>NC_068912.1:90231323-90534353 GCF_023091745.1 Budorcas taxicolor | reverse complement strand
TCTGGTCTTCAACTCATTAATACATCATTCAAATGGTTCCGATCTCTTTCTAAGTCTTTCTCCCATTGTGGACCCAAGACAACCTCATTCTGAGGTACTGATTATCTGCAGCAGGGCTCTTCATACTATTTTACACAAAATTCTAAACTTCTGCTCATGCTGTTCCTTAGCATTTACTTTAAACACTGAAGTTTCTTTAAGGAATTGATAAGGAAACTTCACTTTCTTCCAAGACACTGACAGGTGATAGGTAGAGAGTTACTAATTATGAGTCTTGAGTCTGAGTATAGGATCCAGCAGCATTTTTTTTGTAGTCTATGTACTCAGCCCAAGTGTCTCATTATTTTTCTCTTAGGGTTTAGTATGCGGTTGTTTTCCTCCCTGTCTTTAAAAAAAATTTTTTTTTATATGGCAGGAAAATGTATTTTAAGATTTCTTGAGTTAAAAAGGTAAATTCCTGGCTGAAGTCCAAGATTAAAACAGACTCCCTCACGGGGGAGATACCTGGACAACATTATATTTCCCATGCAGCATCATTAAACCTCCTCCTTGCTGCCCTAGTTCCCAATTTTATTATTTAACCAGTTCGTGCTGACAGACTTGTGGGTTGCAGATCTGCCTGACTGCCAAGTGCACATTATTCCATCATGGTACATTCCATTATATTCTGCAGGAGGAAGTGTTTTAAGTGATGCCAAGTGAGAAATTACTGCTTACATTTCTACCTGAATCTTCCATTATTTTAAGGATTAATTTTCCCTCCAGTTAGCAATCATCATCCCACAGTTTCTGCCTTTCCAGATCTTATGAAATTTTCAAGATCTGATTTCTTTCTTCTGGCTAATAAGCACTCCTTTCTGTTTTGAAGTTTCATCAATTTTGGAGTTTATTTTTAACTTATTTTGTTCAGAAGAGTAGTTAGTGTCACTTGATGACAACTCTGTAATTATCTAGCTTCTTGGATGTTTCTTTGTTTCAGGGGTGTCAATAATTTCTTTTTATTTAAATTGTTAATAACCTGACAAATTAATAATGATTTTCCATTAGGGGAGAAACTAGATCTTTCTTCTATTGGATTCTCAGGAAATAGCCAAAAACCTGGGCATAGAATTGTCACTTTATAAATAGTATTGCTTATTCTAACTACAAGTGAAAAATACCCATCAAATCATAACCCTACTGGGGTGCTGCAGTCTGTGAGGTAGCAAAGAGTCAGACATGACTTAGCAACTGAACAACAACAAAACATGCAAAGTGATGAAGCTAGAAGACGGCAGAGTGGTTTGTGATAAGCAGTATAGTATGTACAGTATAAAAAGTACAGAGTGGTTAAAAACATGGATTTGGGGGTCATACAGACCCAAGCTCAAGTCCTGGCTAAGCCACTGGATGATTATATGACCTGAGTAACTTAATCACATCTCTAAGTCTTTGTCTTCTCATCTGTAGAATATAGGATAATAACATCTCTCTTATGGAGTTGTTATGAAAACTGAGCAAGATAATGCATGAAAGTGTAAAGCATAATATCTAGTTCATACGAACATGTCTTACGTTACTTATCATCAGTATTATCAGTATTAGTACTTATCATGTATGGATGTGAGAGTTGGACCATAAAAAAGGCTGAGCACTGAAGAATTGATGCTTTGAACTGTGGTGCTAGAGAAGACTCTTGAGAGCCCCTTGGACTGCAAAGAGATCAAATGAGTCAGCCCTAAAGGAAATCAACCTTGAATATTCACTGGGAGGGCTTATACTGAAGGTGAAGCTCCAATACTTTGGCCATGTAATGCAAAGAGCTGACTCACTGGAAAAGACTCTGTTGTTGGGAATGATTGAGGGAAGGAGGAAAGGGAGGCAGCAGAGGATGAGATGGTTGGATGGCATCATCAACCATGCCCACTGGGCATGAATCTGAGCAAACTGCGGGAAATAGTAGAGGATAGAGCCTGGCATGCTGCAGTCCATGGGGTCACAAAGAGTCAGACACGACTTAGCGACTGAACAACAACAAAATGTCGATTTTGAAAGAGCAATACCTTTGCATCTGCCTTTTATTCTGACGACTATTGATTATGTGGCCTGTGTCAGGTAAGGTCCTTTGAGATGCAGATGAAAAGACAGGATATACAAGAGTCTTACTGAGGGAATTATTATGAAGGATAAAGGAGGGAATAGGAGAGGGTAGGTGATATAGGTTTAATAACTTTGAAAGGAGAATAGGAATGAAGGAGCATCAGATAGAATCTCTGACTGCAGTTCTGAGTATAGCCAGGTCAATGCAGAGTCTCAGAGCAAAAGTTGGAGGAATTCCACTTGGGCCAGGAGCAGACTGGCTTTAGTGCCACTGCTGTGCTCAGTCGTGGCCTGGGAGCAGCCTGAGTGAAGTGTGGCATTGGCATGAATGCCAACGTAGCTCTGAAGATGCTGAAACAGCATCATCTACACCACATGAAGCAGATTTTCTTAAAAGGAGATCTGAGCAATGTACCTCCATACCAACCCCGTGGTCTTGGCCTCATTATTCTACCTGATGAAATCTCACCTTGTCATCTGTGACATGAGAAACAAAATCTCTATGGAGATTGTGCAAGATTTCACTTAGATGATTTACATGGAGTGTCTGGAACATAGTCAAGTGTAGAGAAAATGTCCATCCCTTTCCTTACCCCTAGTTTCATCTTCTGTCTGTAACCTCTCATCCCTTAAAGATAGATTCCCAATCTTTTCTGAATACGTCCAGTATGTTTTCACCTAATAGCTAAACATCTAAAAATCTTCAGCTTTTGAGGCTTCCCTGGTAGTCCACTGGTTAAGAATCTGTCCTGAAATGCAAGGGGCACCAGTTGAATCCTTGGTCCAGGAAGATCCCACATGCCATGGGATAGCTGAGCCTGTGTGCCACCGTAAGGAGCCTGTGCTCTGGAGCCTGTGAGTCTCAGCTACTGAAGCCACTGCACACTAGAGTCCAGGCTCTGCAGCAAGAGAAGGCAACACACATTGAGAAGCCCTTACACCACAACTGGAGAGTAGCAACTTTTTGCTGAAACTAGAAAGCACACACAGCAACAAAGACCCAGCACAGCTGTAAATAAATAAATATTTAAAATATTTTAAAACATCTTCAGTTTTGCTTTGGTCATTCAATCTTTTGGTCAAGCATACTAGAATTGAATTATTCATATAATGGCTCTGGCCATCCTATTCCTTTATCTAGATATAAACAGTCTCAAAAAAAAAAAAAAAGAGAAAAGAAACAGAGAAATGAAAAACAACTCATATTTTGGCATTAGATTTCTTTTTCCTTGAGGGAATAAAGCCTGCTTCTTTTTGAGATTAAATATTTTATGAGAATGCTATGTTTTGAATACTTTGTCCCATTCAAATCTTTGGGGCACATTCAAAAAATAAAACTATTTAGGTCAGAGAATATGAGTTGAGGGGAAAGATCACTATCTTGAGCCTATTGGAGTTCTTAGAAAGAAACTCTTCTGAATTCTAGCCCACCAATAGACCACACAAAGGGGAAGAGGTTGAAATAATTACATATTACATAGAGAAATTGAAAAACAAAACATCAATAAGAGGATTACAATTTTACAGAAGAATTTTTTACAAGCTATGGCAAGCAGAGATAGTTTTAAATGATTCTTCCTAGACAATCTTAAAATTACTATTGAGAGAAACAGATTTTGCTTTTGCTGATGCTGAATTTATTAATATAACTTTGTGATAACAGGGGTGTTGTGTAGCCTCAAAATTCTTTCATGGAGAAGCTTTCCCTCTCCCTGCTCCCAACACCACCAGTTTAAATTGGTTATTTTCCAGTTTCACAATGTTTTGTGGTTGTTTTTGGGTGCTTTAACAAATAAACAAAAGAAATAGTTTAATATTATTCTCTTCAGAAAGTCTCTAAATAAAGGATCTTTATTCTATTGTTGGTCTAGCAAGGCCAATCTCATCCGTACCAGTTTATTCTGGATATTTATTTATTTGAATTAAGTGTTGTTGAGATCTATTCTATGAGACAGAAGATACAGCACCCAGGTTCCTCTGATGGCCTGTTGAAACTCTAAGAGGTCAGATTTGCTGCTAAAGCTTTTCTAAAGTTTCTCACCACTTACAGAAAAAATACAGATTATTTGGATGAAGTTTCTTTTCTATTTAGAAAATAACTTTTTTTAAAATGTCACTACTTAGTAACATATTTCAAGATATTAAGAAATACAAAAACAATGTAAGAAGCCCCCATGTATCCAAAACCTAGGCTTACCAAATCTTAACATTTTGCTATGACTGCATCAAATCTTTTAAGAATGCCAAAGAACAGATGCTTTTGAACTGTGGTGTTGGAGAAGACCCTTGAGAATCCCTTGGACAGCAAGGAGATCCAACCAGTTGATTCTAGAGGACATCAATCCTGAATATTCATTGGAAGGACTGATGCTGAAGCTGAAACTCCAATACTTAGGGCAACTGATGGGAAGAACTGACTCATTGGAAAAGACCCTGATGCTGGAAATGATTGAAAGTGGGAGGAGAAGGGGACAACAGAGGATGAGATGGTTGGATGGCATCACCAACTCAATGGACATGAGTTTGAGTAAGCTCTTGGAGTTGGTGATGGACAGGGAAGCCTGGCATGCTGCAGTCCTTGGGGTCACAAAGAGAGGTGGGCACGACTGAACGACTGAAATGAACTGAGAGTTGTAGGCTCCTGTGATACCCTCCTTCATCTCACTCCCTTTCTGTTCTTCCCAGAGGTAACCTATCTCCAGATTTTCTTTTTCTTGTCACTTAAAATTTTTATCTTGTAATTTTTTTAAACACATTTTTTTCAGTTTAAGAATTGCTTTTAAATCAAACTGTCACCCTTCTTTTTATTTACTTATATATATTTTTTCACTTTTAGATAGTTTTTATGTTTAATTTTTAAACACAGAAAGAATTTGGAATAATGACACAATAAAATCTTAGGTAGACTCTACCTTGAGTCAACAATTATTAGCAAATTGCCACATTAAAATTATTTCCCAGTATATATACACACATATAAACATTTTTTTGCTAATACTTTATTTCCAGTGGATGCTTTGTAATACTTTATTCTTTTATATACCCTCATCAAATATTAGAGAATTTAAAGAGTATGCTCTACATAATCACAGTGCTATTATTGTACTCAAGAAAATCAACAATTTCACAATAACTTTAAAATATCTGATGCACATTCAAATTATCCCAATTGTCACCAAACATTTTTTTATATCTGTGTGTTTTAACTGGAGTCTTACTAAAATTGACACTGAATTTGATTATTGTGTTACTTTTGTCACTTTTAAAAATTAATTAATTTATTTTAATTGGACGCTAATTACTTTACAATATTGTAGTGGTTTTTGCCATACAGTGATATGAATCAGCCATGGGTGTTGAAGTACAGTTGATTTATAATGTTATATTAGCTTCATGAGTTTTTTTAGATTAGTCTAGTTAAATTAATTAGTTAGCTAACTAATTATTTAATTAACTAATTAAATAACTAACTTAGTTAATTAGTTTTTTTAGATTAGTTAACTTCATTAGTTTTTTTAGAAAAAAATCTTCTAAACTTATGCAATTGTGGATATTTATCTTCTATCACTCTTAGGGTCGCAAGAGGTGGAAAACATTAGTAAAATGTACTGGCAAAGGTATTCCTAAAATTTCTATGATTCAGAGTTGACTTTTCAACTCATCTTGTCCTGATTTTGATGTACATCATTCCTGAACATGTGTTTATATATCTGCTATATATAAAATATATCCAAAAACAGCTCATGGCATTTTCCATGTTCTAAAATGAATGATCTAAATGTTATATGCTATACATACAGCTGAAATTTATGTTTGCATGTGGTATGAGAGATACATTTTTATTTTTCTTTCCAAATAATTTTCCAACCTTTCTTCACATGTAGGATAACACATTCTATCATTTTTATCAATTTGTTCAAATTGTTAGATTCTACCAAAAGCTTTGTCTGCATCTATTGAGGTTATCAGATTTTAAATTTTCTTGTTGGATCAATTGTGATCGTTACATTCTTCTAGGAAATAGTCCTTTTATTCTAAGTTTTAAAATTATTTAGCAAGGCTTCACACTTAAGGTGATATTTGCAAAGTCCTGAAGAGTGATATCTGAGGGGAAAGTATCCAACTAGCAGTAGTAGTGTTACTTGCTCAGTTGTGTCTGACTCTGCAACCCCATGGCCTGCAGCCCACCAGGCTTCTGTCTGTCTATGGAATTCTCCAGGCAAGTATACTGGAGTGGGTAGCCATTCTCTTCTTCAGGGGGTCTTCCTGACCCAGGCATACACCTTACTGAGTTTAAAAGTACTTATTTCATAGTTAGCTTCTATTATCTGAGGTTTTGGGAGGTCTATTTGTATTGTGTTTTTGGTCTTCCACCTCTCTCTAATGATTGTTCCTTCACAGACATGTGACTTTTCTCTTTGTGAACTTTTCTTCAGTGGGGCTTTAACTTGAAAAATAATTTATATCTGTTTTTTATGGTGTGTCTGGCCAGAATGATTTTGCACCTGCTTCTTCCTGGAGCTACCAAAATAACACATCTGGAATCCCTGTTCTGTTAATTTCTCAGCTTGCAGTTTTCCAAATCACTCATGTAACATTTATTCAAATTCCAAAGTCAAATGTAGCCAGAACTTTGGGAACAAATCATCAGAGTTGACAGTTTTGTTTTCATGTCCAGCCTGACAAATAGATTTTATTTGTGAATTCTTGTAATAACAGACAGATATTTTTAAGCCCTGTGCTTTATTTTCATAGCCTTTGGATGGCTCTTACTTTGGAGGTTAGATATCAGCCGTCTCTCTCCAACACTCTAGGACTAATGTCTCACTCATTGTCCTCTTAGGTACATGAAAGTCAAGATTTTTGTTTGTCCCAGGATCAGTTCATGAGCTAGCAGTTTTCATGAGCTTTGCTAGTGAAGTTTGCAGAGTTTGTTTTTTGGTTCCTGTGGATTTTCCTTTCTAGTTGACTCAGCTGTGCATATAAAGGAGGATTGTTGTGTTTTTCAGAGATGTCTAATGTGATATATTGATAAAAATGGATAACTGAACTATCTGGCTTTTCATAATCTGTTGCTAACATTTTTCTAGCTTCATATTCCATTTGTCACCCACAGTAGCTTCATAAGTTGAAAAAGATGATAAATTATTGCCTTGATTCTACTTCTCCTCCTGAATTTTTTTCCCTTGTTAATCTCTTATATTCATATTTGCCCCATATATTATGGCCCTGCTTAAATGTCACTTCTTTCAGGAGTCCTTCCCTTATCTACCAAAGGAAAGTGATATTATCTCCCATGGTGTCTTATCCGCACTTCTTATCTATTGGCTCCCACATCTAGTATGTCCATTATTATGCTCTTACTTTTCTCCAACTCTACTCCATTCCCAGCATTAATCTGGAAACTTTTGATCCAAGACAAGGTCTATGGGTCAGTCATTTTGTCTGTATCCCAGATGTAGTACTATGCCTTTTAGAGTCTGAGAGCTTATTAAAAAAAACAAAGAACAACAACAACAACACACAAAAAAAAAACCTGAATTGAAGCAGAATTTCAAATAGAAACTGAAATGTGAACATAATATAAAATATGGGATTGTATATATCTAGGGAATGCTTAGGTATCTATAAATGGATTCCAATCTTAAAAGCTAACAATAATAATAATAGTAGTAGTCTAAATGGTTAAACCTTTTGTGTTTCAGGCACTCTGCTGCTGCTGCTGCTGCTGCTAAGTCCCTTCAGTTGTGTCTGACTCTGTGCGACCCCATAGATGGCAGCCCACCAGGCTCCCCCGTCCCTGGGATTCTCCAGGCAAGAACACTGGAGTGGGTTGCCATTTCCTTCTCCAATCAGGCACTCTGCTAGTGCTTCACTTAAATCATGTCTAATTCTCATGACAGTTCTGAAAATCAGCAGAGGTTTAGGTAGTTGTTCAAGATCAGAGAGGTAGGAAAAGGCAGAGCTAAGATTTGGATCTAGGTCTATCTGACTTCTAAAGATGACAGAAAGCAAACCTACACAAAGGCCAAAATAGAAAAAGTAGATGTTTTATTGAAAATAAAGTGTTGTTCACTCCATATAGGTGATTGGAAATTGTGGGCTGAAGTAGATGGGGGTAGGCATGATGCCACTCATGTGAAGGCTCAGCTCCAGCATCGTCTCCTCTAGAAAGGACTGACTTCCCCTCCCTGGTTAGTTTCCTCCTACTGGACTTGCACAGTCCACTCTGTATTTACCTTAATTGTTGTACTTTTATCACTTAATTTAAAAAGTCTGTTTATGGGATTGTCTTTCCACTAGGCACTGACTGACTTGAAAACAGGAAACGTATTTCTTTTTTGCTGTGTTTTTCCATTTTAGTCCCATAAGATAAGTGCTTTTATCAAAAATTTTACCTATGATAGCCTCAGCTTGGTGATTCACCATGCAAAATAGTGACTAAACATTCTAAGAAGTTCTACAGAAAATATATTTGTTTGGCCTTAATTAAAGTAGCATTTCCCAATCTTACTTGACCACAGGATCTTTTTCCTCAGAGCACTGTTGACGTCTTATACATCTGATGTTCCAGAAAATAAACCTTAGAAAAATAGTGTTCTTACATGATTTTCTTTCATTTTTTAAAGTAGACCATTTTTATAGCCTTTATGGAATTTGTTACAATATTACTCCTATTTTCATGTTTTGGATTTTTTGGTTACAAGGCATGCAGGATCTAAGCTCCCTGACCAGGGACTGAACCCACACTACCTGCATTGGAAAGCAAAGTCTTAACCACTGGGCTATCAGGGAAGTCCCTCCATGACTTTCTTGAATATTCCTTTTCTCCTCGTTTTTGGGGTGACAGGTATATAGTGATAATGATAAGTGAATAATGGAATTTACTAATTTTATAATATAAAAGTGATTGTCCTCCTCCTAACTGCTTATTAAAAAAAAAAAAAAAAAAACATGAGTAGCAAGAGGTAAACTCAGAGTTGTTAAAGAAAACTGCTGTCTTGGCACAAGAATGTACTTGTCATTTCTGATTTTGAGGTAAACACACCTGCTCTGGGGTTTCGGTAGGTGGACTCCCTAAACCCAAACTTGTTGTTTGCTTTGATTTCTCCTCCAGAATGTGATTCTGTTCCTTCAAGAGCATGGGCTTCTTTGTCCACACTTTCTGTGGAAGCACATAAATCCAAATGGAAGCTATAGTATTTAGAAATAGAAAATACAGGAGAGAGAGTTCAATAGTTTTCTTACTGCTAACGGCAGCCAAGGGCTGAGCCCCGTGTGTCATAAATGATAGGGCTGTCCAGAGGAAAAAATCCTTTGGAGGCAATTTTTATCCCCTTTTAAATTTGTTTTGGTTTTAAAGAGTGGAATCTTTCAGTAGCAGAAGCAGTTGCAATCAAATGCACCTGTTTTTTATATTTCACAGCTCCTCAGGGAAAACAGAAAATGAAGATGACCTGGGGAAGAAGAGGGGTAGTGTTGCCAAGTTCCTAGCAGTACTGTTTTCCAGAAGATGTACCATGCAGAGGTGCTTTTCTCTTTATAAACATTTTGGTGTCTCTTGCCACAAGAAATGACTCTTGAAAAGTTCCTTTTTCTACAGCCATAAAGGCTTCTACTATGACCCTCAGGAAAACACTCATAAAACACACTCATGTGAGGAATTCAATGTTATTTTTCTCCTGGGTCCCCAGCACACTATGTATACAGGTACAGGCCAATATTTAATACCAAGACATTTGGAAGCAGTGCACCCCAAGATTTTCAGTGCTGAGTGTAATTATAAAACACTTATGGAAGCAGAGTTTAAAAGATGTTTTTATTCCTCAAAGTTGTTGTTTTTTTTGTATCATGACTATGCATGGTAAGGAGGTAGACTCCAAACTCAAAAATAAAAGTCAATTAAAATTATTTCTGGTGACATTTTGATAAGGGAATCTTAGAACAATTGAGGATCTTTCA
Organism: Budorcas taxicolor; assembly: GCF_023091745.1. Taxonomy (NCBI): domain Eukaryota; kingdom Metazoa; phylum Chordata; class Mammalia; order Artiodactyla; family Bovidae; genus Budorcas; species Budorcas taxicolor. The sequence goes on along the minus strand of NC_068912.1, from coordinate 90,524,312 downwards.
TGAATCAGCATCCTGTATTTTATTCTACTAAATTTTCATGACACTGCTATAAAGGTACTTACTATTCTCATTTTACAAGTGAGGAAAATGCAGCTTGGAGATTAAGAGGTCACAGAGTTACAGAATACTGGAGCCAACCTTTGAAACCAAATCTTCAAGATCTCCAAGAAGCAAAGGGAAAAGTTGGAGTTGTGGGGCAGTTTTAGGTCAAGTTATCTATGTGAGGCAGCATGTGCATAAAGACCTGAAGGGTGTGATCTCAGAGTCTGGGGGCAGAGCCATCGCCAAAGAACGTGTGCACAGGGAACATGGAAAGGGGAGGCCCTTAATGCAGTCCATCAACCTCATCAGGCTAGTTGGCAAGGGGTAAAGTGGCACAGAAAGAAACTAGGGAATTAGACTGGGTCTGGACAGCACAGGGCCTCACAGGGCATGCTCAGAGGGGCTGGTTCTATTCTAAGGCTGAGCAGGAAGCCCTGGTAGGGATTTGGACTAGCTTGTCCCAGCAGAAGCACAGACCAGAGGTGAGATGCATCCTGTCCATTAAATGGATAGAATTTGGTAACATTTTAGATGTTGGGGCTGAAGGAGAGGCAGGGCTCAAGGACAATAGTTGAGTCTCTAACTTGGGTAAATATTGGATGGTGGCCCATTCCCTGAACTAGAGAAGAATGGGGAAAGGCAGGGAATTTCAGAGCAGGAATCAAGAGTTCTATCTGGGGCACTGACTTAGCCAGTGTTCTGATGAATAAAGCAGAAAGTGGATACTTGGCTCAAGAGGAATTTGTTGCTGGGAAATGGTCAGAGGTCAGCGTTGCTATGTAACTCTCATGGCCCTAGGCACTGTTGGTGTCACGGGCCCCTTCCTCCACTCAGTTTTAGTTTTCCTCCTGATTTAAAAAAATAAAACATTTCTGGGGCCCCAAACTCTTACGGACCTGAGGCACTGTGCCTGCTGTGACTAATGGGTAAGTCAGCTCTGACAAAATGTATACGATTGCGCTCATTTTGCTGCTAGTAAGTTTAGGCTCAAAATGCTTCAAGCTAGGCTTCAACAGTATGTGCACTGAAAACTTTCAGATGTACAAGCTACGTTTAGAAAAAGCAGAGGAACCAGAGATGAAATTTCCAACATGAATTGCATCATACAGAAAGCAAGTTAATTCAAGAAAAATGTCTAGTTCTGCATCATTGGCTATGCTAAAGCCTTTGACTGTGTGGATCACAACAAACTGTGAAAAATTCTTAAAGAGATGGGAATAGCAGGCCACCTTATCTGTCTCTTGAGAAATCTGTAGAGAGTCAAGAAGCAACAGTTAGAACCTTACATGGAACAACATAAGATTTTGGCTGGTTCAAAATTGGGAAAGCCATATGACAAGGCTATATATTGTCACACTGTTTATTTAACTTACGTGCAGAGTACATCATATGAAATGCCAGGCTGGGTGAGTTACAAGCTGGAATCAAGATTGCTGAGAGAAATATCAACAACCTCAGATATGCCGATAATACCACTCTAATTGCATAAAGTTAAGAGGAGCTAAAACTTTTGATGAGAATGAAAGAAGAGAGTGAAAAAGCTGGCTTAAGACTCAATATTTTAAAAAACTAAGATCATGGCATTCAGTCTCATCACTTCCTGGCAAATAGATGGATAAAAGATGAGAACAGTGACAGATTTTTTCTTCTTGGGCTCCAAAATCATTACAGATTGTGACTATAGCCATGAAATTAAAAGATGATTGCTCCTTGGAAGGAAAGTTATGGCAAACTTAGTATATTAAAAAGATAGACATCATTTTGCCAATAAAAGTCCCTGTGGTCAAAACTACGGTTTTTCCAGTAATCATGTGTGGATGTGAGAGGTGGACCATAAAGAAGGCTGAGCGCCAAAGAATTGATATTTTTGAACTGTAGTGCTAGGGAATACTCTTGAGAGTCCCTTGGACTGCAAGGAAATCAAACCAGCAAATCCTAAAGGAAATCAACCTTGAATATTCATTGGAAGGACTGATGCTGAAGCTCCAATACTTTGGCCACCTGATGCGAAGAGCTGATTCATTGGAAAAGACCCTGATGCTGGGAAAGATTGAAGGCAAACGAAGAAGAGGGTGGCAGAGAATGAGATGGTTAGATAGCATCACTGACTCAACGGACATGAATTTGAGCAAACTCCGGGAGATAGTGAAGGACAGGGAAGCCTGGCATGCTGCAGTCTATGGGGTCACAAAGAGTCAATCATGACTTAGCTAGTAAACAACAACAACAACAAACTTTTATGGACCTGAAGCACTGTGCCTGCTATGACTAATGGGTAAGTCAGCTTGGATAAAGGTGTTGAAAGTACAGGAAAGCAAAATGGGGGATGAACCATCACACAGAGATCAGGAAGCTGGTGCCACCAGCGAGCAGGGCTCAGGAGCAACACTTAGCCACTAGGTGTGGGACCCAGCAATTCCTGCTACTAAGCTGGAGTCTTCATTGCTCCCTCCAATGCTCTGGTCACCGTACTGCTGATACTGCTGAAACTGCCATCACAGAAATTGCTGGAATCACGGCAGCTGCCACTGAGCAGGAAACATCAGGCTTACCATTGCCGGAAATACTGCCATTATCTCTGGCTTTGGGGTTTTAATTTCTCCCGCTTTCTTACCTCCATGTAATATTTGGCAGAATGTGACATGGTCAGCAGATTTGGGAGTCTGGAGGTTGTCATTTACAGGATTCCAGTCCTAGCAGGTAAAACTCAGATAGCAAATGTGGGGTGAGTAATCAACCAATGAATACCTGGCACATGTAGGTTAAGTTTGAGATGTCTGTGAAACATGCTAATGGAAATATTGAGTGAGGTCACTCTTAAGGCAATGTGAAGAAAGAAGAATTGGTCAACTAAGAATGAAACAGAGTAGGACCTTGTGGGGCTCCTGGGTGTGAAAGCCTGTCTGTGTTTCCCATATCTTGTTTGTAGTAAATAGGCTTCAGCCTCCATGAACATCCATGAGTTCCAAAGGGCAGATTCTCACAGTTACTAATGAGAGAAAGAGAATTCAGAGACAAGAAAGGAGCATTCAAGAAATATAATAAAAGCGCATCCTTGGGACAGGATCCTTTGCCTGGCAAAGCAAGAAAGCTATTCTTTTCCTGTTGTTGTTTAGTCACTAAGTCATGTCCAACTCTTTGTCACCCCATGGACTGCCTCTCACCAGGCTTTCCTGTCCTTCACTATCGCCTGGAGTTTTCTCAAATTCATGTCCACTGAGTTGGAAATGCTATCTAACTGTCTCACCCTCTGCCACCCTCTTCTCCTTTTCCCTTCAATCTTTATTTTCTACTTCACTGAAAACACTGTCTCTGAGATTCAAATTGGCAGCTGTGCACAGAGGTTGAGTTTTTGGCATCAAGATCACCAAAGTTTTTTTTTTTTCCATCAGATTAAAGATGACAAAATGGCAAAGGAAATTAAGAAGTCAGAGAGAAAAAAGCAGGCAACTGTGGAAGTTAGATGGAGTATGGCCAGCCGTGTTAAATCCTGCTGAAAGACGAATAAGACAAAAGCATAAAGGTGCCATTGGATTTCACATCATGGACCTCATTGTTAACCTTGACAAAGGTCATTTCAATCAAGTGCTATGCGTAGAAGCCAAAATGGCTTCACATTCTCTGATTTATTTTTTGAAAAACCCTGTGATGCGTGGATTATTACCATATATAAATGGGATACAATTGGAATAAAAATGGAATTGAGTTGGAATAAAATTTCCAACTCAAGTTTCTGATAAGTCCAATTTCCTTTCTACTATCTCAAAAATTCTTAAAATAATCAAGGTCCTTCCTTTACAAGCAATGACATTGCAAAATAAAAGGGCTCCAATCATTTCTTGCAGAAGTTCTGGCCACATGAACTGGGTCCACATGGAATTGAAAATTAAAAAAATATACTTAGATACAAAATTCCACAGCCTGTAGGATTTCTCATTGAGAGGCACTTTGAGTGTGTACAGATGGAAACCAGGAGTAGGTATGGTCTTCCCATTACCACCTCCCCCAGCACTTATTTTATCATTCTCCCCTTAAAGAGCAGAGAAGATTTTGTGTTCTGATCCCTTTATTTTAAGGAAGCAGCAGGGAACTTTAGATCACAACTGTCAGCTAAAAATTCCAAGGAAGCTGTCTGCATGCAAGTCAGGCTCAGAAGATGAAAGGTCAAGTAATAACTGGTGAGGTGATAGGAACTGCAAAAGAGGAAAATGAAAATCTATTGAAAAATGGGGAGTTACTGTGGAAGGCTAAGTAGCTGAGAAAGACCCCAGGAGAACATTTCCAGCTGATTCCAGAAAGTCCACGGAATCATGGCCTGGAATGAGTGGCATCCACCGAAATATTAAGATGGAGAGGAAGATTTTAGCAAGAATGACGTTTTGTCATCGCTGAGGCTTTGAATTATTTGGAGAAAACCAGGTACATTCCTTATGCCAGTTCCTAGATTTCTCTCTCACCTGGATTTTTGCAATAATCTCCTAATTTGTCTCCCCACCTTTGGTACACCTCCCCAGAATGACTCTCTCCACAACTAAGGTGATCTTCCAAAAGCACAAATCTAACCACCTCTTTAAACTCTCCAGTGCTTCCCATTGCTCTCGGGATAAAGTGAAAATTCCTTAACATAGTCTACTTCTTTCACTTTCTCCACCCCTGTCCCAGCACGCACACACACACCTCTAATATTCCAACTGCAATATAATATCCTGTTGGTTGTGTTTCTCTGGAGAACCTTGACAAATATAGGGTCTTTAAAACTTGTTATCATCAGATCTTATAGAATTCAAAGGAGTCTGAAGGAACTAATCTAAGTTTACATACTGTATACAAGCAAGTATAATAGAAGCAGCACAGAGTTCTGGAGTCAGATTGCTTGTTTTTGTATCCTAACTCCATCTCTTACTTTGAAGAAATTACTAACCATTCTGCACATCAGTTTTTCTCATCTGAAAACCATGATACTGGTAGTGCTAACCTCAAGTTCAATATGATTTTGAAATGACCTAATATGTGTCCAGCCTTTCTGTTAATGGTCTATTAAGAATTTTATCAAAGTCTCACTTTGTTTGATATATATCTGTATCTATCTACATTTACCAATCCATCCATCCACACTAAATATATATGCAACATATATACCATATAGTTGAGCAGATTATATTTTGAAGTTTAATTAAGATGACATTATTTAATAGTATTTTGTAACAGTTACACGAGACTGCCAATGTCCTTCCTGTCCCTTCTCCTTTCATGCTGCTTATGACAGATGGAGACAAGGAGTATCTTTTCTCTTCACTTAGTACTTATGCAGTTTCTCTGCTTGAAGGAGCTGAGGCATACCCAGCAGGAATACTGGCTCTGTGACCACGACTGTACTTGGGCATCACAGCCCAAGCTGGATGGTGCAACTTTGTCTTCTAGAGAAGCAGAATGATCAATTTCATGATACAGATAAGGATATAGAAGATTTAGTTTAGGAAAACAAACATTGACTCATGTTGGGACACAGCTAGCACCAGAAAGTAGCTTTCTGCAACTGATGCAAAGCAGCAATATCCAGTAGGCAATTCTGATGCCTACTAGAGCTATGATATCTGCCGTTTGTCCTGTTCTTTTTCTCACTTCCTAACTTCACTATTGACTTCTTCATTTCATCTCTCACTTCACAGTTAATCTTTCTCTTCTAAGTTGTGATAAAGACAAGGTAATTTTTTTTTTCTGGCTGAGAGCAAAGTGTCAGCAGGCTTTTATTTTTTATTTTTTTGAGGCCTCTCTCCTTGGCTTGCAGACACATGCCCTCTTGCTGTGTCCTTACATTACCTTTCCTCCACATGAATCCCTGATATGTCCTTGTTGTCCATATTTTCTCATTTCATAAAGACATCAGTCACGTACACAGATTCCAGTCATTTTAGCTTCATTTTAGCTTAATTGCTTTAAAGACCCTATTTCCAAATACAGTCACAATCTGAGGTACTGAAGTTTCAGTATGAATTTAGGGGGATACAATTCAGTCCACAATACTTACTAATGGATAGCAGCCATTCTGACTGGCATGAGATGGTACCTCATTGTGGTTTTGATTTGCTCCTATCCAAAAGTCTACAAACAATAAATCCTGGAGAGAGTGTGGAGAAAGGGGAACCCTGTTACACTGTTGGTGGGAATGCAAACTAGTATAGCCACTATGGAGAATAGTGTGAAGACTCCTTAAAAAACTTGAAATAGAACTGCCATATGACCCAGCAATCCCACTGCTGGGCATACACACCGAGGAAACCAGAATTGAAAGCGACACACGTACCCCAATATTCATCGCAGCACTGTTTATAATAGCCAGGACATGGAAGCAACCTAGATGTCCATCGACAGACAAATGGATAAGAAAGCTGAGGTACATATACATAATGGGACATTACTCAGCCATTAAAAAGAATACATTTGAATCAGTTCTAATGAGGTGGATGAAACTGAGGCCTATTATAGAGTGAAGTAAGTCAGAAAGAAAAATACCAATCAGTACACTAACACATATATATGGAATTTAGAAAGATGGTAACAATGACCCTATATGAGAGACAGCAAAAGAGACACAGGTGTATCGAACAGTCTTTTGGACTCTGTAAGAGAAGACGAGGGCGGGATAATTTGAGAGAATAGCATTGAAATATGTATATTATCATATGTGAAACAAATCGCCAATCCAGGTTTGATGCATGAGACAGAGTGCTCAGGGCTGGGGCACTGGGATGACCCTGAGGGATGGGATGGGGAGGGATGTGGGAGGGGGGTTCAGGATCCAGAACACATGTACACCCATGGCTGATTCACGTCAATGTATGACAAAAACCACTACAATATTGTAAAGTAATTAGCCTCCAATTAAAATAATAAAAAAATACATACTAATGGGGTTTATGTCCCTATTGTACATTGTCCATGCTTGCTAAGTCTCTTCAGTCATGTCCAACTCTCTGGGCACTCTATGGACTGTGGCCTAGCAGGCTCCTCTGTCCATTGGCTTCTCCAGGCAAGAATACTGGAGTGGATTGCCATGCCCTCCTGCAGGGAATCTTGCTGACCCAGGGATAGAACCCACTTCTGTTACATCTCCTGCATTGGCAGGCGGATTCTTTATCACTAGTGCCTCTTGGGAAGCCCATTGTACGTTGTACCCTTTCTCAAACCTTGGATCATACTAGACATTGCCAACTTCTCTTCAATTTTCATGCATTACAAGCTTGACTCCAAAATCACGGATAAAAGCATGATAATATGACATTATCAAAAGGAATGTAGCACAGTGTACCTTCCTATACTGCTAGAATTAGTGTTGCTGTTAGTGTTAGTCACTCAGTTGTGCCTGACTCTTTGTGACCCCATAGACTGCAGCCCACCAGGCTTCTGTGTCCATGAGATTTTCCAGGCAAGGATACTGGAGTGGGTTGCCATTTCCTTCTCCAGGGGATCTTCCCAACCCAGGGACCAAACCCGGGTCTTCTGCACTGCAGGTGGATTTTTTACCAACTGAGTACACTGCTAGAAGCTAAGTTAAAAACCACATTCTTGAAACTCCTTGCAGTTAGGGTTCAGGATGCAAGTTAGGATTTGCAAATTAGATGTGTTCATGTGAACTTTTAAGAAAGGAGTAGAATAGAGGTCATCGTCATGCTTGACTCTTGTGCAATGTCATTCCTATAACTGACCTCTAGTCTTGAGCATCAAGATAGTTACAGCACTGAGCAGATTCAGTGCTCTGTTGCCTAGTCACCAAATTCCTAGAAGCCAAGCGCAGTGGTGATGACGGCAATGGAGTGTCACAATCTGGCTTCTTGTTTTTCCATTGCAGTCGATGAGGTAAATTCTGGAACTTAATAGTTTCAGTAGCCACCCCCAAATTCCTCACTTTTTGGCTGCAACAAAAATATCAGCTATGGGATCGAGGGGGAGGGTCATTCTTGTGATGTACTGTAATGTTCCACACTTCTAGCCCTTTGAACACTTTAAAAGCCGTAACTTCCTTGTTAAAAGATATTTAAAAATCCTTGAGTGATATATGTTTCCAACACGTAAGTCTGAGTGATATCATTATATTACACATAATATAATAAGACTTATGAAAGAAAACTACAATATTTGTGTTAAAGAAATAAACATGTAAAAGAGAATTACAGCCAATGTGGCCTGAGTGTTTAGAAGGTTTAGACAGGATGAAATTCATGAACCTCAAAAGACATAATTAAATTCAATTTAAAGTCTAGTGGCTATTTAAAAAAAAATGCCAGGAAATTAATGAGCTACTCAGTTCAGTTCAGTTGCTCAGTCATGTCCGACTCTTTGCAACCCCATGAATCACAGCACGCCAGGCCTCCCTGTCTATCACCAATTCCTGGAGTTCACTCAGACTCACGTCCATCGAGTCAGTGATGCCATCCAGCCATCTCATCCTCAGTTGTCCCCTTCTCCGCCTGTCCCCAATCCCTCCCAGCATCAGAGCCTTTTCCAATGAGTCAACTCTTCGCATGAGGTGGCCAACGTACTGGAGTTTCAGCTTTAGCATCAGTCCTTCCAAAGAGATCCCAGGGCTGATCTTCAGAATGGGCTGGTTGGATCTCCTTGCAGTCCAAGGGACTCTCAAGAGTCTTCTCCAACACCACAGTTCTAAAGCGTCAATTCTTTGGCACTCAGCTTTCTTCCCAGTCCAACTCTCACATCCATACATGACCACTGGAAAAACCATAGCCTTGACTAGACAGACCTTTGTTGGCAAAGTAATTTCTCTGCTTTTGAATATGCTATCTAGGTTGGTCATAACTTTTCATCCAAGGAGTAAGCCTCTTTTAATATCATGGCTGCAATCACCATCTGCAGTGATTTTGGAGCCCCCCAAAATAAAGTCTGACACTGTTTCCACTGTTTTCCCAATGAGCTACTACCCATTTAGAATTCATTAAATAGTTTAGACAGATGATTTAAAAGGAAAAAAAATAAACATTTCTATGTTTATACTACTAGCTTTATTTCTTGGGAAATACACATGCATGCATATAAATGGTTGAAGCTTAACTTACTTTACTAAAAACATGAGGAAGGAAAGAGGCTCTATTTTAATACCAATAAAAGTGACTAATAAATAAAACTTGATTGAGTATCAAAAGAGCAAATTCCTTCTGATGAACCTAAATTTAAAAAGCTCCTCAATCTTGTATGTTATCCTGAATTTAGGACATTATCTTTCCTAAAGGACTAGTTCCAACAAAAATAACTGGGCCATGCCTTGGTAACTGCTCCATCAAAGAATGGGGCAGCCTCTGCTTCATATCCAGTCATAATGTCATTCAGACACAAATTTGCCTTGTAAATCAGAAAAGGCATCAGAGATGTTTCTCTCCTGAGGTCAGTGGTATCAGTCAGAGCCCTGGCAGGAAAATGGAAAGCACACTCAAAAAGATAATCGAAGAGGGTTTAATGAAAGGTCTATTTACACTTAAGGTCAAGGTTAAGGGACCCAAGACTCAGAGACTAGCAATAGTGATTTACTGCAGCTTCTGCTATGCATACTCTTTTTTCCCTGTCCATTCAGAACTAGAAACCATTGTGGCCTATAAGCTCTAACTGGGCAGACAAGATGATCATTACTGGAACATGATGAGAGCTTCAGCCATGGGAAAAAGTATGCCTGGCTGGAGCTGTAGCCATAGGTACAGAAAGGCAGCTACTGATAACCTAGCAGAACAATGGATCTGGCAACGATACACAAAAAGAAATGTCCCCAAGTGTCAGGGAACATTGAACAGGAGGATTCCTGCATGCTGTTTTGTATTTCTCAAGGATTCTCTGTTCCTTATCAGTCCCTATTTCAAAAATGAGTAGAGCTGCATGCAGTTCTCAGGACTGAGGTCATAGGATGAGACATGCAGTGACTCTTTTCAGAATCAGCGACCTTGTATGTATTAGACTATCCATACTGTGGCTATTGATAAAATTTCATCCTGTGTAATAGCTGAGTAATCATCTTACTTAAGATATATAAGCCCACATTTCTGCTAATAAAGCACCCTTGCTACATCAGAGCTTGGGTCCCCGTGTATTTCTTTCTTTCTCTCTCTCTTTCACTTTCTTATCGTCAACTCTGGACCACCAGGTTCTGGTCCATTAAAGGACCACAACACCAAAGCCCATCCTACATGGTTGGAAAGTTTCAGTTTTTGTAGCAAAACAAACAACAAACAAAAAAACTTGCTTCAATATGACATACTGATCAAATGTTTTGGGGCATGTTACTTATGTGTTCTGAAACTGTCCTCTCAATTTGAAAATAGGAATAATCATGCCAAGGATGTTGGAGGGATCAATGGGAAAAATACATCTAAGAGTGCTCTGAAAATGATAAAACACAAGAGAATGGCATTTATTTTAATCATCATTTCTATTGTGTCATCTTCATTAATCATCACTGTTATTATTATGATCTTCAGAGACACTCTAACTTCAAAAGAAAATTTGAATAAGTCGTCTTATGACCAAATATGAATTTCTTATATGCAAGAATGTTTCATCGCTTAGTAGTCCCTGCAGGCTACTAATATTTAAATATCTGGGATCCAGGTACAGTAACGTTTTCGGAGATTAATAGAATAGTCTTAAAAGAACTTATAGAAGCACAAGTGAAAAGTCTCCTAAATTTTTCTCTATGTGAAAAGTGGGAGAGATGTTCATTCAGTGGGTCCTTAAATCTAATGCAGCAAATACAGCACAGTCTTGCAACGCCCACCTCATGCACCCATGGTAGACATTGCAGAGCCTAGAGATAACATTAGAACCAAGACAACATTGGAGTTCAAGATAACATGAGTATCTTCCTTAATTCAGCATTCCAAACAGTCACCAGTGAGTTATTGATTGGAGGTAGCACGTGAAATGAATCATATCCACTATCCCTGGATATTCAACTGATAGGTACTTCGTTGAAACATGCTGGCTTAGGTATTGTCTTGGGTTTCTCAGTGGATTAAAGATTTCAATAAATTGGAGAAAGTCCAGAAAAAAGCAATCAATTTAGTTGAAGTTTTTCCTAAAAATGAGGAGACTTGGGAAGGATAAAAGTAAACTCTTCAAATATTTGCAAGGCTGTATGCTAAAGAAGGGACAAACACCTTCATTGTGGCCCTAAGAAAAGATCTAGAGCCAATGCATAGAAGTGTCTGGGAACCATCTATCAGCTCTTTAGCATCCAGAGCTAACCATCATGGTATAAACTTTAAAATCCTAAGTTCAGCTAAGCCTGGCTGAACCTCTGAAAGAGGTGTTTTGAAATAAAATAATTTTTGATTTAGGAGAGTAGGGAAGCTAGACGACTAGTAATAGCCATTCCAGGTGTAAATTTCCACAGTTCTAGGTCAATCTGGGTGTTCAGTGGTGCACAGCAGTTCTCAGAGGGCAGTTGTAAAGGAAAGTCATACTGGTTCATTTGGGAATCTTCAGATGGGTATAGAATTGGCAAAGTCCCATTCGATCCATTTGCCAGCTTTATTTTATAATGTGTCAGCCAGAACACCTATAGCCAATATTTTGTGCCCCAGAAAGGAAAGCCCACAACGCAGTAAATTATCTGTGATGCTGCCAAAAAGGAATTTCACTCTCAGATCAAATTTGGATTAAATGTAGTAAATCCAGAGCATTAGTGTTGAATCAAAAAGTTCTGTTGATGTACTTTAAGAGAATAAAACTCCCCTCCTTTAGAGGTCTGTTTGATGTAACACTTGAAAGTTGAGATGCAATCAATCATTAACAATGCTTAATATTCACTACCTTCTAGAAATACAATACAGTCAAGGTGCTGAGGTGTGAAAACTGGCCAAAGCTCAATTCTCATATTAGATGAAACCACTTTTGAAGTATCATTTTCATCTCTTCATTTGATTTAGCCATTTCTTCAGTATATCACCTTGATCCATCACCACTTATTTAAATTAAAACTTTACCTGTTTCTTGAGTCTCCAGGCACATGTAGAGACAAAAGCGGACCTAACATAAAAGACACAGAAGAGCAGATTCTAGTTCCCAATTTCTGTGTAAAATGACCAAGCAGCAAAATGGGATTTAGATTGACTAGGTATTTATTTAAATATGAGCTAACAAACGCCTGTAATGCCGCCTCCTTTGAGGACAACCTTGAGCACATAGATTCTGTCTTCTCTGTTTCCTTAACTCTCAGCACAGTGCTTGGAACATAACAGGGATTAATAGGTATGTAGTGAATTGAATCAAATATAAACCGCCAAGTGCTGCCTTCTCTGTACTCAGAGTATTCAGCATGTGCAGTAATCTTGTTGTTGTTTTTTTTTTTCTTTCTTAAATGTGTTTCCCACACTAGCCTATGAGCTCCTTGACAGCCCAAAGGATTACACCTTATGTCACTGATTCCCAGTGTCTAATTCAGTGCCTGGTGGGCACTCCTTTAATGTTTGTTGAAGGAATGATTTCTGGAGTGATATTACATCCGCATACTCAAACAGGCTTTACTGAAGCCTGGATGGTAAGGAACAATGGTTTTCAGAGTGACTGGAGTCCTAAATCAACCATTTACAAACCATATAATCTATAGAAACGTATTTATTCTGTATGAGTTCAACATCCTTATTTGTAAAATAGGAAGAGCAGTAATTTAAATATATGACATTCATCACTTACAGAGCTCTTTCATACATATATTCATTCTATTCCATTTTCATCTTCCTAGTCACAGTGGATGTACTCTAGGCAAGACAATCACATGACAAGTAAGAGAAAAGGCTTTAGAGTTGGGTTTTCTGATTTGAAGCACAGATTTGATTCCTTAGAGATTTGATTTATTAGATATTTATTAGATATAGGGAGACTAACTCCTATGCCTCAAGTTCCTCTTCTATAAAATAGGGATAGTAATAGTACCTAATTGACAGACTGTTGCATGTAAAGCGTGTAGAATGGTGTTTGGCACATGTATACAGAAATTTTAGCTATGTATATGACTATTATTGGTATTTCTGCATCTCTGCCTTCCTTTGAATAGAACCTGGAAGCTTCCATGTATTATTTAACCCAATTATCTAGCTGCTTGAACTGGAAATCATCATCATCCTCTTCTAATGATATGTTCTTGATAAAGTGATATTGGCTCATATTGTCTTTTTATTAATTTGATGAGTTCCAGAGCTACATTTTTATTCCTCTAGTCATTGAGTAGTTTATAGAATCACTTAGATCCAACTTTAGCCCAGTAATCTAGCCCCTCTACAGTGAGATCCATCTCAATTAATTTTTCTTCTACCTTTCCAGCAACTCTGATTAAATGTTTCAAAATTGTCTTCCCTCTCCCTAACAGACTTTTATCTCAACATGTTAGTCTTTCTTCATAATGTCCCCCAAATCCATCTTTATACTACTGAAAATGTAGTTCAGATCACACCATCTTTTACCTAGGCAATTGAATCAGCCTCCTAACTGGGCCTTCAGCTTGTAGTCCCCCAGTTTCATCCTCTATTCCACAGTCAGGCCAACCTTTCCAAAGCACTGCTTAAGTATTATGAGCCTCTCCTCAACCTTACTCAATAAGGTTCCAGATTGCTGACAATGTAAAAGTGAAATATAAGGTTAACACCTGTAGTTCACTTAACCAGCACCCCTTTGTCTCTCTAGGAATTAAGTTCCAAAATTATATGGGAGGGGAGGGACTTCTCTGGTGGTCCAGTGGTTAGGACTCCATGCTTTCACTGCAGGGGGCAGAGGATCAGTCCCTGGTCAGCAAACTAAGATATTGTATGCCACTAAAAAAAAAAAAAAAAAAAAAAAGGAGGGGAAAGTGCTAGTATTTATTTTAGAGCCTACCTAAGCTAGAATGATGCTAGGACTTTCTGCTCCATCTTGATTCTCATACATTCACTAGCATACATCTTCCAGCAGACATAGGAACTACCGCAGGCTACTTTCCTTCCAGAACAGACATGATGCCAGACTTACTCACCAACCCCATTGCCCTCTGTGAGTCTCCTCTTTCACTGGTTGTCATTTTTATTTGTATCTGCCTTCACAGTCTGCCTCCATTTCCTGGCCGTGACCCACTGGATCAGTGATGGAATTTCAGAGTACTCAGATGGGCCATGATCTAGTATTTCCTTAATGTACTCCTTTCATGAGCTGCAAACATAGAAATTATTAGCAAAATGTGCCTTTTTTAGGTTTCAGAACACTGTGAGAGCTAGAAATATGTTTCAGTTTCCAGCACTGCAAGCTGGGCATCATTACCCCATTCTTAATGGAAACTGGGGCTTAGGGGACGGTGAAGTACCTGGTTCAAAGATGCACAGCTAGCAAGTAGCAGATCCACAATTGGAGTCCAAGTGGTTTGAGGTGAAATCCTATGCTATTTTCCAAGTACGTGCTTCTTGCACAGATAGCGAACTAGGTCACTTTGTTCTATGTACTTACACAACTCAGTAGTAAAAACAACATATCATATTAGGTGGGGTGGTGAAAATTCTTTTCTGTACTACTGTCTCCATTCCTAAACTCTCTGGAATAAAGTAAACTCTGACTTCTCATAATCAAATAGCCGAAAACATCCCCTTACACTATGGAGGCAGCGTGAAAGAGAAAAGTGTTAAGAATCAGACCAGACAAATCGTAGTGTACTAGCTTGATGACCTTGAGCAAGTTATTAACTCTCTGGAGGCATTTTCTTATGTAGAAAATGAGAATGTACTTCACTGGGTATTGGGGAATGAAAACCATATTTTAAACACCTAGACAAATCAACAAACGTTAACTCACCATCTCTTTTATTCCCTCAATGACTATCTCCTCCTTCTGCCAATAAAGAATGTTTTTAAAGAAGGAACGTATTTTGCCCATAAAATTCTACCTCTTTCAATTATAGTCTTCCAAAGAAGACTGAATTTGGCTTTGTTTTGAGTGTTAGCACCTTCATATAAAACAGCATCTATTGGGAAGTGTTGGGATCAAATGAAAGATCAGTCTAATTCCTTTCTGTAGATTCATTATTCAAGGAAGGCTAGAACCCACTAGCTGCCAAAGCCATGAGTAAAGTGTAATTTCAAAAACTAAACCATCTTACCACATAAAGAGCAATACAATTCTAACCTCAGAGTTATCCAACCTCAGATGGAGAGAAATGAAATAAAAATATGAGTTATATAAGTGAGGAGCCCAGAGCCAGTTTGCAATATTTTCCAAGAATTTCTTTATAAAAGCCATGGAAAAAACACGGAATAGTTATTTTGGCCTTAACAGTGTGTGTGGCAGAGCACCTCACAAAGTTTTCTGATTAGTTTTTACTGCTATTTTATTATACAATCTGTGTTGTATAAATTTTTCAAAGTCAATTAGATTCAGAAGGTCCCTATTACATGATCTCAAGCAATATTCCACTCAGGGAGAGCCTCTCATCCTCAGTGTACAGGGCTGAATATTTACCCCCTGCTTGAGGGAAGAAAAATAGTGGGGGGGGGGGGGGGGGAGATAAGAATAGCCATAAATGGTTATGAACCACTGTACTTCATAGGGTATTACTAACATTAAATGAGGTTACAGTACTTTTTATTCACCCAAATGTTACTTTCTTTGAGAAAACTGGCATTGAATTTAGCTCTAATAATATTTTTCTAGGTTTTACTCCTTTGAAAGTTCTTTATCCCCTGCCTCTCAGCTAGCCAGTGTCCATGATGGGATGTCAGCCTACACCTTCTTCTGTGATTCTTCTTGACAAGCTATGCATATACTGATTCAGTCTCTAACTCTTCATTGGTGATTCTTAAGTC
The DNA here is from genome assembly GCF_023091745.1 of Budorcas taxicolor. Lineage (NCBI taxonomy): Eukaryota > Metazoa > Chordata > Mammalia > Artiodactyla > Bovidae > Budorcas > Budorcas taxicolor. The sequence goes on along the minus strand of NC_068912.1, from coordinate 90,508,452 downwards.
TCTAGCTGAAGTTCACAAAACTATCAAGCACAAGAAACCATAGATCTGATTTCTAAATATCTTCACTTGACATGAAAGAGAAAACTCAAAAATTTAGTCCAAAATTGAACTCATCATACTTACCCTCAAATTTCTCTTTCTTCTTGACAATTAGTCAAAAGTATAATAAACCCTAGTGTTTACTTAGGGGCTTTCAACTCAAGTTCTAGAGTCAAAGCAGAAGTCTAAACCATAATTAAAGGGAATAAGAATTCCCCCAAAGTATCTGCCACTAGCAAATACTCAGAATCTGATCAATTTATAGCAATGTTATTTTCTTTAAAAAAAAAAAAACTTTTTGAAAAAGTATAACTGATATGCAAATTACCTCTTTTTATAGAACATAATGGAATAACAAGGAACATATCTGCTTTACTCCTTAAAATAACTTGAAATCTATGAAAACATAAATACAAAAAATTAGTTTTCAGGTATTGGCCAACAGGTAGCACAAGACTGAGAGAAGGGAAACAAACAAGATGAGTCCTTTGCCCAGTCTAGTGTTGAAGAGCAGTCTAGAGTTGCAGATAGTCTATAGAACACTCTAATAGATCAGAGTTTGACAGGCAAAATTTGCTAGAATTTGAGAGACGCAGTATCAGATTGTAGGGAACTCCAGAGATCTGCAAAAGGTTCCTTCAAATTTCTGGCTGAGGACTATTCTATGCCTTCATCAAAGAAAATCATCTATAGTCAGGGAAGAGCCATTTAGAGGGCTGGAAGAGCATGTGCCAACTGACGAGAGTTAAGTAAAATATAATAGTTAGGGCATCAGGTCAAGTTCTCAGAAAGAGGATCATCTTAATAGTAGCACTAAGTTAGCTTTAGACATAAATATACTCTTGACATGCCTTTAAAAATCTTGAAAGCAAACAACTGATTCCAAATAACTTAGCCACATGCCAAAATCAAAAACCTTGCATTATATAAAGGAATATATCGAAACTCAGCACCTAACAGTGTAAAATCACAATGTCTATCATCCAATACAAAATTAACAGATATTCAGAGGTGCAGAATAATATAAAAAGTAACCAGGAGGAAAATTAATAGAAACAGACCCTTGTGTGATGAAATTAGCAGAAAAGTATGTTAAACCATATGTTCTATATATTTATGAAGACACAAGAAACGTAAGGAGGATGCAAAGGGAAATGCAAGAGATAAAAATGAGACTCACGTGAAACGTATAGAAATAAGAAAAGCAATATCTGAAATGAAAAATAGATGGATTATATCTTGAAGAAGAAAATTAACTTGAAGATCTAACAGTTGAAACTGTCAAAACTGAAACACATAGAGAATAGGAAGCAGAGCATCAGGACAGACCAAAGGAAATATTCTTCAAAATGAAGTACATTGTCTAGAAGAATTCAAGACCAGCAAAGCAGTATGAAATTCACACGCAAGCAGATCTGCACTGTAAGATTTGCTAAAGGAAATTCTTTAGGCCAAAGAAAATGCTACCAATTGGAGATTCAGATCTAAACAAAGGAATGACCCGCTGCCAGAATGGTAAATATATATTTTCTTATTGTTAATATCTTTAAAACAATTAACTGAAAACAATAATAACAATGCTGAATTATAGAACATAGAAGTAAAATTGATAATAATAGGAGAGGGAAACTAAAGTATGCTGTTGTACAGTTCTTACACAGTACATAATGTGGCATAATATTAATTGAAGGTGAAGTGAAGTGAAGTGAAGTCGCTCAGTCGTGTCCGACTCTGTGACCCCATGGACTGTAGCCCTCCAGGCCCGTCCATGGGATTCTCCAGGCAAGAATATTGAAGTGGGTTGCCATTTCCTTCTCCAGAGGATCTTCCCGATCCAGGGACTGAACCCAGGTCTCCCACATTGCAAGCAGATGCTTTAACCTCTGAGCCACCAGGGAAGCCCCAATTGAAGGTGGACTGTAATAAATTACAGAAATATTCTGTAAACCCTAAAACAACCATCAAAAAATTTAAGGAAAAGAGATTAAGACAATCATGAGGGAGGAGAAAACAGTAAAACTATTCATTCCCAAAGAAGGCAGGAAAGAGGATATAAAGGAATAAAGAATAGAAAGAACAACTAGAAAACAAATTGCAAGATGGCCATTTAAGCCCAACAAGTTGATAATTACATTAAATTTAGATGGCCAAAATGCCCCAGTTAAAAGAGAGTGATTTTCAGACTGACTACAGGAAATCCATTTTAATATATATACATTGATGTCTAAAAGTACAGTTCAGTTCAGTCGTGTCTGACTCTTTGTGACCCCATGAACTGAAGCATGCCAGGCTTCCCCGTCCATCACCAACTCCCAGAGCTTGCTCAGAGTCATGTCCATAGAGTCAGTGATGCCATCCAACCATCTCAGCCTCTATCGTCCTCTTGTCCTCCTGCCTTCAATCTTTCCCAGCATCAGGGTCTTTTCCAATGAATCAGTTTTTCCCACCAGGTGGCCAAAATACGGGAATTTTAGCTTCAGGACTGATTTCCTTTAGGATTGACTGGTTTGATCTCTTTGTAGTCCAAGGGACTCTCAAAGAGTCTTCTCCAACACCACAGTTCAAAAGCATCACTTCTTCGGTGCTCAGCTTTCTTTATGGTCCAGCCCTCACATCCATACATGACTACTGGAAAAACCATAGCTTTGAAATAGACAGACATTTGTTGTTGTCTAAAAGTAGAACTTTGCCAAAAGTATACCATGTTTACATCAAACAAAGGAATATTGGAATGATTATATTAATATTAGGCCAAGTAGATTTCAGAAGAAAGAATATTACTAGAGTTAGAGAGGAATATTTTATAAAATGATTTAAAATGTTACTTCATCAAGAAGGTATGCCAATCTGAAAAAAAATATATATATATGTGCATATAAGAACAGAGTTTCAAGATAATATGAAGCAAAACCAAGCAAAATTGAAAGTAGAAACAGAAACATCCACTACTACAGTCGGGTATTTCAAAACTTCACTCTCAGCAACCAGTAGAACAAAAATGATAGAAAAATACCAGGATGTAAAAATCTTTAACAACACTCTCAGCCCACTTATTTATAAATAAATAAAATTTAGGGGTAATTCCACTCCAAAAGCAGAACACAAATTTTGCAATAAGATAGATCACAGTCTGGGATACATATCAGGTCTCAATAAACTTACTGATACATAATTGATTTGACCACAAGAAATTTAAACTGTAAATGGATGTCAAGTAGATATCTGAAAAATTTTGAAATATTTGGAAATTAAATAATACACTTCTAAATGGCTCATTAATCAAAGAAGAAATAAGAGAAATTAGAAACTATTTTGAACTGAATGAAAATTAAAACACAACATATCAACACTTGTGGAATACAGATAAAGCAGTTCTTAGTGGGAAATTTATAGCACTAAATGCTTACGTTATAAAATAAAGTTATTAAAATGATCTAAGATGCTAAAGCTGAGACTTTGGCCACCTCATGCAAAGAGTTGACTCATTGGAAAAGACTTTGATGCTGGGAGGGATTGGAGGCAGGAGGAGAAGGGGACGACAGAGGATGAGATGGCTAGATGGCATCACTGACTCGATGGACGTGAATCTGAGTGAACTCTGGGAGTTGGTGATGGACAGGGAGGGCTGGCGTGCTGCGATTCATGGGGTCGCAAAGAGTCGGACACGACTGAGCGACTGAACTGGACTGAAGATGCTATTTAGGTCTTTCCTGGTAGCTCAACTGATAAAAAATATGCCTGCAATGCTGGAGGCCTGGGTTGAATCTTGGGTTGGGAAGATTCCCTGGAGAAGGAAAGGGCTACCCACTTCAGTATTCTGGCCTGGAGAATTCCATGGATTGTATAGTCCATGGGGTTGTAAAGAGCTGGACACGGCTGAATGACTTTCCCTTCACTTCAAGATGTTATTTAAGAAACTAGGGGAAAAACAATTTACCTACAATTAAATACATTCATTTTTAATGTACAGTAGTAAGTTGTGATAAATGCATGCTATCTATATGACCATAATCACCACCAAAGCATCTTTGTGCTCTCTGAAGTTAGACTATTCCTACTGCCACTGTCACTGATACAAGCCCAGGGTGAGAACTGATCTGCTGTTAGTCATTATAGATTATTTTTGCTTATTGTAGAATTCCATATAAATGGATTAATGCATTATACAACTCTTGTGTCTCTGGCTTCTTTTTCTCAGCATGTTTTTTGAGATTTAGCCATTCAATTTTATGTATCATGATTTTTTTTTTTCCTTTTATTGCTGGGTAACATTCCATTATACGAGTAACACAGTTTGATTATCTATCTACCTGTTGATGAGCACTTATACTGTTTCCATTGACTATTATGGGTAAAATTGCTATGAATACTTGTATAAAAATGAGTTTGGGACTCACCCAAAATTTCACATTTTCTTGGCTTCTTCTTCCCTAACCGTCTCCACCATTCCTTTACTGATAGCCTCAGGGATATTTTATTAATCACTTGCACCAGAATTCTTGGCTCAGAATCTGTGCCAAGAAGAACCCAATCTAAAACATCACCTGAAGCAAGTACTCTCAATATAATGCTTATACTTAAGATTTTCCCGGAAATCCCTCATTGCCTCCAGACTGATAGCCAAAGTCAAGTCTTAGTACAGCTTAGGCAGAAAATTGCAGTCCCTGCTCCAAGAGGAAACATCTTTCTCCTAACATTCACAGAACCATAGGGTATATGTAAGAATAGATCTTGAGGTGTGGGATCTAAGGAGGCAGAATACAAGACTAGGTAGGCAAGAATTTTTTTGACTTGAGATTCAACATTCTTGCAAGTATATCTGTAACTAGTTCTAATTCAAGATCTTGGATTTTAAAGGACCATACTGAGATGGAAATGAAAGAAAATGATCAGAAAGTAAGAGAAGTAAGAATATTAAAATGGATTTATCAGGTGAGAATAGAAATTCTGCTATCTATGTTCCTGATAAGGATCAAGAGGATATTCAGTTTATCAAGGCAACATATACTATGCTATTGTGTTATTTATTCTACATAAAATGCTATTGGCATCTCTGAGAAATTCAGTGATTATTGACCAGAGTGGGCAGGGGAGATGCTGCTGGAATTGTAGAGGCCAGAAAATAATATTCAACCATCAGAGATAAGGTGGACATAATTTCCAAAATGGGAAGCAACCTTGGAGTGGCAATCAAGATGCCTTGGCTTGCAGGGCTCTGTGGCAATAGCTAATATATCATGGAATTTCTAGGGGTGAAGTAGGTGGGCAACACTATCTCTTAAAGTTTGCTCAAATTCATGTCCATTGAGTTTGTGATGCTATTTAACCATCTCATTCTCTGTTCCCTCTTCTCTTTTTGCCTCCAATCTTTCCCAGTGTCAGGGTCTTTTCCAATGATTTGGCTCTTCAAATTGGTGGCCAAAGTATTGGAGCTTCAGCATCAGTCCTTCCAATGAATATTCAGTGTTGATTTCCTTTAGGTTGGACTGGTTTGATTTCTCCTTGAAGTCCAAGGGACTGTCAAGAGTCTTCACAATACTCACTCAAGACCCACTTGATAACATATCCATTTGTTGCCTTTCTCTCCTTTATTCCCCAGTGTGAAAGAGCTGTTACATGAGACTCTATTGCTTCCATTTCCTACCAAGTTAATTAAATTTAAGCCAAAGCTCAAGCTCCGAATTCTAGGAAATTCTGATTAAGCAAGGAGGATGCAAAATTATCGTTATTTCAAGGTGATGACTATCTATCCAGAAAGTCAAAGAGACATAGCAATAGCTACAGTGAAACTCTAGGACTAGGATTCAATGCATTGATTCATGATAAAAATGCACAAAATTTAATAACTGTTCTATATGTCAGTAATAATAAAAATTGAGTAAAAAGGGAATATACTCAACCTAAGGAAGACAAATGACTTTATTCTGGGCCATAAAAGACATGAATTATTGGGAAGACATGCCATTTTCTAATATGGAAAGCTTAATGTTATAAATATGCCAGTTCTCCACAAATTAACCTGTAAATTTAATAAAATCTTAATTAAAATTTTAATTCTTTAGACTAACAGCTTAATTTCAAAAGATATTTTAAAAAATAAACTCATGAAAACAGCCTGGGATATTTTTAGAAAGAGTAATAAGAGATAAATAACCCTGATAGGCAAGTCTGATATAAAGTTTTAGTTTAAAAATTGTCCGTTACAGCTGTAGACAGTTTAGGAACCCAGTCCAAGTAGAAACAGATATAATATATGTTAAAAGTGGCATAACATATCAGAGGGGAATTCTTGGATAGTTTTTAATAATAATAGCACAATTGACTGGTCCCTTGGGAAAAAATATATCCCCCATCACCATTCATATAAAAATAACTTCCAGATGTAACAACAGCATCTTAATTTGTTTTGTGTTCTTCCATAACTTTATTTGGCATTTTGTTTTTCTTAACATTAAGGATTGCTTGTATATAATGTTATCCAACTTGTTTTCTTCAGTTATTGACATTTACCTCTGGGTAGTGGAGTGGGACTGAGTTTCAGAGTGATAATAAAGAGGAGTTTATCATAGATTAGTTAGTTCATTCAACAAGCAATTATTGAGTGCCTGACGTGTGCTGGACCCTGTTCTCAGGGATACAGTGAACAATAACTCTGCCCTCCTGATGCTGCATTCTAGTGGGGAGGAGAGAGACAAAATACATAAGTAAATATATACATGTGCTAAATATACATGTGCTAAATGGTGAAAAATGCTACAGAGGAAAAAGGCAGAAAACAGGATAAGGAGGCCAGGTTTCACTGAGAAACAGACATTTGAGTATAGACCTGAGAGAGGTGGAGGAGAGAGCTAGGTGCATTGGGACTATATGCTCAGGCAGAGGAAACAGTGAGCAAAAAGATCTTAGGAGGGAGTGAGCTTGGCATGTTCACTACCCCGGAGTGGGTGCTGTTCCTTTGCATTGTTTGGAGAGAGAGTAGTAGGAAATGAGGTCAGGAAGATGAGGCCTTGCATGCAGGTGTTTGAGGATGTGGTAGCTGCTCTGAATGAAAGAGAAAGTTGTTGGAAGGTTTTAGGCCAAGGACAGGCACGATCTAACTTATTTTTTCTTAACAGGATTACTATGTAGTTGCTATGGGGAGAGTTTTACAATAAGAAGCTCATGATCTGAGACAAGTCAGTTCCCAGTCTTATTTTTGCTGACTGTATTCTCCATCTTCGGCTGCAAAGAATATAATAAATCTGATATGAGTATTGATCATCTGGTGATGTCCATGTGTAGAGTCATCTCCTGTATTGTTGAAAGAGGGTGTTTGCTATGACCAGTGAATTCTCTTGGCAGAACTCTGTCAGCCTTTACCTTGCTTCATTTTGTATTCCAAGGCCAAACCTGACTGTTATTTGTATTCCAAGGCCATACCTGACTCCAGGAATCTCTTGACTTCCTATTTTTGTATTCTAGTCCCCTGTGATGAAAACGACATCTTTTTTGATGTTAGATTTAGAAGGTTTTGTAGGTCATCATAGAACCATTCAATTTCATCTTTTGGGGGATTAATGGTTGGGGCATGGACTTGGATTACTGTGATGTTGAATGTCCCAAAGAAAGGCAATTCGAAAGAATACTCAAAGAAAGAAAAATAGAAAGTGAAGTCACTCAGTCGTGTCCAACTCTTTGCAACCCCGTGGACTGTAGCCCACCAGGCTCCTCCATCCATGGGATTCTCCAGGCAAGAATATTGGAGTGGGTTGCCATTTCCTTCTCCAGGGGATCTTCCCAACCCAGGGATTGAACCTAGGTCTCCTTCATTGCAGGCAGACGCTTTAATCTCTGAGCCACCAGGGAAGCCAAGAATATTCAAACTACTGCACAATTGCACTCTTCTCACATGCTAGTAAAGTAATGCTCAAAATTCTCCAAGTAGGGCTTCAGCAATACGTGAACCATGAAATTCCAGATGTCCAAACTGGTTTTAGAAAAGGCAGAGGAACCAGAGATCAAATTGCCAACATCTGCTGGATCATCAAAAAAGCAAGAGAGTTCCAGAAAAACATCACTTTCTGCTTTATTGACTATGCCAAAGCCTTTGACTGTGTGGATCACAATAAACTGTGGAAAATTCTGATAGAGATGGGAATACCAGACCACCTGACCTGCCTCTTGAGAAACCTGTATGCAGGTCAGGAAGCAACAGTTAGAACTGGACGTGGAACAACAGACTTGTTCCAAATAGGAAAAGGAGTATGTCAAACTGTATATTGTCACTCTGCTTATTTAACTTATATGCAGAGTACATCATGAGAAACCCTGGGCTGGAAGAAGCACAATCTGGAATCAAGCTTGCTGGGAGAAATATCAATAACCTCAGATATGCAGAGGACACCACCCTTATGGCAGAAAGTGAAGAGGAACTAAAAAGCCTCTTGATGAAAGTGAAAGAGGAGAGTGAAAAAGTTGGCTTAAAGCTCAACATTCAGAAAATGAAGATCATGGCATCCGGTCCCATCACTTCATGGGAAATAGATGGGGAAACAGTGGAAATAGTGTCAGACTTTATTTTTGGGGTCTCCAAAATCACTGCAGATGGTGATTGCAGCAATGAAATTAAAAGACGGTTACTCCCTGGAAGAAAAGTTATGACCAACCTAGATAGCATATTAAAAAGCAGAGACATTACTTTGTCAACGAAAGTCCATCTAGTCAAGGCTATGGTTTTCCCAGTAGTCATGTATGGATGTGAGAGTTGGACTACAAAGAAAACTGAGCGCCAAAGTATTGATGCTTTTGAACTGTGGTGTTGGAGAAGACTCTTGAGAGTCCCTTGGACTGCAAGGAGATCCAACCAGTCCATCCTAAAGGAGATCAGTCCAGGTGATCATTGGAAGGATGGATGTTGAAGCTGAAACACCAATATTTTGGCCACCTGATATGAAGAGCTGAGTCATTTGAAAAGACTCTGATGCTGGGAAAGATTGAGGGCAGGAGGAGAAGGGTCGACAGAGACAGTTGGATGGCATCACCGACTCAATGGACACAGATTTGGGTAGACTCCAGGAGTTGGTGATGGACAGGGAGGCGTGGCCTGCTGCTGTTCATGGGGTTGCTGAGAGTCGGACACTACTGAGTGACTGAACTGAACTGAACTGATATTTAATGGTTTGCCTCAAAAATGAACAGAGATCATTCTGTCATTTTTGAGATTGCACCCAAGTACTGCATTTCTGACTCTTGTTGACTATGAAGGCTACTCCATTTCTTCTAAGGGATTGTTGCCAACAGTAGTAGATACAATGGTCATCTGAATTAAATCCAGCCATTTCAGTCCATTTTAGTTCACTGATTCCTAACATGTCAATGTGCACTCTTGCCATTGTTTGATTGCTTCCAATCTGCCTTAATTCATGGACATAACATTCCAGGTTCCTATGCAATATTGCTCTTTACAGCATTGGCCCTTGCTTCCATCACCAGTCACATCCACAACTGTGAGTGTGTATGTGTGTGTGTGTGTGTGTGTTTCTTTGCCTCCATCTGTTTTTTCTCTCTGGAGTTATTTCTCCACTGATCTCCAGTAGCATATTGGGCACCTACCAACCGGGGGAGTTCATCTTTCAGTGTCCTATCTTTTTGCCTTTTCATACTGTTCATGGGGTTCTCAAGGCAAGAATACTGAAGTGATTTGCCATTCATTCCGTTCTCCAGTAGACCACATTTTGCAGAACTCTCCACCATGACAGGTCTACCTTGGGTGGTCCTATACAGCATGGCTCATAGTTTCATTGAGTTAGATAAGGCTGTGGTCCATGTGTTCAGTTTGATTCATTTTCTGTGATTGTGGTTTTCATTTATCTGTCTTCTGATAAATAAGGATAAGAGGCTTATGGAAGCCTCCTGGTGGGAGAGACTTACTGTGGGGGAAACTGGGTCTTGTTCTGATGTTCTGAGCCATGATCTATAAATCTGTAATCCAATTTTCTGTCAATGGGCGGGGACTGTATTCCCTCCCAGTTGTTTGGTCTCAGTCCAAACTGTCAACCCACACCTCTATCAGAGACTCCTGGACACTCACAAGCAAGTCTGATTCAATCTTTTGTGTGGACACTGTTCCTTTCTCCTGGCTCCTGGTGTGTACAAGGTTTAGTGACAAATATATTTAAGGGATTAGATCTGCTAGACAGAGTGCCTGAGGAACTATAGACAGAGGTTTGTGACATTGTACAGGAGGTAGTGATCAAGATCATCCATAAGAAAAAATAATCCAAAAAGGCAAAATGGTTGTCTGAGGAGGCCTCACAAGTAGCTGAGAAAAGAAGAGAAGCTAAAGGCACAGGAGAAAAGGAAAGATATACCTATCTGAATGCAGAGTTACAATGAATAGCTAGGAGAGATAAGAAAGCCTTCCTAAGTGAACAATACAAATAGGAAAATAACAGAATGGGAAAGACTAGAGATCTCTTCTTCATGGGAAATCGATGGGGAGACAGTGGAAACAGTGTCAGACTTTTTTGGGGGGGCTCCAAAATCACTGCAGATGGTGATTGCAGCCATGAAATTAAAAGACACTTAGTCCTTGGAAGGAAAGTTATGACCAACCTAGATAGCATATTAAAACGTAGAGATATTACTTTGCTAACAAAGGTCCATCTAGTCAAGGCTATGGTTTTTCCAGTGGTCATGTATGGATGTGAGATTTGGACTGTGAAGAAAGCTGAGCATTGAAGAATTGATGCTTTTTAACTGTGGTGTTGGAGGAGACTCTCGAGAGTCCCTTGGACTGCAAGGAGATCCAATCAGTCCATCCTAAAGAAGATCAGTCCTGGGTGTTCATTGGAAGGACTGATGCTAAAGCTGAAACTCCAATACTTTGGCCACCTCATGTGAAGAGTTGACTCATTGGAAAAGACCCTGATGCTGGGAGGGATTAAGCGCAGGAGGAGAAGGGGACTACAGAGGATGAGATGGCTGGATGGAATCACTGACTTGATGGACGTGAGTCTGAGTGAACTCCGGGAACTGGTGATGGACAGGGAGGCCTGGCATACTGTGATTCCTGGGGTCACAAAGAGTTGGACATGACTGAGCAACTAAACTGAACTGAGAGATTTCTTCAAGAAAATTAGAGATACCAAGGGAATATTTCATGCATAGATGGGTACAAGAAAGGACAGAAGTGGTATGAACCTAACAAAAGCAGAAGATATTAAGAAAACTTGGCAAGAATACACAGAAGAACTATACAAAACAGATCACCATGACCAGAGAACCACGGTGGTGTGATCACTCACCTAGAGCCAAATATCTTGGAGTCTGAAGTCATGTGAGCCTTAGGACGCATCACTACAAACAAAGCCACTGGAGGTGATGGAATTCCCGCTGAACTATTTCAAGTCCTAAAAGATGATGCTGTTAAAGTGCTGCACTCAACATGCCAGCACATTTGGAAAACAACCGTGGCCACAGGACTGGAAAATGTCAGTTTTCATCTAATCCCAAAGAAAGGCAATACCAAAGAATGCTTAAACTACCCCACAATTATACTCATCTCACACGCTAGCAAAGTGATGCTCAAAATTCTCCAAGCCTGATTTCAACAGTATGTGAACGAAGAAATTCCAGATGTTCAAGCTGGATTTAGAAAAGGGAGAGGAACTAGAGATCAAATTGCCAACGCCTGTTGGATCATAGAAAAAGAAAGAGAATTCCAGAAAAACAGCTACTTGCTGCTTTACTGACTACGCCAAACCTTGACTGTGTAGATAACGACAAACTGTGGTTATCCAGACCACATGACCTGCCTCCTGAGAAATCTGTATGCAGGTCAAGAAGCAACAGTTAGAACCAAAGATGGAACAATGAACTGGTTCCAAATTGGGAAAGAACTATGTTAAGGCTGTATACTGTCACCCTGCTTATTTAACTGATTTGCAGAGTACATTATGTGAAATGTCACGCTGTATGAAACACAAGCTGGAATCAAGATTTTTGGGAGAAACATCTATAACCTCAGTTATGCAGGTGACAACACCTTTATGAAAGAAAGTGAAGAGGAACTAAAGAGCCTCTTGATGAAAGTGAAAGAGGGGAGTGAAAAAGTTGGCTTAAAACTCAGTATTCAAAAAACTAAGATCATGGCATCTGTTCCCATCACTTCATGGCAAATAGATGGGGAAACAATAGAAACAGTGACAGACTTTATCTTCTTAGACTCCAAAATCACTGCAAATGGTGACTGCAGCCATGAAATTAAAAACTGCTTGCTCCTTGAAAGAAAAGCTATGAGCAACCTAGACAGCATATTGAAAAGCAGAGAAATTTCTTTGCTTACAAAGGTCCTTCCAGTCAAAGGTATGATTTTTCCAGTAGTCATGTATGGATGTGAGAGTTGGACTATAAAGAAAGCTGAGTGCTGAAGAACTGATGCTTTTAAACTGTGGTATTGGAGAAGACTCTTGAGAGTCCCCTGGAGCTCAGACAGTAAAAAATCTGCCTGAGTAAACAAGATAGCGGAGAAGTAGGTAAACGTGGAGTACATCTCTCTCCATGGATACATCAGGAATATACCTTCAGACACAGAAGTGCATGCAGAACACCAATTGAGAACAGACAGGAGTACATGACCAGGGGAAAAGAATATAAAGACCCACGCAAAACTCAGTAGGACCAAGGAACTATGGGAAAAAGCAGGAGTGTTAGTAGGCCTGGACCTGCACTTGGCAGGTGGGGGAACTGAAGCATGGGTCCAATCCCCATATTGGGGCACCTCTCTGAGTCAGAGGAGAAGCATTTAAGGCTGAGAGTGAAACAGCTCGTCTGTGGCAGCGTAAATGAATGAAAATCAGACAGTCCTTGCAAGAGCCATACATACCCCAGACTGCGCAGTGGCTGGGAGCTGGAGTTTATAGATTGTGGTGCAATCCCCAGGCAAGGGCTGCTATTGACTGCAGAGTTATGGATCGAGGGGATGTGAAGGAGGAGATTATGGGGGGAATGCCTGTGGAGGAAAGCCGGGCAGCCATGGAAGCAAGACGATACTGCTGAGTCATGTGTAAGGGGTGGAGCCATCACCATAGCCTCTCTCCCCAGCATTGGCAGCTGGCAGCATTGGCAGCTGAACAATAGAGAGGTTGGCCTATCAAATGCCTGACACACTGAACTACAAAGTAGGACCCCACCCACGGTGCTTCTTTAAGTGACTGATGTGCTGATCTACAGAGTATGACCCCAGCCAGGGGGGCCCCCTCTATGTGCCTGATGCACTGAACAACAGAGAAGGACCCCAGGCAAGGAAGTCCTCTAAGTGCCTGAATGGGGCAGAGCTACAGAGAAAGACTGGCCAAAGAGGCCTTCTGATTGCCAGCTACAAGATGCTTTTGAAAAAAGACTCGGATAGGGACATAACTCCTGGGGTGGAGGCAGTCTATGTCCCTGCACACTTGGTGCTGCCAGGGTGCCCAGAAGCCAAGCAGCTGTGACACCTTCAGGCTCAACTCTCACTGGGGCAGAGCTGCCACAGGCAAAATAGTCTTGTGACTATGAGCACAGGTTCACTTCAGTAGTGTCCAGCTCTTTGTGACCCTGTTGACTGTGGACTGTCAGGCTTCTCTGTCAGGGAGAGGGGTTCTCCAGGCAAGAATACTGGAGCATATTGGCCAATACTGGTTGCCATACCCTTCTGCTGCTGCTGCTGCTAAGTCGCTTCAGTCTTGTCCGACTCTGTGCAACCCCAGAGACGGCAGGCCACCAGGCTCCCCTGTCCCTGGGATTCTCCAGGCAAGAACACTGGAGTGGGTTGCCATTTCCTTCTCCAATGCATGAAAGTGAAAAGTGAAAGTGAAGTCGCTCAGTCGTGTCCGACCCTCAGCGACCCCATGGACTGCAGCCTTCCAGGCTCCTCCGTCCATGGGATTTTCCAGGCAAGAGTACTTTCCCAGCAAGTGGGGTGCCATTGCCATACCCTTCTAGAGCACTATATTTCCTGCTTCCCTAGCCAGTAACTCCCCTGAGTACCTGGTGCTTCCAGAACTCCTGCTACCCAAGGAACTGTACCACTTCTACATTTGGCTGTCACTGGGTAGATCCAAGTCCTCCAGGGCAGTCCCAGGAGCAAACCCCAGTGGACGACCCTCATGCAGAGGTGGAAATAAAACTACAATTGAAACCCAGGGGCAGTGTGACTAAAGAAGACAAAGCCTTCCCACCAGCTGTACAAGCTTCAGATTAAATCCACAGGATCAACTAGGCAGACTCTGTGCCTATGGAATATACAAAAGGTCATTGAGCACGCCCACAGAAGAAATTGCACTAATTCTGGTAGCTGTGGCTACTGCAAGCAAGAACACAGAGGAGTAGGACCAGATTAGAATATGAGCTGCCCCCACAGCAGGTCCAGAGACCAGCACAGTTTTAGAGGACATTCTAGGGAGGTGAGGTGGACTGTGACTCCCAGAGAGGGAAAGGACTCTGACAGCAGTGACTCAAGAAAAACATTTATTATTCTTTATTGTTCTGTAGATTCTTTTGGATCCCCCCCCCCCCCCACATTGTAGTTGTCGATTTTATTGGTACTATGAAATATAATTAAGCTTTTGAGTTTTCTTTTTCTTTTTTTTTCTCAGTCACATATTTATTGTTGTTATACTGCCTCTATGTTAGGCTTTTGCAGTTCTGGGGAGTTCTCCTTTCCACCCCCCATCCCCACCCCTTTTCTCTTTTTTAATTTAAATTTTTAAAACCTTTTTTTTTTTTTCTACACTCATTTCTTTGTCGGCCTTTACCACTGTTCTTTTCCCCTTGCAGTTGATCTTTTATGTATATAAATTCTTTTTCATTTACCTCTATTTAACTTTGCATATCTATTCTTTATTTTCTTTCTTTCCTTTCCTCTCAACATATTTGTTAGGGTTAGGTTTATTTTCATTGCTTTAGTCCCCATTTGGCATCTTGCTTTATGCTTTTTTTTTTTTTTTTTTTCCCCAGTTTGTGCTTTAGTTAATTCTGTTCTGGTGGATATACTTTTTGGTTCCCTTTGTTCACCAGGTCAATCTATTGTACTTTATTCTTGTTGGACTGTTTTGATTTTGCTTATAGGTGTGTATGTGTATATTCAGTCACAATTTTTATTGTTGTTATAAACCTCTGTATCTACATTGGGTTTTTGCAGTTCTGTGGAGTTTTTCTTCTTTCTTTCTTCTTCCATTTCTTTTCTGTTCTCTTTTTTATAATTTTAATTTTGTAAACCCAGTCTACTTTTTCTACATTTACTTCTTTGTTTGCCTTTCCTGCTGCTCTTTTCCCCTTGCAGTTAATCTTTAATGTATACAAATCTTCTTCATATATCTCTGTTTAACATTGTGTATCTATTTCTTCTTTCTTTTATTTCTTTCCTTTACTTTCAACAAATCTGTTAGTTTTGTTTTCATTGCTTATTCCCCACTTGGCACCTTGCCTTAGTTTTGTTTTCCAGTTTGTGTTTTAATTAGTTTGTTCTTAGCTGGTAAATATAATTTTTTTTATTTCCTTTGTTTCCTAGGTCAATTTATTGTACTTTTCTTTTGTTGGACTGTGTTGACTTTGATCATGGGTGTATATGTACATGTGTATATTCCATTATTTTAATTATTATTTGCCCAATTTTGTAGCTGCCATTTGTTTGGGGTTAATCTTTGGTTTCACCTTTGTGGATATCTGTTTTAATCTCACTTAATGCCATAACAACCACTTGTGGAATCTTCATTCCTGACAAGAGATAAAGCCCTGAGCCTTTGAAGTGGGAGCACTGACTCCAAGGCCCTAGACTATCAAAGAACCAACACTAGGGGGTATCAAATAGAGAGAACTCACACAAAGGAAACAACTGGAATACAAGACGTGGCATCACCCAACCACCAATAGTACCCTGTGCAGGACACCTCATCTAAACAACAAACAAAGGAAAAATACAAACCCAATCATCAGCAGACAGGATTACCACCACACTCAGCCTTGCCCATGAGAGGAAAAGCAAACAAAACAAACAAACAAAAATTCAGCACAAATCTCACCCTATAAGAAGCTTACACAAACCATTGGGCAAACCTTAGGAGGGCATAAACCAAAAGGAAGAAAGAATTCAGCCTTGAAGCCTGGGAAAAGGAGACCTCAAACACAGTAAGTTAAAAAAAAAAAAAAAAAAGAAAAGGCAGAGAAATACTACACAGATGAAAGAACAAACTAGAAACACAGAAGTCCAAATAAATGAAGAGGAACTAGGCAAAATACCTGAAAAAGAATTCAGAATAATGATAGTAAAGATGATCAAAACCCTTGAAAACAAAACAGAGACAATGTAAGAATCAATTAACAAAGACCTAGAAGAATTAAAGAATAAACATCCAGAGACAAACAACACAATTACTGAAATTAATTGAAAGTTGACCTAAATCAAATCCCTTATGATTATACAGTGGAAGTGAGAAATAGATTTAAGGGCCTAGATCTGATAGATAGAGTGCCTGATGAACTATGGAATGAGGTTCGTGACATTGTACAGGAGACAGGGATCAAGACCATCCCCATGGAAAAGAAATGCAAAAAAGCAAAATGGCTGTCTGGGGAGGCCTTACAAATAGCTGTGAAAAGAAGAGAAGAGAAAAGCAAAGGAGAAAAGGAAAGATATAAGCATCTGGATGCAGACTTCCAAAGAATAGCAAGGAGAGATAAGAAAGCCTTCTTCAGCGATCAATGCAAAGAAATAGAAGAAAAGAAGAGAATGGGAAAGACAAGAGATCCCTTTAAGAAAATAAGAGATACCAAGGAAACATTTCATGCGAAGATGGGCTCGATAAAGGACAGAAATGGTATGGACCTCACAGAAGCAGAAGATATTAAGAAGAGGTGGCAAGAATACACAGAAGAACTGTACAGAAAAGATCTTCATGACCCAGATAATCACGATGGTGTGATCACTCACCTAGAGCCAGACATCCTGGAACGTGAAGTCAAGTGGGCCTTAGAAAGCATCACTACGAACAAAGCTAGTGGAGGTGATGGAATTCCAGTAGAGCTATTTCAAATTCTGAAAGATGATGCTGTGAAAGTGCTGCATTCAATATGCCAGCAAATTTGGAAAACTCAGCAGTGGCCACAGGACTGGAAAAGGTCAGTTTTCATTCCAATCCCAAAGAAAGGCAATGCCAAAGAATGCTCAAACTACTGCACAATTGCACTCATCTCACATGTTAGTAAAGTAATGCTCAAAATTCTCCAAGCAGGCTTCAGCAATACGTGAACCATGACTTTCCTGATGTTCAAGCTGGTTTTAGAAAAGGCAGAGGAACCAGAGATCAAATTGCCAACATCTGCTGGATCATGGAAAAAGCAACAGAGTTCCAGAAAAACATCCATTTCTGCTTTATTGACTATGCCAAAGCCTTTGGACTGAGTGGATCACAAAAAACTGTGGAAAATTCTGATAGAGATGGGAATACCAGACCACCTGACCTGCCTCTTGAGAAATCTGTATGCAGGTCAGGAAGCAACAGTTAGAACTGGACATGGAACAACAGACTGGTTCCAAATAGGAAAAGGAGTATGTCAAGGCTGTATATTGTCACCCTGCTTATTTAACTTACATGCAGAGTACATCATGAGAAACGCTGGACTGGAAGAAACACAAGCTGGAATCAAGATTGCTGGGAGAAGTATCAATAACCTCAGATATGCAGATGGCACCACCCTTATGGCAGAAAGTAAAGAGGAACTAAAAAGCGTCTTGATGAAAGTGAAACAGGAGAGTGAAAAAGTTGGCTTAAGCTCAACATTCAGAAAATGAAGATCATGGCATCTGGTCCCATCACTTCATGGGAAATAGATGGGGAAACAGTGGAAACTGTGTCAGACTTTATTTTTTTGGGCTCCAGAATCACTGCAGATGGTGACTGCAGCCATGAAATTTAAAGATGCTTATCCTTGGAAGAAAAGTTATGACCAACCTAGACAGCATATTCAAAAGCAGAGACATTACTTTGCCGACTAAGGTCCATCTAGTCAAGGCTATGGATTTTTCAGTGGTCATGTATGGATGTGAGAGTTGGACTGTGAAGAAAGCTGAGCACCAAAGAATTGATGCTTTTGAACTGTGGTGTTGGAGAAGACTCTTGAAAGTCCCTTGGACTGCAAGGAGATCCAACCAGTCCATTCTGAAGGAGATCAGTCCTGGGTGTTCTTGGAAGGAATGATGCTAAAGCTGAAACTCCAGATCTTGGGCCACCAGATGCGAAGACTTGACTCATGGGAAAAGACTCTGATGCTGGGAGGGATTGGGGGCAGGAGGAGAAGGGGACAACAGAGGATGAGATGGCTGGATGGCATCACTGACTCGATGGAGGTGAGACTGAGTGAACTCTGGGAGTTGGTGATGGATAGGGAGGCCAGGCATGCTGCGATTCATGGGGTCACAAAGAGTCGAACGACTGAGCGACTGAACTGAACTGAATTCAAATTACTCTAGAAGGAATCAACAGCAGAATATCTGAAGCAGAAAAAAGAATCTGTGAGCTGGAAGATAAAATGTTGGAAATAACTTCTGAAGAGTAGGAAAAAGGATGAAAAGAACTGGGGATAGTCTCATAGACCTCTGGGACAATATCAAAAGCACCAACATTCAAATTATAGGGGTCTCAGAAGAAGAAGAAAAAAAGAAAGAGTATGAGAAAATTTTTGAAGAGATTATAATTGAACATTTCCCCAGCATGGATAAGGAAATAGTCAATCAAGTCCATGAGGCACAAAGAGTCCCATACAGGATAAACCCAAGGAGCAACTCACCAAGACACATAGTAATCAAACTAACAAAGACTAAACACAAAGAAAGAATATTAAAAGCAGCAAGGGAAAAGCAACAAGTAACAATGTTACAATAAGTAACATTGTTACATATCAAGGGAAACCCTATTTGCTTAATAGCTGATTTTTCAGCAGAATCTCTGCAGGCCAGAAAGGAATGGCAGGATATATTTAAAGTACTGAAAGGGAAAAATCTACAGCCAAGATTACTGTACCCAGGAAGGATTTCATTCAAAATTGAAGGAGAGATAAAAAAAATTTTTCAGATAAGCAAAAGAGAATTCAGTACCACCAAACCATCTTTACAACAAATGTTAAATGGACTTATATAGTCAAGAAATACAAGAGCAGAAAAAAATCTACAAAATCAACCCAAAACAATTAAGAATATGGCAATATATGTATATATCAATAATTACGTGAAATGTAAATGGATTAAATGTGTCAACCAAAAGACACAGACTGGTTAAATGGATACAAAAACAAGACCCATATATGTGCTATCTACAAGAAACCCACTCCAGACCTAAAGACACCTATAGACTGAAAGGGGATGGAAAGATTTATTCCATGCAAATGGGAAGCAAAAGAAAGCTGGAGTAGCAACCCTCATATCAGACAAAATAGACCTTAAAATAAAGATTACAAGAGATAAGGAAGGACACTACATAATGATCAAGGGATCAATCCAAGAGGAAGACATAACAGTTGTAAATATCTTTGCACCCAGCAAAGGAGCACCTCAATGCATAAGACAAACACTAACAGATATAAAAGAAATTTATAGTAAAACAATAAATAATAGTAGGAGATTTTAACACCCCACTCCCACCAATGGACAGATCATCAAAACAGAAAATTAATAAGGAAACACAAGTTTTAAATGATACATTAGATGGGATGGATCTCATTGATATCTTCAGGACATTCCATCCAAATGCAGAAGAATACAATTTCTTCTCAAGTGCACATGGAACATTCTCCAGGATAGACCATATCTTGGGTCACAAATCAAACCTCAGTAAATTTAAGAAAATTGAAATCATATCAAGCATTTTATCCAACCACACAGCTATGAGACTCGATATCAATTACAAGAAAAAAAACCTGTAAGAAACACAAACACGTGGAGATTAAACAACACATTTCTAAATAACCAACAGGTTACTGAAGAAATCAAAAGGGAAATAAAAAAATTTCTAGAAACAAATGACAATGAAAGCATGACAACTCAGCAGCAAAAGCAGTCCTAAGAGGAAGTTTAAAGCAATACAATCCTACCTCAAGAAACAAGAGAAACCTCGAATAGACAACCTAACTTTATTCTGAAAACAACTGGACAAAGAAGAACAGAAAATCCTAAAAATTAGTAGAAGGAAAGAAATCATAAAGATCCAAGCAGAAATAAATGAAGAAAAATGAAAGAAACAATAGTAAAGATTAATAAAACTAAAAGTTGGTTCTTTGAGAAGATAAAATTGATGAACCTTTAGCCAGACTCATGAAGGAAAAAAGAGAGAAGAATAAAATTAACAAATTTAAAAAGGAGATTTTACAACAGACAATGCAGAAGTGCAAAGGATTATAAGAGACTATTATGAACAACTATATGGAAAAACAATGGCTAACCTGGAAGAAATGGACAGATTCTTAGAAAAGTTCAATCTTCCAAGACTGAACCAGGAAGAAATATAAATTATTAACAACCCAATTACAAGCACTGAAATTGAAGCTGTGATTAAAAAAAAAAAAACTCCCCCAAATCAAAAGCCCAGGGCCAAATGGCTTCACAGGAGAATTCTATTAAACATTTAGAGAAGAGCTAATGCCTATCCTTCTAAAACTCTTTCAAAAAATTGCAGAGGAAGGAACACTTCCAAACTGATTCTATGTGGGCGCCATCACCTGATACCAAAACCAGTCAAAGGCAACACAAAAAAAGAAAACTACAGGCCAATATCACTCATGAACATAGATTCAAAAATCCTCAACAAAATTTTAGCAAACAGAATTCAGCAACACATCAAAAAACTCATAAAACATGATCAAGTTGGGTTTATTCCAGGAATGCAAGGATTCTTGAATATATGCAAATTATCAATGTGATACACCACATTAGCAAACTGAAAGATAAAGACCATACGATCATCTCAGTAGAGACATAAAAAGCTTTTGACAAAATTCAGCACCCATTTATGATTAAAACTCTTCAAAAAGTGGGTATAGAAAGAACCTACCTCAACATAGTAAAGGCCATATATGATAAGCCTACAGCAAACTCTATTCTCAATGATGAAAACTGAAAGCTTTCTCCAAAGATCAGGAACAAGACAAGGGTGCCCACTTTCAACACTACCATTCAACATAGTTCTGGAAGTCCTAGCTATAGCAATCAGAGAAGAAAAAGAAATAAAAGGATAATGGATCAGAAAAGAAGAAGTAAAGCTCTCACTGTTTGCAGATGACATGATACTGTACATGAAAACCCTAAAGATAGTATCAGAGAATTGCTAGAGCTAATCAGTGAATTTAGCAAAATTGCAGGATACAATATCAATATATAGAAATCACTTGCATTTCTATATACTAACAATGAAAAAGCAGAAAGAGAAATTAAGAAATCCATCCCATTCACCACTGTAACAAAAAGAATTAAAGACCTAGGAATAAACTTACCTAAGGAGACAAAAGAACTGTACACAGAAAACTATAAGACACTGATGAAGGAAATCAAAGATGACATAAACAGATGAAGAGATATTCCATGTTCCTGGGTAGGAAGAATCAATATTGTGAAAATGACTATACTACCAAATGCCATCTATAGATTCAATGCAATCCCTATCAAATTACCAATGGTATTTTTCACAGAACTAGAACAAAAAATTTCACAATTCATATGGAAACACAAAAAACCCCAAATAGCCAAAGCAGTCTTGAGAACAGAGAATGGAGCTGGAGGAATCAACCTTCCTGACCTCAGATTATACTACAAAGCTACAGTCATCAATACAGTATGGTACTGGCACAAAAACAGAAATATAGACCAATGGAACAAGATAGAAAGCCCAGAAGTAGACTCATGCACATATGGGTATATTATTTTTGACAAAGGAGGCAAGAATATACAACGGGGCAAAGACAGTCTCTTCAATAAATGGTGCTGGGAAAACTGTATAGCTACACATAAAAGAATGGAATTAGAACACTTCTTAACACCATACACAAAGATAAACTAAAAATGGGTTAAAGACCTAAATATAAGACCAGAAACTATAAAACTCTTAGAGGAAAACATAGGCAGAACACTCGATGACATTAATCAAAGCAAGATCATTTATGACCCACCTCCTAGAGTAATGGACATAAAAACAAAAGTAAGCACATGGGATCTGATTAAACTTGAAAGCTTTTGTGTAGCAAAGAAAACTATAAGCAAGGTGAAAGGACAACACTCAGAATGGGAGAAAATAATAGCAAATGAAACAACTGACAAAGGATAAATTTCCAAAATACACAAGCTGCTCAAACAACTCAGTGCCAGAAAAACAAACAACCCAATCAAAAAGCGGTAAAAGGGCCTAAACAGAGATTTCTCCAAAGACATACAGATGGCTAACAAACACATGAAAAGATGCTCAAATCACTCAGTGTTAGAGAAATGCAAATCAAAACCACAATGAGGTATCACCTCACACTAGTCAGTATGGCTATCATCAGAAAGTCTACAAAAAATAAATGTTAGAGAGGGTTTGAAGAAAATGGAATGCTCTTGCACTGTTGATGGGAATGTAAATTGATACAGCCACGATGGATGATGGTATGGAGATTCCTTAAAACACTCGGAATAAAACCACCATAAGACCCAGCAATCCTACTCCTAAGCATATACCCTGAGGAAACCAAAATTGAAAAAGACACATGTATCCCATTGTTCATTTAGCACTATTTACAATAGCTAGAACATGGAAGCAATCTAGATGTCCATCGACAGATGAATGGATAAAGAAGTTGTGGTATACATACACAGTGGAATATTACTCAGCCCTAAAAAGGAATGCATTTGAGTCAGTTCTGATGAGGTGGATGATTCTAGAACCTATTACACAGAGGGAAATGATTCAGAAAGAGAAAGATAAATATCATATTCTAATGCACATATATGGAATCTAGGAAAATGGTACTGAAGAATTCATTTACAGGGCAGCAGTGGAGAAACAGACATAGAGAACAGACTTATGGACATGGGGAGAGGGGAGGGGAGGGTGAGATGTATGAAGAGAGTAACATGGAAACATATTACCATATGTAAAGTAGATAGCTGATGGGAATTTGCTGTATGGCTCAGAAAACTCAAACAGGGGCTCTATATCAACCTATAGGGGTGAGATGGGGAGGGAGATGGAAGGGAGGCTCAACAGGGAGGGGTTGTATGTATATATGAATACCTATGGCTGATTCATGTTGCCGTTTGATAGAAAACAACAAAATTCTGTAAAGAAATTATCCTTCAATTAAAAAAAATATGAGAGAGACAGTTCCTTAGACTGTAAGGTGATCAAATCAGTCCTAAAGGAGATCAGTCCTGGGTGTTCTTTGGAAGGACTGATGCTGAAGCTGAAGCTCCAATACTTTGGGCACCTGGTGGGAAGAGCAGATTCATTAGAAAAGACCCTGATGTTGGGAATGATTGAATGCAGGAGAAGGAGCGGAAGAGGAGATTTTATTAGAGAATGAGCTGGTTGGATGGCATCACTGATTCGATGAACATGAGAGGGAAGCCTGGAGTGCTGCAGTCCATCAGGTCACAAAGACTCGGAAAAGACTGAGTAACAGAACTGAACTGATGGGGAGAATAGGGTGACAGGAAAGCAGATAAGTTCACTGCAAACCTAGAGGAGAGGACTGATAGTGGTCAGGGGCAGGGTGGTGGCAGGACAGGTTTTGTATGATTCAGTTCATTTCAGTCACTCATTTGGGATATATTTTGAGTGTAGAGCTAGCAGGATTTATTGACTATCTGGATATTGGCTGTAAAAGAGTGAGTAATTAATGGGGTCACAAAAGAGTAAGGCATGACTGAGTGACTTTCACTTTCAGATTACATTTTTAAGCCATGAGAGTGAATGAGAAAACCAAGGGAATGTGGGAACATTTCAGTGATTCATAATAAATATTAAAGTTTTTATAATAAATTTTCAGTTCAGTCAGTTCAATTGCTCAGTCGTGTCCAACTCTTTGGGACCCCATGAATCGCAGCATGCCAGGCCTCCCTGTCCATCACCAACTCCTGGAGTTCACCCAAACTCATGTCCATTGAGTTGGTGATGCCATCCAGCCATCTCATCCTCTGTCATCCCCTTTTCCTCCTGCTCCCAATCCTTCCCAGCATCAGAGTCTTTTCCAGTGAGTCAACTCTTCACATGAGGTGGCCAAAGTACTGGAGTTTCAGCTTTAGCATCATTCCTTCCAAAGAACACCCAGGACTGATCTCCTTTAGAATGGACTGGTTGGATCTCCTTGCAGTCCAAGGGACTCTCAAGAGTCTTCTCCAACACCACAGTTCAAAAGCATCAATTCTTCGGCATTCAGCCTTCTTCACAGTCCAACTCTCACATCCATACATGACCACAGGAAAAACCATAGCCTTGATTAGACAGACCTTTGTTGGCAAAGTAATGTCTCTGCTTTTGAATATGCTATCTAGGTTGGTCATAACTTTTCTTCCAAGGAGTAACCGTCTTTTAATTCCATGGCTGCAATCACCATCTGCAGTGATTTTGGAGCCCCCCAAAATAAAGTCTGACACTATTTCCACTGTTTCCCCATCTATTTCCCATGAAGTAATGGGACCAGATGCCATGATCTTCGTTTTCTGAATGTTGAGCTTTCAGCCAAATTTTTCACTCTCCTCTTTCACTTTCATCAAGACGCTTTTTAGTTCCTCTTCACTTTCTGCCATAAGGGTGGTGTCATCTGCATATCTGAGGTGATTGATATTTCTTCTGGCAAGCTTGATTCCAGCTTGTGCTTCTTCCAGTCCAGCGTTTCTCATGATGTACTCTGCATAGAAGTTAAATAAGTAGGGTGACAATATACAGCCTTGATATACTCCTTTTCCTATTTGGAACCAGTCTGTTGTTCCATGTCCAGTTCTAATTGTTGCTTCCTGACCTGCATATAGGTTTCTCAAGAGGCAGGTTGGATGGTCTGGTATTCCCGTCTCTTTCAGAATTTTCCACAGTTTATTGTGCCCACACAGTTAAAGGCTTTGGCATAGTCAATAAAGCAGAATTAGATGTTTTTCTGGAACTCTTTTGCTTTTTCCATGATCCAGCAGATGTTGGCAATTTGATCTATGGTTCCTCTGCCTTTTTAAAGACCAGCTTGAACATCTGCAAGTTCACGGTTCATGTATTGCTAAAGCCTGGCTTGGAGAATTTTGAGCATTACTTTACTAGTGTGTGAGATGAGTGCTAATGTGCAGTAGTTTGAACATTGCTTGGCATTGCCTTTCTTTGGGATTGGAATGGAAACTGACCTTTTCCAGTCTTGTGGCCACTGCTGAGTTTTCCAAATGTGCTGGCATATAGAGTGCAGCACTTTCACAGTATCATCTTTCAGGATTTGAAATAGCTCAACTGAAATTCCATCACCTCTGCTAGCTTTGTTCATAGTGATGCTTTCTAAGGCCCACTTGACTTCACACTCCAGGATGTCTGGTTCTAGGTAAGTGATCACACCATCATGATTATCTGGGTTGTGAAGCTCTTTTTTGTACAGTTCTTCTGTGTATTCTTGCCAACTCTTCTTAATATCTTCTGCTTCTGTTAGGTCCATACAATTTCTGTCCTTTATTGAGCCCATCTTTGCATGAAATATTCCCTTGTTATCTCTAATTTTCATGAAGAGATCTCTAGTCTCTAGATCACATCAGCAAGGGAGAATGCTGGAACATCTCCTAAAACCATTAAATGCTTCTGCCTAGGAGGGGACAGACTCATTTTCATTGGCCAAAGAATTTCACCATGGCAAACTGCAAATGAAACAGAGTCATGCCAATCCTCTGTGTGCCTGGTAGGCAGAGAATTGGAAATACTTGGAAGCATCAATCAGTATTTAACTCAACCTTTGCTTAAAATGGATGTCTTGGTGGAATATAGATAAAATTGCAGTGCATTTTTTTCTTTCAGTCTAAAAATTATGATTCACTGTCTTCTGTTACCTGGAGGAGGCAATGGCACCCCACTCCAGTACTCTTGCCTGGAAAACCCCATGGACGGATCCTGGAAGGCTACAGTCCATGGGGTCGCTGAGGGTTGGACACGACTGAGTGACTTCACTTCATTTTTCACTTCCTTGCTTTGGAGAAGGAAATGACAACTCACTCCAGTGTTCTCCCAGGGATGGGAGAGCCTGGTGGGCTGCCGCCTGTGGGGTCACACAGAGTCAGGCACGACTGAAGCGACTTAGCAGCAGCAGCAGTCTTCTATTACCAGTGTTGTGTCTAGAAATTCAGATATTTATTTTTGTCTTTCTACCTACCGCTTGTTTATCTATTTACCAATATATTTGTATTTCTGTGCTAGTTGAGGTCTACTAAAATGACACAAAGAGAGGTAGATAGGTAAGAGATTTATCAAAACAGGAAGTGAAGGGCAGGAGAAACTTTGACCACAATGGAGGTATAAGACCTATGAAAGCAGAGTGGTAAAGAAAGAAGTTAAGGCAGGAGCTATCTCTGAGAGCAGTTTCTCCTTTGCTACAAATAGCTACAAATAGCTGTGAAAAGAAGAGAAGTGAAAAGCAAAGGAGAAAAGGAAAGATATAAGCATCTGAATGCAGAGTTCCAAAGAATAGCAAGGAGAGATAAGAAAGCCTTCCTCAGTGATCAATGCAAAGAAATAGAGGAAAACAACAGAACGGGAAAGACTAGAGATCTCTTCAAGAAAATTAGAGAACCAAGGGAACATTTCATGCACAGATGGGCTCGATAAAGGACAATAAATTATATTTATATACTATTTGTTCAGTTTTAAAGACTAGTAAAGTGCTAGAAGAAAATATATGCAAAAGTTTATATCATCTATAGAGTAAAACATTCTAGGCTTGATACCAAAGATAGAGTTATAAAGGAAGTCACTAACAGATATGATTATGTAATGTTTTATTTCCTATAAATCACAAATGACATATAAAAAATAAACTGATATTATGCAAAATTAGTGTCAATGTATATGATATACAAATGTCTAATCTTTATATGTAAATATTTTTGAAAATTAGTAATATTTCAAGATGAAAAGTAAGTAAAGATTTAAACTCAAAATTTACAAATAAAAAAATGGAAACACTCATTAAGTATACAGGAAATGTACAAACTAAAATAATAACAGTTTCACCTAATTTGGTAAAAATTATCTCAAACAGTAAAGCATCTGCCTGCAATGCGGGAGACCATGGTTCAATTCCTGGGTTGGGAAGAGCCCCTGGAGAAGGAAATGGCAATCCACTCCAACACTCTTGCCTGGAAAATCCCATGGATGGAGGAGCCTGATAGGCTACAGTACATGGGGTCGCAAAGAGTCGGACAGGACTGAGCGACTTCACTTACTTATCTTTATTTGATAAGACTTAGTTTGGGGAGTGGCTCTTGGAATAGTAGGTTCTTCATACTTTTACTGTAAGTTTGTATTAAATTTCCTGAGTGGTGAAGTCTGAACCTTAAAATGCACATCATCTTGACTAGAAAGACCACCTCTCATAATTTACCTTAACAGAAATGCTTTTGTTTATGGATCATGTTTCATTTAAAAGGTGGTGAATTATAATATTTAATTTAGTAAAATAGTAGTTATTAACTCAAGGGAGAGAAACTTAAATAACTATTAATAATATTAGTTGAATAAATAAATTTTGCTACATTTGTGTGTTATGCCAATATAGGCATGAAAATCATATTCTAGGATGATAGTTATTTACAAAAATATTTGTGGGTGGATATTTTGTTAAATGAACAAAGTTGATAACAAAACAAAGGGCAACAGCTTCCCATATTAAAATAATTATAATCCTATAATCTGCAGAGAAAAATCTGAAAAAACATATTTGAAAATATCCAATTTGGTTTTGTTTGGGTAGTGAAATCATAAGTGATTTTTCATTTTCTTTTTAATTATATTTCTCAGTCTTTTACAACAATAACAACAAAAGCAACAACAAAACAAACAAGAGAGAGGGAAAAAAGGTTTTCTAAGTTTATGTGGTTAAAAAAATGAAATCAAAATAAAAGGAGTAAAAGAAGAAAATCCAACAGTCCTGGTTGCCATCCAGTATTATATAATCCCGGAGTTCTTCAAAACCACTCAGTTGTGTGCTGACAGCTTGAGCAATGTCTGGGGTGAACGTTACAGAACATCTTTGTCCCAGCAAATCGGATGGCTGGGCGTACAAATAACTTGGCCTTTATTTTATTTATTTGCACTCTGACAAGGCAGTTTTCCCTGGTATTATCATTTTGCTTTTCTGTTATAAATTCAAGGCATTTTGCTATATACTTAATATACTTTATGGCATCCAGGCAAATAGCTCCCTCCAAGTTGAGTGTTAATATTCCACTTGACCAATGAGGAAACTGAGGCACAAAGAATTGGAGTAACTTGCACAATGTAATCGACAAGTAAGAAGTAGAGCTAAATTTCAAAAGCTTGTCCTCTATCTCCAGAATTTTTATTTTTCCTCTACAATTTTTTCCTAAAGAGTGAGTGGGGAAAATATGATTTCAGCGACAGAAGGACATCAATTAAGTGACAATAAATCTTAGTGTGAAACAGCTTGTCCCTTTTTCATGAAGTTTTAAACCCAACTACACAGAGAAAAACTGCTTAGTTTTATAAGAGTCTGTCTATACAAACTTTTCAGCATTTGTTAATTCTCCTTTTTTTTAATAATAAAAGGGCAGATCTAATGCTGCACACCTCCTTAAAATCTAATAATATTGCTTGATCTCATTGTATTTAGTTTTACTTTCTATTTAGAACAAGAGACATTGGTTTTTTCCATATATAGCTACAATATAAATTTTGTCTTTAAATAATTTAAAATTTTCATAAACACATTTAAATAAAATATTCTATCATTAACAGTATAAGTAAGCCACCAACTATTTAAAAAATTGTCAAGGGTAAATGCAAAGGCTTCTGAAATATTATGTGCTGCCTTTTCTCACCATTTTAGGAATTTGAAGTAGGACACAGTTAACATTTATTAATCCTTATTGTGTTCTAGTAGTTTCTATGATCCCACTTAATTCTCACAGTTGTTTTGTGAGTTTGGTATTGATACACTCAGTTTACAAATTTGGAAATGGAGGTCCTGCATGGATATGCAACCTAAGGGCATCCAACTAGTAAATGGTGAACTTGAGATTTGAACTCAAAGTCCTGGGTCTCTAAGGACTTAGTTTTAGGCTATGCCATTCATAGAGAGATAGCTAATTTGTGTGCTTTTTGCAATTCTTTTCAAGTGTGAAGTCATGAACATATAGTAAATCCAAGAGAAGTTCAGTTACTGGGACTGTTGTGGGCCAGGGTTGACACTGATGGCTGTGCAAAGTGGATGTGGCTGAGCTGATTTAGTCTTCTCTGAAGAACAGGTGGAAGGAGATTCAAGTGCATTCTCAAGAAAACAATTGAAGTGCATTCCATACCACTCAGGCTGGCTTGGAAACACAGCATCTTACTGCCCTCCTGCTTTATCTCTGCAAATGCTTAGGGAGGGGCAACATTCTAAGTTTCTATCAACACTTCACACCTTATTGTGAATTAATTTTTGATGATGTTAATTAACATTGATGACAGCAAGTTGAAACAATGGAATGTGATCCAAGATGTCATCAAAACACAAAACCTACCAAACAGGCAGTGTGAAAGCAGGGAAGCTGAGACTCAAGTATGTGTTCATTTTGATAACCACCAAGTCACTACCCACTTGGCTGTGAAAAGGGCTTTTTACCACATTTGCTCAAATATCAGGTGCATTCTTTACAAAAGCTCAGGATAGTTGTCTGGCTCATATAAATTTTCTAATACATTTCTTACTGTTGTGTTAGCCATTCCATTGTGTCTGACTCTTTGTGACCCCATGAACTGTAGCCCTCCACTCTTCTCTGTCCTTGGGATTCTCCAGGCAAGAATACTGCCATAGGTTTTCATTCCCTTCTCCAGGGGATCTTCCCAACCCAGGGATCATACTTGGGTCTCCTACATTGCAGGCAGATTCTTTATCATCTGAACTACTGGGATAATATTTAAAAAAAAAAATAGTCTGGGGATTTTCAAGACCTTATGAAACACATGGTTAAAATTTCTGACCAAGCTTTCTAGCCTGTGTATCGGTAAAATTCCAGTCAGGGAAACAACCCTCATGGGGCCTCTGCTGGCCAAGGCTCCTTGTTTATTGTTGGGAAGATCACTTTCAGCCCAAGGAGGTCACAGAGTTGACTTGACATGCTTCCTATCCTTTCTGCTCTTTAGCTGGTCATTGAAGACATTTAAACCTGACACCTCAGATCCTTTCATCCCGAAAACCAGATGTGCTCAGCTGGAGAGAGGAAAGGGCGGAACAGAATCCAAACCCTCCATAGAGAAGAGGGCCAAACGGACAAGTGGCCCAAAGGTTTGTCTTTTCTGCCCACTGCCTGACCTCTGCCTCCTTCCTATTCCAAAACTGGCTTCAGCTTTCCACCTAAGAAGAAGGGCAGTTCAGTTCAGTCCAGTCGCTCAGTCATGTCCGACTCTTTGCGACCCCATGAATTGCAGCACACCAGGCTTCCCTGTCCATCAGGTTTTATCAAATCCCCAGTTCTGAGCAGCCCACGAGACCCTGAGGTGTTTGTGTAATATGCTACCACATCTATACCACCCTGGCCCCTGAACTCATCCAAACTTCCTCCATGACTGCCCTAGATTATGAAATTCTTTTCTCTTCCCTTCAAAGACAATTCTCTGCATTCTAATAATGTTTATCAAGCAGGTAACCATCATGAAGATCGTGGCTACCATTGCTTGAGAGGGCTGCTGTCAATGTGATTAATGTAAGCATTTTACACGCCTGGTTTCTTCTATCCTCCCTTCCCCACTTCCACAGCATGGTCTTCACTGAAGATACCATGAGCTGCCTCCAGTTCCTCTGGGTACCTTACGCAGTCTACCTTGTGATCTATCGCAAACCACAGTTACCACTTGGGACTCTGTTTCCTCAACTGTGTAATGTAGATCCTATAATATCTAATGTCTATTAAGTCCTGCGGGTTTAAACATGCTGAATGAGTTTCCTCCTCCTCTAACTTTGTGTGCTCCTGAGATGAGGGAGGGGGGACAGTGAGTGAGATGTTTCCCCCGTTAACTACTTAGCTGGCTCCTGGCACAATTCCTTTTACAAACTTTCTCAGGTGTTTACTATTCCCTCTGATGTTACAGACCTTGACTGTGTCAGATCGAAAAGGGTGGTATATCATTGGGATCAATATGGTTTTATATTTGCTCCAGTGACCTCATGTCACTGACTTGTGTGTCCCCATGTCCTTCAAGGTTAATAGTGATATGCCTTATGCTTTTTCCATATCTACTCACAGCATCTATCAATATCATATAAGTCAGGGGAAGATGAATGGGAAGTAATATTTATAACATCACAGTTCAGAGAATTAACTCTGAAGACTGCCATCTTAGGTTCATCTTAAATCCTGACTTTGGTACTTACTGGCTGTGTAACCTTGGGAAAGCTGCTTAATCTCTCTGATCTCAATTCTACTTCATAAGTTATTTTGAGGGTTCCCTGGTGGCTCAGGTGGTAAGAAATCTGCCTGCAATGCAGGAGACCAGGGTTTGATCCCTGGGTCAGGAAGATACACTGGAAAGAGAATAGCTACCCACTCCAGTATTTTCGCCTGAAGAATGCCATGGACAAAGGACCTGGCAGGCTACAGTCCATGGGATAGTAAAGAGTCATACCTGACTGAGAAATTAATACTTTTAGACTTTAGATTATGAGAATTAAGTTAGTTAATATAAGTGCTTAAAATAGTGCCTGGAACATAGTTAAGGGTTATTGAGGTATTAGGAAAGATAAATCCATCTGAGTGCAGAGTTCCAAATAATAGCAAGGAGAGATAAGAAAGCCTTCCTTAAGTATTCAGTGCAAAGTAATAGAGGAAAACAATAGAATGGAAAAGACTAGATGAGATACGAAGGGAACGTTTCATGCAAATATGGGCAAAATAAAGGATAGAAACAGTATGGACCTAAAAGAAGCAGAAGATACTAAGAAGAGGAGGCAAGAATACACAGAAGAACTATCTGAAAAATCTTAATGACCCAGACAACCATGATGGTGTCATTACTCACCTAGAGTCAGACGTCCTGGAGAGTGAAGACAAGTGGGACTTAGGAAGCACCACTACAAACAGAGCTAGGGGAGGTGATGGAACTCAAGCTGAGCTAGTTCAAGTCCTAAAAGATGATGCTGTGAAAGTGCTGCACTCAATATGCCAGCAAATTTGGAAAACTCAGCAGTGGCCACAGGACTGGAGTCAATTTTCACTCCATTCCCAAAGAAAGGCAATGCCAAAGACTATTCAAACTACCACATAATTGCACTCATTTCACATGCTAGCAAAGTAATGCTCAAAATTCTCCAGGCTAGTCTTCAACAGTCCGTGAACTGAGAACTTCCAGATGTTCAAGCTGGATTTAGAGAAGGCAGAGGAACCAGAGATCAAGTTGCCAACATCCACTGGATCATAGAAAAAGGAAGAGAGTTCCAGAGAAACGTCTGCTTTATTGACTACACAAAAGCCTTTGACTGTGGATCACAAGAAACTGGAAAATTCTTCAAAAGATGGAAATGCAAGATCACCTTACCTGCCTCCTGAGAAACCTGTATGCAGGTCAAGAAGCAACAGTTAGAACTGGACATGGAACAATGGACTAGTTCCAAATTGGGAGTGGAGTATGTCAAGGCTGTGATTGTTACAAGGCTGTATATTATATGCAGAGTATATCATGTGAAATGCTGGGCTGAATGAAGCACAAGCTGGAATCAAGACTGCCAGGGGAAATATCAGTAACCTAAGATATGCAGATGACACCACCCTTATGAAAGAAAGTGGAGAGGAACTAAAGAGCCTCTTGATGAAAGTGAAAGAAGAGAGTGAAAAAGCTGGATTAAAACTCAGCATTCAAAAAACTAAGATCATGGCATCTGGTCCCATCACTTCATGGCAAATAGATGGGGAAACAATGGAAACAATGACAGGATTTATTTTCTTGGCCTCCAAAAATCACTGCAGATGATGACTGCAGCCATGAAATTAAATAATGTTTGCTCCTTGAAAGAAAAGGTATGACAAACATAGACAGTATATTAAAGAGCAGATATTACTTTGCTAACAAAGATTCATCTTGTCAGAGCTATGGTTTTTCCAGTAGTCACATGTGGATGTGAGAGTTGGACTGTAAAGAAGGCTGAGAGTCAAGGAACTGATGCTTTTGAACTGTGGTGTTAGAGAAGACTCTTGAGAGTCTCTTGGACTGCAAGGATATCAAACCAGTCAATCCTGAAGGAGATCAACCCTGAATATTCATTGGTGGGAGTAACGCTGAAGTTGAAACTCCAATACTTTGGCCACCTGATGGGAAGAGCCGACTCATTAGAAAAGACCCTGATGCTGTGGAAGATTGAAAGCAGGAGGAGTAGGGGATGACAGAGGATGAGATGGTTGAATGGCATCATCGACTCAATGGAGATGAGTTTTAGCTAACTCCGGCAGATGATGAAGGACAGGGAAGCCAGT
This sequence comes from Budorcas taxicolor, assembly GCF_023091745.1. Classification (NCBI taxonomy): domain Eukaryota; kingdom Metazoa; phylum Chordata; class Mammalia; order Artiodactyla; family Bovidae; genus Budorcas; species Budorcas taxicolor. The sequence continues at coordinate 90,474,737 of NC_068912.1, read as the reverse complement.
TGTGCTGCAGTCCATGGAGTGCAAAGAGTCATACCCTACTGAGTGACTGAACAGCAACTATTTTTATTTTTAAGAATTTATTTCTTTCCAAGGATTATGCCAGAAGCACTAGAAAATAATAATAAAATCATAATAGATACTAATTATTGTATACTTGCTAGATGCTTTCATTCATATAATATGCTGTTCAGTTGCTCAGTCATGTCCGATTCTTTGTGATCCTATGGACTGAAGCCCACCAGGCTTCCCTGTCTATCACCATTTCCTGGAGTTTGCTCAAACTATTGTCCATCAAGTTGGTGATGCCACCCAACCATCTCATCCTCTGTCGTCCCCTTGTCCTCCTGCCTTCAATCTTTCCCAGCATCAGGGTCTTTCCCAGTGAGTCCATTCTTCACTTCTGGTCCTCACCTGAAACTCCTGGACCGCACTTCCCCTTGAGATGGTGCTGTACCCCCTATATAAGCAGCAGTGTAGGCAGAAAAACCATGCCCCCCGGTGCAGCCCCTTACCTCTGTTCTCTATTACACCACTTCAAATGGCCTTAGTAAAGTTTGAGAAGTTCTCTGAACAAAATTCAGAATATGGTAAAATGAAGCAGGGAAGATGGGCAAAAGATAAAAGATACCAATAGCAGACACCACCATGTTCCAACAGGACTATCAGAATGTGCCTGATAGATATCTAAGAAATGAGACATTTCTACAGTCTATCTCTCCTTTAGTGAGTCCTGCTTACTCTTGCAAAGACCTGGCAGAAGCTTCTTTACTTTCAGATCTAATTCTCAGACAGCACTGTGAGGGAGCTATGATGAGCATCCAAAATCCTCAGACTTGGGATTTCCTGGGTGGTCCAATCGTTGGGACTGTGTGCTTCTGCTGCAGGGGGTGCAGGTTTGATCCCTGGTCAGGGAACTAGGATCCTGCATGCCACATGGTATATTCTAAAGTTAAAAAACAAGCAAAAAACAAAAATCTTCAGGCTGAACTAACACCTAAGGGTAGAAGAATAGAGGTTGTTCTTCCAGTAGTATTAATTTTTTTAAATTAAATTTTATTGGAGTATAGTTGCTTGAAATTAAAAGATGCTTACTTCTTGGAAGGAAAGTTATGACCAACCTAGACAGCATATTAAAAAGCAGAGACATTACTTTGTCAACAGAGGTCTGTCTAGTCAAGGCTATGGTTTTTCCAGTAGTCATGTATGGATGTGAGAACTGGCCTATAAAGAAGGCTGGGCGCTGAAGAATTGATGCTTTTGAACTGTGGTGTTGAAGACTCTTGAGAGTCTCTTGGACTGCAAGGAGATCCAACCAGTCCATTCTAAAGGAGATCAGTCCTGGGTGTTCATTGGAAGGACTGATTTTGAAGCTGAAATCCCAATACTTTGGCCACCTGATGCGAAAAGCTGACTCATTTGAAAAGACCCTGATACTGGGAAAGATTGAGGGCAGGAGGAGAAGGGGACAACAGAGGATGAGATGGTTGGATGGCATCACTGACTCAACGGACGTGTGTTTGGGTAGACTCTGGCAGTTGGTGATAGACAGGGAGGCCTGGCATGCTGTGGTTCATGGGGTCGCAAAGAGTTGGACACGATTGAGCGACTGAACTGAACTGACTTTCTTGACAATGTTTTGTTAATTTCTACTGTACAGCAAAATGAATCAGCCATACATATAATTCCTCCCTTTTTTAACTCCCTGATTGGGAAGGTCTCCTGGAGGAGGATATAGTAATCTACTCCAATATTCTTGCCTGAAGAACCCCATGGACAGAAGAGCCTGGTGGGCTATAGTCCATGTGGTCCCAAAGAGTTGGACATGAGTGAACAACTTAGCATACACCATTCAGTAGCATTCCTTTTATTTTTATTATTATTTGTTTTGAGTTGTGAGTTAAGTTTTATTTGGAGCAAAATGAGGACTGAGGCCCAGGAGACAGCATTTCAGATAGTTCTGAGAGACTGCTCCAAAGTGGCAGTGGGGGGAAGTCAATATATAAGGTTTTGTTGAAGGGGGAGTTCAATACCATGAAGCACTCATTTTACAAAAGGTTTTTGTTAGTGATGAGGATCTGATAACACCATGAAGGGATTTAGTGCTTCTGTAGATAGGAAGAGATGCAAGGATTGAGATCATAAAATCTGTTCCTAAAAACATCCAACTATCTAAAGACCTGTCCCACCAGATTCCCTGGAGCACAGAGTGCCTCACTCCACCCTAAACTCCCTCAGAGGGTGTTGAAAGTCAACTGCTATAGCAACATGGGGTTCAATCTCCGTAGAGGCAGATGGCAAACGGCTTTGTTGTTCAGTCATTGGCAATGCTCTTGGTAAGTGCCAATTTGTAGTTGACACGGCCCCCTTGTAGTCATAAATCCAACCATACTTTGGGGGGCATTTCATGACCATTTTGTCCAGTGTTGCTGGGAAGGCTGGTTCCCAGTTCTGAAGAAGGTTTTTGTTGACAAGACACTCAGTGTGCTATTACTGGACTAAGGTCTTAATAGTCAAAGATCTCTGGACACCTGTCTTCTAGTTATGGTCCAGGAAAGTAGTCTCTCTTGTTGCATCTTTTCATACCTAGATTTACACTGTTATAATCATTGACTGTATATCGAGCTATACATTTAATCAACTGCTTCAAGTCTAGTTATCATTTCCATTGGAGGCTCAGTCATAAACTTGGTAATACAAGAAATAATCTTGTGAAACAAGCAAAATACAAATGGTATAGTTAATAACATTAGTGGAATTAAAAGGAAATATTTTAGCCATGAGCCTCCCACACCAGTTTTTTTTTCTTTTTTAAGATCATCAAGACTAGGGAATGAATCACTTAAAGCAGAAATCTCATTTTTCATGTGGTTCAAATGTGTCACGTTAAAGGATTCATCAGGTATGAAAATACGGCATTCAGTTTAAATTGTAGCACAGATATCTCCCCAAAATGCTGTAAGGTGTCAAGGGCCTTTCATTTGTGTAGCACTGCCTTTCTTATGATAGAGACAAAATTCAATAGGAGAATAGCCCGGTTACATATCATTTAAAGCTTATGAAAGTTGTTAAGGCTTAGGTATGGTCAATTACATGCTTCAAGTCCACTGAAGGTGCGCGCGCACACACACATGCACACAAACTGCTACTGACCACTCATCGAAAATAAATTTCCTAGGAGGTATCTGATCAGAGACCTAGAGGACAGAAATCCACCTAGAGAACAGGTAACCTAGAAGTACTAGGCACAGGTAATTGGCCAAAACCCAACAATTGGATTGAGTTTTAAACTAGCATCGAATAATGTCCATAATAGAAAACATGTGACTGATAGGCATAGGTCCAAGGAATCAAGAAAACATTATAAATGATTGTAAAATTCAGATCAGCATCTTAGGCAAGCTGTCTACTTCTGATGCCATCTTCTTCTCATTCTGGTGCAGTGTCATTTCCTCTGTTTGAGCACTGTTTTAAGGTGAGTTTGAGGTCAGCAGGCCTCTCTATAGACCAGTCCAGCTTAGGAGTCTTTTAAAAATAAGTTGTTCCCTCTTGCCAAATGCCACCAACATGGTGTTCAGGCACTTCATAGAGGTTGGCTGGGTGACCTATGCCTCCTTAGAGTCTTGTGCCTGGAAGCTGGTTGTGATTGTAGATGTTATTAGTTAGAACACGACTTTGGTGGATGGACTTTGTACTCAAGTATGGAGCAAGGAGAGATAAGAAAGCCTTCCTCAGCAATCAATGCAAAGAAATAGAGGAAAACAACAGAATGGGAAAAACTAGAGATTTCATCAAGAAAATAGAGATACCAAGGGAATATTTCATGCAAAGATGGGCTCAATAAAGGACAGAAATGGTATGGACCTCACAGAAGCAGAAGATATTAGGAAGAGGTGGCAAGAATACACAGAAGAACTGTACAGAAAAGATCTTCATGACCCAGATAATCACGATGGTGTGATCACTCACCTAGAGCCAGACATCCTGGAACGTGAAGTCAAGTGGGCCTTAGAAAGCATCACTATGAACAAAGCTAGTGGAGGTGATGGAATTCCAGAAGAGCTATTTCAAATCCTGAAAGATGATGCTGTGAAAGTGCCACACTCGATATGCCAGCTAATTTGGAAAACTCAGCAGTGGCCACAGGACTGGAAAAGGTCAGTTTCCATTCCAATCCCAAAGAAAGGCAATACCAAAGAATGCTCAAAGTACCACACAATTGCACTCCTCTCACACACCAGTAAAGTAATACTCAACAGTCTCCAAGCTAGGCTTCAGCAACAGGACCTTCCAGATGTTCAAGCTGGTTTTAGAAAAGGCAGAGGAACCAGAGATCAAATTGCCAACATCTGCTGGATCATCAAAAAAGCAAGAGGGTTCCAGAAAAACATTTATTTCTGCTTTGTTGACTATGCCAAAGCCTTTGACTGTGTAGATCAGAATAAACTGTGAAAAATTCTGAAAGAGATGGGAATACCAGACCACCTGACCTGCCTCTTGAGAAATCTGTATGCAGGTCAGGAAGCAACAGTTAGAACTGGACATGGAACAACAGACTGGTTCCAAATAGGAAAAGGAGTACGTCAAGGCTGCTTATTCGCACCCTGCTTATTTAACTTCTGTGCAGAGTACATCATGAGAAACGCTGGGCTGGAAGAAGTACAAGCTGGAATCAAGCTTGCCGGGAGAAATATTAATCACCTCAGATATGCAGATGACACCACCCTTATGGCAGAAAGTGAAGAGGAGCTAAAACGCCTCTTGATGAAAGTGAAAGAGGAGAGTGAAAAAGTTGGCTTAAAGCTCAACATTCAGAAAACGAAGATCATGGCATCCGGTCCCATCACTTCATGGGAAATGGATGGGGAAACAGTGGAAACAGTGTCAGACTTTATTTTGGGGGGCTCCAAAATCACTGCAGATGGTGATTGTAGCCATGAAATTAAAAGACGCTTACTCCTTGGAAGGAAAGTTATGACCAACCTAAATAGTATATTCAAAAGTAGAGACATTACTTTGCCAACAAAGGTCCGTCTAATCAATGCTATGGATTTTCCTGTGGTCATGTATGGATGTGACAGTTGGACTGTGAAGAAAGCTGAGTGCTGAAGAATTGATGCTTTTGAACTGTGGTGTTGGAGAAGACTCTTGAGAGTCCCTCGGACTGCAAGGAGATCCACCCAGTCCACTAAAGGAGATCGGTCCTGGGTGTTCTTTGGAAGAACTGATGCTAAAGCTGAAACTTCAATACTTTGGCCACCTCATGGGAAGAGTTGACTCATTGGAAAAGACTCTGATGCTGGGAGGGATTGGGGGCAGGAGGAGAAGGGGACGACAGAGGATGAGATGGCTGGATGGCATCACCGACTCGATGGACATGAGTTTGGGTGAACTCCGGGAGTTGGTGATGGACAAGGAGGCCTGATGTGCTGCAATCCATGGGGTCGCAAAGAGTTGGACATGACTGTGTGACTGAAATGAATTGAACTGAACTGATGGAGACAGGCTATGCTTTTCAAATGCATGCAGCTCACTGATTTCATCTTCAAGTTCCCACACAGTGCTCACCATAGGTATGTTGGAAAACCCTAGTAGAAGGCAGATATCCCTGCAAAGTGAGTGGCCACAAGGTGGGTCAAGAAGATTGAAGCCAAAAAAGAAATCAAAGATGGCAGATTTCAATTGTTAAAAAGTCACAAAGGCAAGACTCATCAAGCTTGGAGTTAAGAAACTTGAAAAGACAGCTCTCCTGAGAGCTTCTCACAAGAAAGCAGTTACTGCTAAGGGGACAGCTGCAGAAGCTGTTGCCACTGCCCATGTTCCAGCGGGGGAAAAAATAAAAAGATGACCATTGTGGGTAAGAAGGCATCAGCCCAGGAGGTTCCTGCCCAGAAAGCTACAGGTCAGAATGTAGCAACTTCTCCAAAAGCTCAGAAGGGTCAGAAAACTCCAGCCCAGAAAGCACGTGCTCCAAGGCATCTGGCAAGAAAACATGAGAACATGAGCCAATTCTAAACAGAATAAAGGTGCTTTTTGACATGCTGGCAAATTAAAATAAATAAGTGATTCACACTCTTTTATATTGAGGCATCATTAGCCAACCCCTTGTGGTACACCTTGACTGAATTACATTGGGATGTTGTGATATGGTAACTGAGATCTGACTTCTTGGACACAAACTAGGGATTCAGGCACTTGATTTCTTTTCTAGCTCTTGTTGTCTATGTTTGTGTATCCTTCTGAAAGGATGAAATGTTTGCCGTTTTCTCAAATTTTTACTTAAGTTTTATTCTAGATCACTTTGGAGAAAATGGTGCTTTCTCTTGGTTCTTTAATGCACTCACCATGCGAACAATTATAAGGGCTGCATGAAAAGTTACCTGAACATGTCTCCTTCACCACAGGCTTCTAATCTAAGACTTAGAGATCATTCATTCTTTTATCTTTGTGACCCTAAGGAAGAAAGAGAATCATCTTCAAGCTGTTTCCTTAGAGCTGTACTTTGAAGACCTGCTAATTGAAAGCAATGTCTCATTCAGATTTGCCTTGGAAAATTTTAAAGCAGATTATTTCCATCCCTCTGTCCTATGGAACAGCACTCCCTTTTGTGTTTCATGTGCAAACCTGTGGGTTCTTTTGGTTGTTTTGTCCTTGTTGCTACTGTATATAATTAGAGAATTTCTGAGTTTGCAAAAAGCATATAAGTTGTCTAATCTAGTCTCTATACATTAGCAATATCCTCTGCTACTGTTGGAGAACTTAGTACTTTGGTGTCAGTGTAGTCTATTGTTGGGTGATACTAAGGCTTTAAAAGTTCTTAGTCTATAGTGATAAGAAGACTGCTTTCCGAGAACTTCTATTTTGGATCCTATTTTCAACCTTGAGACATCATAGAAATATACTTAATCAAACCATAGTATTTTTCTCTAAATATGTGAGATACTGATTTTATTGATCTCACTAGAAAGCTTATCACTTCATGGCAAATAGATGGGAAAACAGTGGCTGACTTTATTTTGGGGGGGTTCCAAAATCACTGCAGATGGTGATTGCAGCAATGAAATTAAAAGACACTCCTTGGAAGGAAAGTTATGACCAACCTAGACAGCATATTCAAAAGCAGAGACATTACCTTGCCAACAAAGGTCCGTCTAGTCAAGGCTATGGTTTTTCCAGTGGTCATGTATGGATGTGAGAATTGGACTATAAAGAAAGCTGAGCACCAAAGAATTGATGCTTTTGAACTGTGGTGTTGGAGAAGACTCTTGAGAGTCCAAGGGATCCAACCAGTCCATCCTAAAGGAGATCAGTCCTGGGTGTTCAATGGAAGGACTGATTTTGAAGCTGAAATCCCAATACTTTGGCCACCTGAAGCAAAGAGCTGACTCATTTGAAAAGACCCTGATGCTGGGAAAGATTGAGGGCAGGAGGAGAAGGGGACAACAGAGGATGAGATAGTTGGATGGCATCATTGACTCAATGGACATGGGTTTGGGTGGACCCAGGTAGCTGGTGATGGACAGGGAGGCCTGGCATGCTGCAGTTCATGGGGTCACAAAGAGTCAGACATGACTGAGCAACTGAATTGAACTGAACTGAGAATGACTTATCCCTATACAGAGCCATAATATGCAATTAACTAATTTATTAATAACTCTCCAAAGCTTTTAAGGTATATGGAAGCTTTGGAGAATTATTAATAAATTAATTAATTGCATATTATGGCTCTGTATAGGAATAAGTATACATAACTGTTTCCCTTTTATAGGTGAGCAAACACGTTGAGATTTAGCTATCCTATGAACATATGTTTATAACATATTGATGTTTTTGAACTGTGATGTTGGAGAAGACACCTGAGAATCCCTTGCACTGCAAGGAGATCAATCCAGTCAATCCTAAAGGAAATCAGTCATGAATATTCATTGGAAGGAGTGATACTGAAGCTGAAGGTCCAATACTTTGGCCACCTGATATGAAGAGCTGACTCATTGGAAAAGACCCTGATGCTGGGAAAGATTGCAGGCAGGATGAGAAGGGGAAGGCAGAGGATGAGATGGTTGGATGGCATTATTGACTCTATGGACATGTGTTTGAAGAAGCTCTGGGTGTTGGTGATGAACAAGGAAGCCTGGCGTGCTACAGTGCATGGGGTTGCAAAGAGTCAGACACAGCTGAGTAACTGAACTAATCTGAATGTGAAGGCATGGTGATAAGAGGGTATAGAATGTTAATAGGTAACAAACATGGTCTCTTATCTGTGTAGAGATTGCAGCCTAGTCAAAACTCAAAAGAAGTATGTCTACATGTATAGACAAGTGCTAGGAAAATAAAAAGCACAAAGTGCCCCAAGAGAATTTCCAGGGTTTGGGAGCAACGGCTGCAAACTGAGTGTTCAGAGAAAGGAAGTTCTCTTTTAAAATACATTCAAGAGTGACATGAGAGACAAGGGAAGTATGAGTCAAACACTCACCTGAAGAGTTAGACCTGCAAGTAGGAAGATCTAGGGTGAAAGAGTTTCATGTGGTGAAGGAACTTCAGGAAGGCCAAAGTGATAGAGCCCAGTGATCAGAGAGGAGAGTTGGACAAGAAAAGTTTAGAGTAGTAGGCATGTAGAGTGTGTTGGTGTTCAGGCACTAAGTCACATTTGACTCTTTGCAACCCCATGGACTGTAGCATGCCATGCTCCTCTGTCCTCCACTTTCTCATGGAGATAAATAAATCCAAATTCATGTCCATTGGATCAGTGATTCTATGTAGGATATGATTAGGTATTTAAGTCAATGTTTATTTTAAGCCAATGGAAATAGAGTTTTATGCAGGGGAATGACATGATCTGATATACATTTTGAAAGAAATCTGTCTTGTTACACTGTGTAGTATGGATTAGGGTGGGGAGTGAATAATGATTGGAAGGAGAAAATTTAGGAAGCAAGTGCAGCAATGAAGAAAAGAGACAATAGCAGATACAACAACGTTGAAAATGGAAATGGAGAAAAGTTAATGAATAAATGTGTTATTTGCAATGTAAATTATATGTGGTTTGATAATGAATTAGAGATGAGTAAATGAGAAGTGAAGGCTGAATCCTAAGTTTCTGGCCTAAGCAGCTTCTTCAATTAAGTCAATTATTGTAATGGAGGAAGACAAGAGTGGGAACAGATGTTAAGGATGAAGGCAAGATTTTAGCTTTTCAGAATGCAGACATTTCTTTTCAAAAGTATAGTTAATTTACAATATTGTATTAGTTTCCAGTGTATAGCAAAGTGATTGTTATACATTTTTTTCTGATTCTTTTCATTATAGGTTATTGCTGTACCTATTTCATATATAGTGGTGTGTATCTGTTAATCCCTTCCTGTTAATTTATCCCCCCATTTTCCCCTTTGGAAACCATAAGTATGCATTTTATAGAAAACCTAACTTTTTAATGAAATCTATTTTTTAATGAAATCCATCCATCTAGACCCAGATGAATTTGCAACTCATTGATTTGTTCATTTTGACAAATATTTTTGAGCAACTTCTTAGGTCTGAAAACTATGTTGGCCAATGGAAACAGAATATATAAGATAGGACCCTTGTGTAAAAGAGGCTCACTATCCAGTTTGGAAGAAAAAATGGTAAATCAGTGATTAGCATTTTAAAGGTTGTGATAAAGATATACAGAAGGTGCCGTGGACACAGAGAACATAGATAACTCTAACATAGGTAAAGGAATGTGTATTTTTTACCATTATGACTACCCACTTTGGGGCTATCATGAATGTCTAAACAGGAGAGGGCTGGAAACATGTATCTTTGATATTTCAGTTCAGTTCAGTCCCTCAGTCATGTCCGACTCTTTGTGACCCCATGAATCGCGGCACGCCAGGCCTCCCTGTCCATCACCAACTCCCGGAGTTCACTCAGACTCACGTCCATCGAGTCAGTGATGCCATCTAGCCATCTCATCCTCAGTCATCCCCTTCTCCTCCTGCCCTCAATGCCTCCCAGCATCAGAGTCTTTTCCAATGAGTCAACTCTTCGCATGAGGTGGCCAAAGTACTGGAGTTTCAGCTTTAGCATCATTCCTTCCAAAGAAATCCCAGGGCTGATCTCCTTCAGAATGGACTGGTTGGATCTCCTTGCAGTCCAAGGGACTCTCAAGAGTCTTCTCCAACACCACAGTTCAAAAGCATCAATTCTTCGGCGCTCAGCCTTCTTCACAGTCCAACTCTCACATCCATACATGACCACAGGAAAAACCATAGCCTTGACTAGACAGACCTTAGTCAGCAAAGTAATGTCTCTACTTTTGAATATGCTATCTAGGTTGGTCATAACTTTTCTTCCAAGGAGTAACCGTCTTTTAATTTCATGGCTGCAGTCACCATCTGCAGTGATTTTGGAGCCCCCCAAAATAAAGTCTGACACTGTTTCCACTGTTTCCCCATCTATTTCCCATGAAGTGATGGGACCGGATGCCATGATCTTTGTTTTCTGAATGTTGAGCTTTAAGCCAACTTTTTCACTCTCCTCTTTCACTTTCTTCACTCTTTCACTTTCATCAAGAGGCTTTTTAGTTCCTCTTCACTTTCTGCCATAAGGGTGGTGTCATCTGCATTTCAGGTTATTGATATTTCTCCCGGCAATTGTTTCCAGCTTGTGTTTCTTCCAGTCCAGCATTTCTTTGATATTTAAAAGTAATTATTCTAGTGTTGCTGGTCAGCACTAATAAAAATAATTTGATAACAATAAATCAAGCCATTATTTTTGCCATCCATTTTTTGGCAAGAGTTATTGTGGTAGGAGGATATCACATGAGATTTGAAGTAGATGACCAGAACTGCCTCTTGCTGGGTGTACCATCTGAGCAAGACACATGATTGCTTGAACCTTATTTTTGTCATCTGTAGAGTGGATAGGAACATGGTATTGCTGCCGATAGAGGATTGCAATGTCCTCAAAATGGGGGTCAAAATCACCATAATTGTTTCCTTACACAGCTGTTTTGTGAATCCTTAAATTTTAAATGTAATATTAGTGTTTATGAATCATTTTAATTGAGGTGCCATGAGTAGTTAGTGAAGGCTTGGTGTTTGGTTGAAAGAGTAAATGCCTTTGATTCAAGGTTTTAACCCTGATTTCAGCCTCTCAAACTGTGTGTCCTTAGGTACCTAATTTCTCTAGTTTAATTTCTATTGCATGTTATCAAAATACTAATTTTACTAGATTATGAAGTTTAAAAATAGTCAATATATGCTTAGGGAACTCTCTTTCCTGATTAAATCCTCTCTGATTAATATCTTTTTCAATCTAATAGAGAGATATAGGGAGTGTGTTTTAAACAATTTTTATGAAAGAACATTTATTGGGCTATAAAAAAGCAATGTTAACATTTTTACCCACTTGTTGGGACATAGAATTCTACAGTTTCTTTTTGTGGGTAAGCTTGCTTTCCTTCATCTTTTTTTTTCCTCTCCTTCACTCAAAGCCAGCTCAAATATGGTAACAGTAAATCATTCCGATTGGGTTAATACATGTTGCTATAGGTGTAGGTACCTCTCAGTCTCCTTGCTCATCTCTGAGACAGAGAGGGAATTAGCCAGACCTTCATTAGAATCCTTGCTGTGCACATTAAACCCTTGAGTACGCTGTAATATGATCTCTATTTTCCTTACCTTTCAAAGCTCTGGCTCCAGAGAAACCACAACTCTGTTGGTTTTTGTGGAAGAGACCACAATGATGTTTTTTAACTTTGCTTAATTTTCCTTCCATCTGTTTTTCCTTCAAAAGGCACTTGTTGCTGTTTCTCTCCCTTTGCTGAATGCCAAGTTTGGTAGGCTTGTTTCTTTCCTTCTTCAGTTGGGCCAAAGTCCCTCCTCTGCTTGTGCTTTGACCCATCTTGTAGACTCATCTTCCTGGACTCCAGGCCATGATTCTCTCAGGATCACTGAAGTTTTATAATTTCATTTATGGTCATGTGATGGTCTCCCAAATGATGAAAAATTATTTTAAAAATAATCTTTGAAGATGTTCTATTTTGAGGTATATTTTGCAAAAGGCTGAAATCTCAGTGGCTGAATCTTTTTCTTTTATGCTGTGTAGCCTGTGGTCTACCCAAACATGAGGGGATACATTAGACCCTGTTCAGAATGGCTCCTTTAAAGGAGGTAACTGCTGCATGCTCTCTGGGTACCATGATCTTGAATACAAATGAGGGTTGGATCAATATTGAGAGAAATTTCAAAGTGTGGCTATTTCAGTTAATAGAAGTAGTGTGGTAAAGTTCAGTGGTCTCCTGACCATGGCACATTTGATGCCAGTAGCGCATAGAATTGCTTCAGATAGTTCACAGCAGTAAATAACATTGAATCACACAGTGAGAAAATAATTTCTTTTTCTTTTCTGTTTAAATAATGATCAGGGGGCATCTTACTGTTATGTAACTGATCCTCCTCTTTAGAATTTCCTTATTCTTCTCTTTAACCCAGAAAGAGAATAGGTATCAAGTTCAGAACCTCAACAGAAAAGAACAGCATGTAGCTAGAATTTAGTAATGTTGCTTTGTCTAATTGTATGTTTGCATTTTGCCTTTTATGATTGCCTTTGTGCTGCACTGATTTTCTATTCATGATAGAAATATAAAGTATCCTTATAAAACTTCTTTATGTGACTAAAAAATGAGTCAGTTCAAAGTAAAATATCTTTTAAAATACTAGTATAAGTTTTACATATATGGAGTAAAGATATTGAAAATTACATACAAATGATTGAAGTCAGGAAAGTGTCACTATGGCTGAATGAATGTGAATTTTGGCAGGCAGCCAGAGACTTGATTTTAAATCCTACCTTTCCTGCTTGTTACCCATATTTGTAATATATTAGTATTTGTAGTATTTATAAATAGCTTACTTATTTAGTCAAAGCCTTTGTTTCCTTGTCTTTAAATTAGGGGGGAAAGATCTAATCTATAGGATCATTTAAAAATAAAATATAATAATATCTGTAATATGTGCCTAGCATAGTACTTGATGCAGAGTAGAAACTCAATAACTGATATCTTCCTTTTCCCTTTTATTTTTGTGTTATACTTGTAACTTTAGAAAAATAATAAAGATTGGATAAGGATAACAGAACTATGCATCCTTTCCTAGACAGTTTATATATATTTTAGTGAGTTACAAAAATATGTAGCTGTCAGTGCAGCATGGACCTACTATTGACTACCAAGTACAACTCAAAAAAGCATTGGAAAAATTATTAAGCAAGAGTCACTGAAGAAAAGTCTGTGTCAAGATTCCCATTTGAGTCATGTAACTCACTTCCACTGCTAAGTGTTTCCTTCTGCAACTTCTCGCTTTATATTCAAAAGGTGCCTCTGGAGCACTTCCTGTCTCAGAGTGGCACTATTAATCACACAGATCTGCTAGCCAGAAAGCTGAGGGAGAGGCTTGTCTTGCTCCCCTCCATTCTCTTTCTCTTCCTCTTTCTCTGTCTCTCTACCTCTTTCTCCCTCTCTCCGTCTCTTCCTATGCCTCTCTCTCCCTCCATCCTCTATAATCCTAGGTACATTTCAACAATTAAACTCTGTCTCATAAACTTTTTTAATGCCCTTCACACTGACTGTATATATGTATCTACCACCTTCTCCCGAATGTATGTTTGCCCATAGCAGTAACTACCTAGAAGATCTACCATATTTCAATCTCTTCATCTCATCCCATCTTCCTCCATCCAGGGCCACCCAATTCTTCAAATGCTTCATAAGATATGTTCCTTGCCTTTTCAAGTCTTATCATAAACCACCTTCTCCTCTTTTACTGTCATCCACTTTTTACTCACACCTTGCCTTCCTCCTGGAAAGTTCAATGTCCTTCCCATCTCCCTGCCCTACTTCCCATTTAGCTACTATTCATCAGATCAGTGGTTCCTTTCTCTGGAAATCTTTCCTGATCTTCACTCAAAACATTCAGTTAGGCCAAGGCTTTTGATTATACATTTTCTTTCCTTGATAACACTTATCTGTAGTTAAACTTTAAAGAATCATTTGTTACTTTTCTCTCCCTGTAGTAAAATGCATATAACATAAAATTCATCATTAGTAACATTTAATACATTACACTTTTGTGCAACCATCACCACTATCTAGTTCCAGAAAAGTGTTATAACACCAAAAGGAAACTCCATACCCATCAAGCAGTCAGTCCCTATTCCCTCTGTCCATAGACTCTGGCAACCACTAATCCACTTTCTGTCTCTATGAATTTGCTGACACTGGATATTTCATATAAATAGGATCATCACTTCATTGTTTTACAACTGCCAATGGGAGTCTCTCCCAGTCTAGATTTGCCTTTATTATTTTCAAACCCTATCTTTCAGTACAATTCTTTGCATGCAAACAGTATGGAAAAAGTGCTTCTTGAAATGAATGTTTTTCCTTTTTAATTTATCATACAATAATATATATATATACAAAATATATTTTTAGTTTTGAAAGTAAAGATTTTGCTGTATTTCCCAGGAGGAAACTAAACTGAAGATACATAGTACATTTAATGCATTAATTTCTATTATTGTATACCCAGTTCACTTTCAAAAGTGGTTTTGAAACTAACAGACAATATGATTCTGGGAAATCAAATAAGATATTAAAATGGAAATAGATTATCAAAAACTATTAAGGCAAAAGGGAAAACAAATCTATCAACCATTTATGCTAATAGATAACCACAGTTAAGGACGTCACTAAGCTTTCTACAAATGAATGTAAGAAAAGATACTATTATATGATGTTGAAAATAATCATGTCTATTTTAAATGTTGATAATTTTCCTTTAATGATTCCAAAAGAAATTTGTGATTTTTCATTCCTAAATATTCGTAGCTAATGAACTTGGGTTAGAAACTACTTTGCAGAATGGATCTGAAGATAAATAGTTTTTAGCACTACTTTCTAGAGGTTAAAGTTAGTATCCCTTTTTAGACATTTATGGTGATATATCCACTAGTGCAAAAAAAAAAAAAAAAAAGTCAAGCTTAAGAGTCTATGCATGAACCCGATGGAGTTATTTACTTCCTTAGATACCAAATCCCTATTCTATAAGCTTGTCAGTCAAGCTACAATTCAAAGTAATTCCAGAGCAACAAGTTTGCTGAGCTGCACAATTTTGAAAATACCCACTTTCAATCATAGCAGTGGGTGTAGTTTGGAAACGGGTTTCTATGAAGGCTGGTTTGAACTGCAGGTCAAGCAGAGTGACCTGTGATCATTTATACATAGGCACTATGATCATTTGTCATTATTTTGCACCACCTGGCAAAGATTGAGTCCAAAATAGCCCACCTGTTAGACATTATGTTTTGATCAAAAATCAGATCACATAGACTGGTGCTTGATTGGAAAATTCACCCATGAATCTGCAAAAATAAAGTACAGTTAAAGCTATTTTCTGTATTTTCAAAACCTTCCTTTTCTGTAGCTTGGCAAAGTACAAAATTAATGGAAGGTTCTCATGGGAAACTTTTGGATTTGCTAAGCATTTGATGCTAGCTAAAAGCACTCTGAGTCAATTGAGAGGAGCCAAAACTGCCCAAATTAGAGTTTCTGGTGTACTTAGGAACAATTGCAAGGTTATTTTAGGGAAGCTGGTCTGTAAGGTTTCTTGATTTTTTTTGTCAGCACATCACCCCAGCTTCAGTGTTGGATTAATTAAGGCCACACCATGCACAGTCCTCTTCCCATCCTGAGAATCATGGTAAAGGTCATAGCCACTGAAACCACAGAAGCCTCAATGACATCCCTTTTAGTGTTAGAATTTCAAGAAGGTTTTTGTTAAAATAAACATCAAGTGATTTTAAATAAACTAAACTGATTATTAGCTGACATTGTTTTCTCCCCTCTTAAGAATGATCCACTGAAACTCAAGTCAAATGCATCCATTCATTCAATAAGTATTACTTGAGCAGACCTACTAAGTGGCACTAGAAATTCAATGATGAAGATTTACATGTTCAGGACACTTAAATAAACTTACATCCTAGATGAGTCATGCTTCACTCAGTCATTCAAAACATATTTTTTGAGTGTCTACTATGTTCCAGGCACTATTAAGTACATTAGAAAATATCACTGAACAAAATAGAACAAGCCAGTAGGGATGAAAAGACAATAAATAATAAATTTAATTAATAATCAAGCTATGTATTATAATAAAAAATGTAAATACTATGCAATCAAGATATAATTAGCAATCAGGGGGACAATATTAAATAAGGTGGACAAGGAAGGGCTTAGAGAGGAGCTGCCATCTGAACAGAGACTTGAAGTAATTGGAGAAGTGGGTCATACTGACAAGGAATAAAGAGTATTCTAGGCAGTGGGAACTGCCAATGAAAAGGCTCTGTGACAGAGGCAAGCCAGATATATTTGAGAAATTGCAAAAGAGACCAAGGTGACTGCAGAGGAGTGAACAAGGTGGAAATGAGATTAGAAAATAAGCAGAGTTGAGTAAGAAACTGAAGGAGCAGATGGTAGTTCATACAAAGCCTTGTAAGCCATTTAAAGGACTTGGGCTTTTATTCTTAATGAGATGGAAATCAGGGGAGGGTTTGATCTGATTTGTATTTTTAAAGGGTAAGTCTAGCTTCCACATTGGGAATATGTGTTAGGGACTCTGAAGGATCAAAGCACAGAGAACTATTAGGAAGCTACTAGAGGAATCTTGGCTAGGGGCCAGCATGGTTTAGACCAATGATAGCATTGATGGTGGTGGGAAATAATCAGATTCTGGAAATAGTTTAAAGGTAGAGCCAACAGATTTCCTGATGGAATGAATGTGAGACCACAGTAGGTGACTGTTTCACCTAAATTCATAGAAGCAGAGAAAGTTAAGCAAAATTAAAAGGCAGAGGAACTAATCTGAAGTGAAAGGGCAAGAGAAGATTCCTTAAAAATATATAAAACAGAAGTGAACAATTTGTCATAATATAAAAATTATCATTAGGGAAAAGAATTGATCTAAGCACAAATTATTTCAAAGAGGAACTAGAAAACATAAGAGAGACCCTGTCAGAAATGAACAATTGAATAGTTGAAATTAAAAAAAAACAAGAAAGAATGAATAGCAAACTAAGTGACACAGAGAAAAAAATGCATAGGTGATTTGCAAGATAGAACAAAAGAAATCATCTGATTAGAACAGGAGAAAGAAAAAAAACATTACAATGAAAGCAATTTAATAGATTTGAATGATAACATTAAGCATTACAACATTGGCATCATAGGGGATTCAGAAAGAGGAGAGAGAGAAGCAGATAAAAAAATGTATATGAGGATATTATGGCTAAAAAATTCTAAAACCTGAGGAAGGAAACACATATCCAGCTACAGGAAGCACAGAAAGTCCTAAACAAAATGAGCCCAAACAGACCCATATCAAGACATAGACTAATTAAAATGGCAAAAGTTAAAGATAAAAGGAGAGTATAAAGGCAGCAAGAGAAAAACTAAGAGCCGTTTACAAGGGAATCCCCATAAGGCTACCAGTTTTCTCTGTAGAAACTTTGCAGGCCAGGTGGGAATGGCATAATACATTCAAAGTCCTAAAAGGGAAAATCCTACCAACTAGGATATTCTGCCCAGCGAGATTATCATTTAGAATAGAAGAAGAGATAAAGTACTTCTCAGACAAGCTGAAACTAAAAGAATTCATCATACTAAACCTTCTGTTAAAAAAATGTTGAAGGGTTTTCTCTAAATGGAAAAGGAGTAAGAATCTACAGGAAAAGGAAATATATAGTAATAAAATCAGGCACCTAAATAAACCAGTATATAGATTAAAAGAGAAACATTTTAAAAGCAACTATAACTACAATCCATAGTTAAGGAAAAAGAATGAAGGTATAAAATATAACATCCAAGAAAAAATGTGGGGTAATAGAGTAAAAAAAGTAGAATGTGTTTGAACTTAACTGACTGCCAATTTTAAACAGGTACATCTAATTATCAGTCCACAGATCAAAAGCTTATAATAGATACAGAAAAACCAAAAAGAAAGGAAAAAAAAAATCATACTACTAAAGAAAAACTAATCACAAAACCACAAGGGAAGAAACAAGAAGAAACAGAGAAGAACTACAAAAGCGACCATAAAACAAGTAATAAATGGCAATAAGTACATATCTATCAATAATTACTTTAAATTTCAATAGAATAAATGTTCTTATCAAAAGATTCAGTTAAAAAAAAGGGGGCTTTCTATATGCTGCATACAGGAGATTTACTTCAGGGGTAAAGACACACACAGACTAAAACTGAGGGGTAGAAAAATATGTATCATGAAATGAGAAATGACAAGAAAACACAGGTAGTAATACTCCTATCAGACAAAATAGATTTTAAAACAAAAGCTATAACAAACGACAAAGGAATGCATTACATAATGATAAAGGGATCAGTACAAAAAGAGGATATTAAAATCATTATTATGTATATGCCCAATACAAGAGCCCCTATATATAATACATAAAAAAAAAATACTAACAGACAAAAAAGGAGAAATTGACAAGAGTACAATAATTGTAAGGGATTTTAACAGCCCACTTACATCAATGGACAAGTAGATTGTACAAGTAAATCCAGGCAGAAAATCAGTAAGAAAACAGTGGTCTTAAGTGACACAATAGACCAGTTAGACTTAACAGATATCTGTAGACATTACATCCAAAAGCAGCAGAATAAACATTCTTCAAGTGCACATGAAACATTCTCCAGGATAGATTATATGCTAGGCCATAGAACAAGTTGCACCAAATTTTAAAGGATACAAATTATATCAAGCATTATATCAAGTATAAAACTAAAAATCTACAACAGAAAGAAAAATGGGAAAAGAACAAACATGTGGAGACTAAACAATATGCCACAAGAGAGGGTCAGTGAAGACACAGAAGACATGAGAAAATACCTTGAGACAAATGAAGATGGAAACACAACACTGTAAAATTTATGGGATGTAGCAAACCATTCTGAGAGGGAAGTTTATAGCAATACAGGCTTTCCTCAACAATCAGGAAAATCTCAAGTAAACAACCTAATCTATCATCTAAAACAATGAGAAAAAGAAGAACAAATAAAACCCAATGTCATCAGATGGAAGGAAATAATAAAAATCAGAGAGGAAATAATTTGAGATTTTTTTAAAATAGAAAATATCAATTATAAAGAGCTTTTCTCAAAAAAAAATTAAAATTTATAAGCCTTTAGCCAGGTTCACCAAAGAGAGAGAGAGAGAGAGAGAGAGAGTAAACCCAAATTAAATTAAAAAATGAAAGAAGAAAAATAACAACTGATACCATAGAGATACAAAAATTCATAAGAATACTATGAAGAGTTAAATGCCAACAAATTGGACAACTTAGAAGAAATGGACAAATTTCTAAAATCATACAACTTGTCAAGTTTGAGTCAAGAAGAAATAGACAATTTGAACAGACAGATCACTTGTAGTGAAAGTAATTTTTAAGTAAAAAAATTCACAGTAAAATCCAGAACTAGACAGCTTCATAGGGAATACTACCAAACACATAAAGAAGTATCAATATCCATCTTCTCAAACTATTCCAAAATATTCAAGAAGACAAAGAACACTCCCAAATTTATTCTACAATACTAGCATTACCTTGATACCAAAACCAGGCAAAGACACTATCAAAAAACCCCCCCAAATAGAATATTACAGGCCAATACCTTTGATAAGTATAGATGTTAAAATCCTCAACAAAATATTAGCAAGCTGCACACAGGAATATATAAAAAGAATCATACACCTTTATCAACATGGACTTATTCCAGAGTCATAAAGATGGTTCAACATTCACAAACCATCAAAGTGATACACCACAATAATAAAAGGAAGGGTAAAAATTACATGATCATCGCAATAGATGCAGAAAAAGCATTTGACAAAATTCAATATCAATTTGTGATAAGAAAAAACTCTCATCAAAGTGGGTACAGAGGTGATGTATTTCAGCATAATAAAAGTCACTTATGACAAACCCACCGGAGAAGGCAATGGCACCCCACTCCAGTACTCTTACCTGGCAAATCCCATGGATGGAGGAGCCTGGTAGGCTGCAGTCCATGGGGTCGCTAAGAGTCCGACACGACTGAATGACTTCCCTTTCACTTTTCACTTTCATGAGTTGGAGAAGGAAATGGCAACCCACTCCAGTGTTCTTGCCTGGAGAATCCCAGGGACGGGGGAGCCTGGCGGGCTGCCATCTCTGGGGTCGCACAGGTTCAGACACGACTGAAGCGACTTAGCAGTAGCAGCAGCATGACAAACCGACAGTTGATGCCAAAGATCCAATACTCTGGCCACCCGATGTGAAGTGCTGACTCATTAGAAAAGACCCTGATTCTGCGGAAGATTGAAGGCAGGAGGAGAAGAGGATGACAGAGGACATGCTGGTTGGATGGCATCCCTGACTCAATGGACATGAGTTTGAGCAAGCTGTGGGAGATGGCAAAGGGAAGCTTGGCATGCTGCAGCCCACGTGCTCACAAAGACTGAGTGACTGAGTAATAACAAAACAAATGGCAAACCCACAGCTAACATCATCAGTTCAGTTCAGTTCAGTCGCTGACATCATACTCAATAGTAAAAAGCTGAAAGTCTTTTCTCTAAATTCAGGAATAAAACAAGGATGCACACTCTTGCCACTTCTATGCCAACATAGTTCTGGAAATCCTAGCCACAACAATCAGATAAGAAAAGGCAATAAAAGGCATCCAAATTGGGGAAAGAAGTAAAACTGTCACTATTTCAGATGACATAATACTTAACACTGATTAAGGATATTAAAGTGATAGAAAGAAATAGAGCAATATCTTGTGCTCTTGGATTGGATGAATTAATATTGTTAAAATGGCCACACTACTCAGAGCAGTTTACAATTTTAATACAAACCCTATCAAATACCCATGACATTTTCCCCAGAACGACAACATACAATCCTAAAATTCACATGGAACCACAAAAGACCCCAAATGGCCAAAACAATCTTGAGAAAAAAGAACAAAGGGGGAAAAAAAAAAGGAAAAAAGAACAAACACCAACTTTGTTGATGTCACCTCCAACTCCGCATACTACAAAGCTACAGTAATCAAAACAGCATGATGATGGCACAAAACAGACCTATAGGTCAATAGAACAGAGCAGAGAGCACAAAATAAACCCACAGAATCTAGTCTGTGGTCAATTAGTCTGTGCCAAAGGAGGCAAAAATATATACTGGAGAAAAGACAGCCTTTTCAGCAAGAGGTGTGGGGAAAACTGAATAACTACATATAAAATAATGAATTTAAGAATACTGTCTCATACCATATATAAAAAATAAACTCAAATGGAATAAAGACTTAAATGTAAGACCTAAAATCCATGAAACTCCTAGAAGAGAAATTTGACACAAATCTAAGCTATATTTTTTTTAGATGTCTCCTAAGGTAAAATAAATGAAAGCAAAAATTTTTTAAAGGGACCTAATTAAACTTAAAAAAACCCTTTTTAACAGCAATGGAAACTATCAACAAAATGAAAAGGCAAACTAGGGAATGGGAAAAAATATTTGCAAATGATATGATTGATAAGGGGTTAATATCTGAAATTTATAAACAGCTAATACAACTCAATATAAACAAAAAATCACAACCAAGAAATGGTTAGAAGACATGTATATTTTTCTAAGGAAACGATACAGAGAGCCAACAGGCACATGAAAAGAGGTTCAACACTGCTGATTATTAAAGAAATGCAAATCAAAACCACAATGAGATATCATCTCACACCTGTCAAAATGGCTGTCATCAAAAAGTCCACAAATAACAAATGTTGGAGAGGATGCAGAGATAAGGGAACCCTTGTACACTGCTGATGAAAATGTAAATTTGGGCAACCAACTATGGAAAACTGTATGGAATGGCCTCAAAAAACTAAAAATAGAACTTTCAAATGATCGTAAGTCCACTCCTGGGTATACATACAGAAAAAACAAAAATACTAATTCAAAAGATTTGTGTGGCCCAATGTACAATGCAGCATTATTTATAATAGCCAAAGTTAGAAAGCAACCTGAATGCCCATCAACTTATCAATGGGTAAAGAAGAAGTGGCATACACACACACACACACACACACACACATACATATGTTGTACACATGAAACACATATATGCTGCTGCTAAGTCGCTTCAGTCATGTCTGACTCTGTGCGACCCCACAGAGGGCAGCCCACCAGGCTCCTCCGTCCATGGGATTCTCCAGGCAAGAACACTGGAGTGGGTTGCCATTTCCTTCTCCAATGCATGAAAATGAAAAGTGAAAGCGAAGTCGCTCAGTCATGTCCAATTCTTTGTGACCCCATGGACTGCAGCCTATCAGGCTCCTCCATCCATGGGATTTTCCAGGCAAGAGTACTGGAGTGGGGTGCCATTGCCTTCTCCAAACACACATATATATATGCATACAAAGATACATACACATACAATGAAATATTACTCAACCACAAAATGAATTAAATTCTACCATTTGTGGAAACGTGGATAGACCTAAATAATATTATGCTTGGTGAAATAAGTGCAACAGAGAAAGACATACTGTATGATATCACTTATATGTAGAATCTAAGATATAATACAAATGAATGTATATGAAAAAACAGAAGAATAATTACAGATATAGAAAACAAATTGGTGGTTACCAAGTGGGAGAGGGAAGAGGGGAGAGGCAAATTAGGGGTATAGCATAAGGGGGCAGCAGGACAAGATGGGAGAGTAGGATGTGAGCTCACTTTTTCTTATGAAAACACCAAAATCACAGCTAACTCCTAAATAACCACATACACACACACAAAATCTAGAACCTACAAAAAAGATACCTTACATCCAAAAACCAAGGAGAAAGTATAAGATGGTAGGAGGGATACAATAACAATAAAATTAAATCCCATACACACTAAGTGAGTGACCCACAAACTGGAAAACTATTATACCCATAGGATTGAAAGTCCTGGGCCCCACATCAGGTTCCCGAGCCTGGGGGTCTGGCAATGGAAGGAGGAGCCTCCAGAGTATCTGGCTATGAAAGCCAGAGAGGGTTGATCATAGGAACTCCACAGGACTGGAGGAAACAGAAACTCCAGTCTTGGAGGTCACACACAGGGTCTCATGCACACCAGGATGCAGCATGTGATCTCATAAAAGATTGTAACAGATTTACCTGCAAGGAGTATCAATTAAGAGATACAAACCACTATGTATACAATAGATAAGCAAAAAACATAGATTGTACAACACAGGGAATTATAGTCATTATTTTGTATCAATAATAATTTTCAATGGATTATAATCTATATAAATACTGAATCACTATGTTGTATACATGAAACTAATATAATATTGTAAATCAATTATATTTCAATTGAAGAACAAAAAACAAACAAACAAAAGATCAACCTGAACACTCCTTAAATATCTATTGGTCAGAACTGAGATCAAACTTCATCATGGGTGTGATGATTTAGGGATTGGAAATGAAGAAATGGGTGATAAGGTATTCCAAACAGGCTATCACAATGAACAAAGGCATGGCAGAGGAATAGGGGTGTGTATGTGGAGAAAAAATTGCAGAAAGATGATGTCTGATAATGCGTGGTCAGGGTGCATCATATATAACTAAGTGGGCTATGAGATAAATGTTGGCAGAAGTATTGGTTAAGATGTTTTACTCTGCATACAATGATCATCTGTTGGTAAGCTGGATAAAGGGAAGGCAAGATCAAAGCTGTGTTTTGAGAAAAATCTGGAGGATTGGAGTGCGAGTGGAAGTAGAGAGATGAGTTTCAGAAAAACCGCTCAAGCAGAAACGAAACACCTGTTAAAGTTTGTCCACATCAGCTTACAAACTAGCTGGCCCTGACTCAAAGACTATTGCAAGACTAATAAATGAAGAAAGAGAATGTTTCTTGGAGCCTCATTTATTTTGTTTCATCATGTTTCACAATTGTCACTGTTGATTGTCTTCCTCTAAAAACAACCAGGGCAGGATGGATGAAACCATTTGAATTTTTCTTATTCTGTTTTGTAATTTTTCGCCATGTAATCTTGAGACTACATCTGAGAATCTGGAAATTACTCAGGTGAATTTTTTATTCTCTTTTGGAAAACAAAGATAATAGTCTCTTTTAATTCATCAGATAAAGCCCTGATGCTATTAGTCTGTGCAAACCGTTTATTGAAGCTTGGAATTTAGCACTCAGGGAATGTTTAAATTATCTTGGAGTATCATATCCTCCCCTGATGTCTTGCCAAAGGAAAGAATTCAAGAGATATTTATTGAAAGAATAACACTTTGCGGCAACATTTGTTGCAATAGTTTCTACCTGGATTTTGACTTCCCAGATTTTGTCCTACATATTAGGGTATATCATCTGGCCCCTCAGGCTTCTTGTCCAGTATCGACCTTGAAACTGTTTCTTTCATATTTTGTGCTGAGTCAGAAAGGAGGGGGTGGGACTACATCTAGATAGTTTTACACGTGGAGGTAATGCATAGGAAGTTGGAATGGGTATTAGGGTTGGCAAGACTGCTAATTGTAATTGACATCAGGAGGTATCATTTACAATGAAACCTATGTAAATATATGGGAACAATGATTGGATCATCCTTCCAGTATTTGATAGATCTATCAGTATCTTATAGGTCAAAGTAACAAAAATATATAAGGATAAAGAAGATATGAGCAACGTAAGCAAAGTATTCCATATATATAGTGGATCAGTCCAACAAAATTTAAAATTCATCTTCTGTTCACAAGAAGCATTTAGAAAACATAATTTGCAAAATAATTCATGCTAGAAATATTCTCTGTACTTATGGGGAGAATCTTCACAATACCCCACGGTTATAAACAATCTAATGTGTGCAGAGGTCTCAAACATTCAGTCCCTATTTAAGATTTTGTATCGAACTTACTTCTTACAAGAATTTACAGGTTAATAAGATAAACTTAGACATGAAAAAAAAAAAAACGAAAACATAGCAAGCAAAAGATCATAAACCATTTTACAACAAATGTCAACAAATAAATATTTGCATCACTTAAAATATTTTCTAACTACAATGCAATTAAATATTAACAAAAATTCTATATGCCAATATAACAAAATAGTATAGACTAATTACAGATTGAGAGGAGATATCTGTAATACAGATCTTCAGTTTACATCCTGATAAACCCATGGTAAGTTGAAAACACTGTAAGTCAAAAATTATTTAATACACCTAACCTACAGAACATCAGAGCTTAGCCTTGCCTACCTTAACACTTACATTACCCTACAGTTGAGCAAAATCATCTCACACAAGGCCTATAAGGTAATAAGATATTGAAAATCTTATGTAATTTATAGATTAATGTACTGAAAGTAAAAAACAGAATGGTTGCCTGAGTATAGTATGTTGGTGAGTGTAGCAGTTTTTTTAATCTTTGTGATCATGTGGCCAACCGGGAGCAGAAGCATGATGTCACTGTCTAATACCAAGAGAAAGTAGTATACTACATATTGCTAGCCAAGGAAAAAATCAAAATTCAAAATGCAAAATATGGTTTTGACTGAATGTCTATTGCTTTCACATCACTGTAAAACTGAAATATAGTAAGTGGAACCATTGTAAGTCAAGGACCATCTATGTATAAAATTAAGATGACCAGAACTTCTACCTTTGACTATGACGAACTGATAGTTTCCAGAATTACTCTTTAAACAAACAGAAAATGATCACAATATATAGAAATGACTATCTTCAGACAAACACCTGTAAGCTCTGACAGAAGAGAAATAAATTAAGTGAGCCCTAGTCTCACTCCTGCTTTCAGCCTACAGGCAATTTCTGGACCAGGCAATAGGGAAGGAAACCAAAACAGAGCCCAACATTAATGTGTTAAAGAGGCTAAGATTTCTATTCAGGGAATCTTTGGAAACTTGGTTTTGCAGACAAAATATCAGAGAAAGCAGAGCTAGCCAGAGAAAGAGCTTCAGAAATCTGCATA
This sequence comes from Budorcas taxicolor, assembly GCF_023091745.1. Lineage (NCBI taxonomy): Eukaryota > Metazoa > Chordata > Mammalia > Artiodactyla > Bovidae > Budorcas > Budorcas taxicolor. Next base: position 90,448,641 of record NC_068912.1, on the reverse strand, counting down.
TGGGTTCCTTTTGTGTCTTTGACTAAATACTAATCAACATGCATAGGGCAAAACTCTAAGAAGCTAGGCAAAGAATATCTCAGGATAAAGCAGAATTACTGGGGACCTGGAAGCCAAACAAAAGTTCTCAGCAGCCAGAGTGAATACATAGGTTATTCAACAGAGACCCCAAAAGAGTCATGCGTTATTACTGGTAATAAACTAACCATAGAGGAAAAGTATTCTGGGTTTGTCCTAAAATAAAAGAACAGAAACTTAAAAATAAGCTTCAAACTTATCAAACTACTTAATAATTAACACTCTGCCAGAAACAGTCCAACATTCTTTGAAGAAATATAGCAAAATAGCATTTAACAAAGTAAAATTCAAAATATCCAGCATCTAAACAAGGTATATAGATAGCCAATAAGTAAAAAAAAAAAAAAAAAGTACTCATAATCCATAGAAAATTCTTTCAATAGAAATAAACCAAGAAATAACAAAAGTGATGGAACTGGAAAACATGAATATTAAATGTGTTCTTATAAATATGTTAAAAGATTTAAAGAAAAACATGAATACAATGAGAAAACATAATTTTAAAAGAACCAAATGTAATTTCTAGAGGTTAAAAAATATAATATCTGAAATATAGTTTTAATTAGATGGGCTTAGTATAAAATAAAGTTTCTTCCTTAGTGGAAGAAAAACATTATTGATTCTCAACATTATTAACCATCATGAGATAATACTACACAAGTTAAAATTAAAAGATTAACAGTATCAAATGTTGAGGATGTGTAGTAATTAGGGCTCTCATAGATCACTGCTATTAATACAAAATCTACAATATTAAAAAAAAAACCTTTTGGTGGTTCCTTAAATAACTAAACATATAGTTACTGTACAACCTAACGATTAAATCCTTGAGTGCTTATCCATGAAAATTGAATATATCTGCCATAAAGACTTGTACAAAATTATTTTCAGAAGCATTATTAATAAGCCCAAATATGGAAACAACGAAAAGTTCATTCAGAGGCAATAGATGAACTGGTATGTCTATGAAGTGAAGTATTACTTAGAAATAAAAAGCAATGAACTATGATACAGGTAATAAGATGGCTAAATCTCAAAAAGATTGTGCTGAGCAAAAGAAGCCAGACAATAATATATATGATTTCATTTATATAAAACTCTAGGGAAGAACATATTTTATAGTGATAGAAAACAGATCATTATTGCTAGGGTCAGGTGAAGTTGAGAAATTGAATAGGAAGAGACACAAAGGGTGATGGAAATATTTTATATCTCAGTTTTTGTGATGGTCAGTTACATAAGTATACATATGTCAAAACTCATGAAATTGTACACTAAGAGTGGATTCACTTTTGTATGTAACTTGCTCCTCACAAAGTTCATTTAAAACAATAAAAATTATGTTGCTATATATCCAAGTTTGTTAAAAAAAATCCTAATGTACTATTTTAATTAATTATTTATTTTTTACTTTACAATATTTTATTGGTTTTGCCATACATCAACATGAATCCGCCACAGGTGTACATGTGTTGCCAATCCTGAACCCCCCTCCCACTTCCCTTCCTAAGTGTATCTTTGTACTTTCAAGATTATAACCCTATATATAAATGACAAAGGACTTATCAGTTCAGTTTACTCACTCAGTTGTGTCTGGCTCTTTGCAACCCCTCAGACTGCAGCACACCAGGCTTCCCTGTCCATCAACAACTCCCAGAGTTTGTTCAAATTCATGTCCATCAAGTCATTGATGCCATCTAACCATCTCATCCTCTGTCGTCCCCTTCTCCTCCTACCTTTAGTCTGTCCTAGCATCAGGATCTTTTCCAATGAGTTGGTTCTTCATATCAGGTGACCAAATTATTGGAGCTTCAGCTTCAGCATCAGTTCCTTCCAATGAATAGTCAGGACTGATCTCCTTTAGGATGGACTGGTTGGATCTCCTTGCAGTCCAAGGGACTCTCAAGAGTCTTCTCCAACACCACAGTTCAAAAGCATCAATTCTTTGGTGCTCAGCCTTCTTTACGTCCAACGCTCAAATCCATACATGAGTACTGGAAAAACCGTAGCTAGGACTAGATGGACTTTTGTTGGTAAAGTAATGTCTCTGATTTTCAATATGCTGTCTAGGTTGGTCATAGCTTTTCTTCCAAGGAGCAAGGGTCTTTTAATTTCATGGCTGCAGTCACCATCTGCAGTGATTCTGGAGCCCAAGAAAATAAAGTCTGTCATTGTTTCCATTGTTTCTCCATCTATTTGCCATGAAGTGATGGGACTGGATGCCATGATCTTAGTTTTCTGAATGTTGAGTTTTAAGCCAGTTTTTTCACTCTCTTCTTTCACTTCCATCAAGAGGCTCTTCATTTTCTGCCAAAGGGCTTATAGGTATAATAAGTAAAGTCAACCAATAGAAACATAAGCAGGACACTCAAAGAGGTATTTCACAGAGAGGACATCAAGTGGTCACCAAATACATAAAACAATAATCAGGAAAATGTTAATTAATACCTCATTTTCATCAAACACCTATCAATATGACTAAAATTAAAAACATTGATTATGCCATATGTTGCTAAACTTATGAAACAAGTAGAATTCTCAATTCCTGCCTGTAAGTTAGTAAATTGACATGACTATTGAGAAAACCAGGAATTGTCTATTAAAGTTGAATGTAAACATATCCTATGACCCATGAATTTCACCACTAGTCATATATAACTCTGAAATGTATGGGTGCACTAAAGTATCTGTATAAGAATGTTTGTTGTTGTTGCTAAGTGGTGTCCAACTCTTTTGCGATTCCATGAACTGTAACCCGCCAGGCTCTCCTGTCCAAGAGATTTTGCAGACAAGAATATTGGAGAGTGTTGCCATTTCCTTCTCCAGGGGATCTTCCTGAACTAGGTATTGAACCTGCATCTCCTGCACTGCAGGCAGGATCTTTACCGCTGAGGTATCAGGAATGCCCATAAGAAAGTTTATAGGACCATTATTCATCATTATGTCAAATTGGAAGCCACCAGAAGCCTATAAACTATATAATGGATAAATAACTTGTAGTTTATTCACATAGAATATTTTATTCAATAATGGTACAGAAAACCAGGATAGTGATTACTTTTTAAGAAGAGAGGAACAGTAATTGGGAGAAGGGGACTTCTGGGGTAGATACAATAGTACTCTGCTTTTTGACCTGGGCTGTACTTACATGGATATGTTCAATTTATAGTAATTAGTTGAGCATTATACTTAAGTTCATGTACCTTCTCCTTGTAAATTTTCTACTCGCATATTTAGAAATTAGAGATTAATGGATGACAGATTATCACCAATATCTCTTATTTTTGTTTAGTGGGCTTTTTTTTTTTTTTTTTTACTTTCAGTGTCTGCTCTTCTAGATCACATAATAAAATAATTCTCTTTAGAAAAACTTATCTAAATTACTTTTTGTTTCTGACATTATGTTAGTCAGGTTACCTGGAACAATCTTTCTGACAAAAACAATGTACAATGTTGAACTAAATATGAATAATTGTATTCTTGATACATCTAGATATGTATAGAATTAAATTACTTGTAGTGTACAAATGTTTTAACTAATTATAAAAGCTAAATAAAAATTTTAAATAGCTCTTAAAAAGGTATCAGAAAACCACTAAGGATAAGAAGATTTTGGTGGCCAAACTTATGGGAAAGGAGAACCACAGAGAGGTGGGATGATATTCTGCATCTGCGCTTTCTTTGGGGACATTTTCCAATTCTGACTTGAGAGTAAGAGGCTGAGAATATATATATATATATATATATATATATATATATATATATATATCAGATCATTGTTAAGGGTCAGAAAAATCAGCAAAGCTTTTATGGGAAAATACATGGCCAGTTTTCCTTTTTAGACATTTGCCAAGTTCTCAGACAAAGCAAAAAGCCCCTGGAAGGCAGACTGAAGTGGAGTGTTTTGCAGTTTTTCCATGCTGAAAAGACCAAGAATTTAGTACCCATTAGAAGGAAGAACATTGGTGAACACACTAGGATTTTAGTTGAAAGTCCTAAGGAGCTATTCCCTAGGAAAACAGTTCAAGCAGGGTAGATGTGTATTTTCCAAAATAACAACCCAGCTTTTGATTCAGAATAATTAGTTAGATTGATATGCTCACTTCTCACTTTTCATGGGGATCCACTAAAAGAGAAACTATCTCTAGAGAAAAAAATGCCATAATTTGCATAGTTTGTTACACACAATGTCTTACATTTAGTAAAAACTTACCAGATATGGTATCAAACAGGCCACTACATATAAAAAAACCCAAAGTGAAAACAAAACAAAAAACCAAAATCAAATGCATAGATCATTTAGATGTTAATCAGGCAATGATATTAACCCTACTCCACATCTCCTAAAATTATAGCAAAAGATAGGTAAAATAGTGATGTGGTGGTTTCACGAAGAATTGAGCTCTAAAAATGGATTGCTGAGCTGCCAAAAATGAAGAAACATGAAGGAGTCGAATATGACGGTAAAGCAGAAATTGCCAGATACTATATGCACGCTATACAATTTTCATCATGTATAAAGAGTTTCTGCGACATTTTGATGGCTTTAGATGTGTTTGTTTTTGGTAATTGTGCAATGTAGATGACTCAGGAGATGAAAGTTTAGGGTGTACTATGTTCTGAATTGTGACCCCCCCCCCAAATTTTTATGTTGAAATTCTACCTCCCAATGTGACTGTATTTGAAGATATGGCTTTTAGGAGGCAATTAAGGTTAAATAAAGTCATAAGGGTCCCAATTCAATAGGATTATGAGCTTTACAAGAAAAAGGAGAGAGAGGTTAACCTGCCTCTTCACCGCGTGAGAACACGATGAGAAGGCACCCATCGGTAAGCCAGGAAGAAAATTCTCACCAGAACCCAACCATACTGGCACTCTGACCTGACTTCCAGCTCTCAAAATGTGAGGAAATAACATTTTTGTTGTTTAAGCCATCTCTTCTATGGCGTTCTGCCATGGCAGCTTGAGAAGACTAATACGGTTACAGGCAAATTTAGAAATTTAATAGGAAGTTGTGTATACACATAAATCTGAGCAAAGAATTGCATTCTCAGTTGAAGGGTAAATGAAGAACAAATAAACTTCTTCACAGAGAAGAGCAAGGGAACATGCCTGTGATTTGATTCATATACCAAAGGAAAAATGAAAATCTTTCCATAGAATGTTAATATAAGTCAATTCTCAGATGGATTTTTCAGTCCAAATTTCTGCTACTTTGTAGTATGAAACACCTCATGAAACCAATTTAATTTGAAGTGGTTTTGAGTTATAGTGAACTAAAACAATTAGCAGAACCATATGCAAATCTTCTCAGAAAATGCAAAAACTCAGTCCATGCCACTAAATACTCCCACAGATAAAATTCCAAGAAAAACATGCTCTAGGTAGAAGATAGCAAAAACAAAAAGGAACCAAAATACTGACAGTGAAAGTTAAGATAAAAAGTACATAGAAGAATCAGAACTATAATGACTTCATATATTAGAAATATTCAATTTTCACATAAAATAAGAATGTTTAATTTTTTTGAAAAAAATTAAAGAGGCTTAAATATAGCAAGGAATAAGAAATAGGGGGAAATGACTAAGTATATTTGGAAAAGTACCAAAAATAACATATAGAAATGGAAAATGTAATTATTAAAGTTAAACCTTGAATGACTAGTTAAAACTTAGATTATATGCAACTGAGGAAAAAATTAGTGAACTAGATTATTAAGTCAAAAACATTACCCAAAATGAGTCCAGAGACACAAAACTAAAATAAAAGAAAAAGGAAAAATATGAAAGGGAGATTAAGGTGCATAGAGGATATATTGGAAAGGTCTAACTTATGAATAATCAGAGTTCCAAACAGAAACAAGAGAAAGAAAATAAGTGACATTCAATTATATAATGGCTGAGCATTTTTCAGAATATAGAAGAACAAACAATACACTTCTGGCAGAAGTATGAATTTTGGCACAGATTTTGGTATAACTTACTAGAGTTAAGGGGCTTAACTCAGTGGTAAAGAACCCACCTGCCAATGCAGGAGATGCAGGTTTGACCTCTAGGTCAAGAAGATTCCCTGGAAGAGAAATGACAACCCACTCCAGTATTCTTGCCTGAAAAATTCCATGGACAGAAGAGCCTGGCAGGCTACAGTCCACGGGGTTGCAATGAGTTGGACATCACTGAACAACTGAGCACGCATGCACACAATAGAATTAAATGTGATTATTCCTTAAAATTCATTCATTTTACTCCAATGGTCTGTACCTTAGACAAATTCTTACACATGTGCATTATAAGACATGTCCAATGCTGTTCATAGGAGTGCTGCTCATAATAGTTTGTGTGGTATATTCAGACAGTAGAATAACACACAACTAAAACTATAATGGATTAAACTTGAAAACATTAGGAAGCAACTGAAAGGAAATACACAGCATATAACTACACTTAATAAAATACAAAACAATAATATTTATAGAGATTTATATATCAGATGAACTCCCACACAAAGAATACCATTGCTATTATTGCTTGTCTACTCAATCTTTGTTCCATATTCCCATGAATCAATAAGTAAATAAATGTATATATACACATATTCTTTATACAGCATGTATTATATACATGCACACATTTTTTAAAAGCTTGTGACCACACCATATATATTTTTATAACATGCTTGTTTCACTTAGAATAAATTGTAAACTGTTTCTCATGTCAAAAACAAAATCTGTAAATTATTTTATTGGCTGCATAGAATTGTAGCATATGGATGGACCATACTTAACCAATCTTTTACTATTCAACATTTAATAGATGCAAACATTCTTCCATAATAAACAACATTGGAATAATGCACATTCTTACACATAAATTTTTATGTTATGTCACTTTTTATTTCAATAGGTCAAATTCCTTTCAGTAGAATAGCTTGTTGAATGGTTATTACACTATACACTGCTATCAGCAGTATGAAAGTAATCACAACCCTACTAGCTTTTCTAGATACTAATGCTTAATTTTTGTCAATTTGATATCAATGGCATCAAGCTGTTTTAACTAATCCTTCTCAATCTCTAGTGAAATTGAAACTTTTCATGTATAAATGGGTCTTTTCTTTTTATTCTTTTATAAATAGCTTGCACATCTGTTTCACCTACTGTGTGTATATATATATATATATACAACCTGTACAATTATCTTGTCTGTTTTTCTTCTGAATAGACTGCTTTTCAAAAACAATGTGAAATGCATGTGTGTATTATATATGCATTTTCTGAAATTATTGTGTAATACACTATTGTTTTCTAGCATTGTATTTGGTCAGGCTTTCACGCCAGACAAACCAATATATTGTCACTGGTCTTGTCCTTAGTGCTGTTGCCTGCCATGCCCTCCTCAGTGCTTGGTGAACTTTACCATATACCCTGGGGCCACTAGGCATTGCTGTAGAACAATGGCTTTAAAATGAATGATTTTTAAAAAATGATAAATAAATATCATATTCCATCTCTAATATGTCCCTTCCATACCATTAGCTTTCACCTATATTGCAGCTGTTAATGGGATTTTGCCAGAATCTTTTACTTTCTGCTGTAATGCTGGACATCTTTATAAGGAAGAACAGATTTGAGCCCTATCTTATTTCAGTCTAACTCCAGAAATGTCTTGAGGTATCTAGAATATAAAAGGCATTCTTCTTTATTTTGGCTTTGTGTATATTTGTATCCATTTTAAATTCCTTTGGCCATTTTAATAGTGGTTTGATATTAAGAAGAAAAAGATCTTACTTAATTCATGGCTATTTTTGTAGCAATTTAAATGGGGGTTTTAATCAGAGATCACACCCTCTACTATTGGTATGGATCTTTCCTATCCCATTATAATCACTCTTGTTTGAGAATGTTTTGGGTAATGGAAAACAAGTTAGGAAAAAGTGATCAAAAGTTTAAATGAAAGAAAAATACAGTTGTTACCTGATTTGTTACCTAAGTTTATCTCACTAATATTTTGCAACAGAGAAAAAAACAGTGTTTTTGAATCACTGGATGGCAATTGCTTTCATTTCACTGTTAAATCCAATGACTAGTCTGAGTAAGAAAGAAACATCATGTCCTAAGTCCATGGTAGTGGCTTCCTCACTGTTTAGTAAAGTATAAATCCTATAGATGTAATAATTGGTACAGACAGAACTAGATCAAATGTCACGCCAGGCTGAGGTTATTTGGCTCACCAATCTGTCAGGAACACTAAAAAAAAAAAAGAGAGAGAGAGAGCGAGAGATTGAGAAAATGTTATCTATAAGAGCTCATCTCAAAGAAAGTACTAGATGTGTCTTAAAGGAATACTTTGATAAGTTACCTGGATCATTCTTGGGTAGCATAACATGATTACTAAACTTTCTTCTTGGAAAAGGAAATGGCAACCCACTCCACTACTCTTTGCTGGAGAATCCCATGGACAGAGGAATCTGGCAGGCTATAGTCCATGGGGTTGCAAGAGTCAGACACGACTTAGCGACAAAACCACCACCACCACCAAACTTCCTTCTAAGGCTGGTGGGTTCAGTTAGCAGCAGGGCTCTTGTTTTGCTAATGGAGTTATGTGAAAAAAAAAAAAAAAAAAACCAACTGGGATATTCCTTCTCATCTTTCTCCCTTGCAACTTTAAAGAAATGTTCTTAAAATAGCTATTTATATCAGCTTGAATGGGCATCAACTTTTCAGCCTCTAAGTCACCCACATATCATACCAGTCTGGGGAAAGGAGATCCCCATACAAATCTATGACAATACCCTTCCTGGCACTTCAACATTAGGTAAAGGAGTTTGATGTGCTGTTGTTTCTCACAGGATTATACTACAAAATACTTTAAAAGTAAAATTTCTCCCAGGGCATATTGAACAGTGTTACTTGAGAAAATCAAGACATAGCCCAGTGGAAAATCAATGTTCATTTTCATTCTTTTCTGCAAAATAAGTATCTTTAACAGCAATGAGATTGTTGGCATGAAGGAAAAGCACACCAGACACAGATACACATTTAGAGACATAAAAAAATGGATCTCTGGAGCTAAATAGTGCAGACTACATTGTATGAAACATATTAAAGCAAAATTAAAGACTATCAGTTCAGTTCACTTCAGTCACTCAGTCGTGTCTGACTCTTTGCGACCCCATGAACTGAAGCATGCCAGGCCTCTCTGTCCATCACCAATTCCCAGAGTCCACTCAAACCCATGTCCACTGTGTCGGTGATGCCATCCAACCATCTCATCCTCCGTCGTCCCCTTCTCCTCCTGCCCTCAACCTATCCCAGCATCAGGATCTTTTCAAATGAGTCAGCTCTTCGCATGAGGTGGCCAAAGTATTGGAGTTTCAGCTTCAACATCAGTGCTTCCAATGAATATCCAGGACTGATCTCCTTTAGGATGGACTGTTTGGATCTCCTTGCAATCCAAGGGACTCTCAAGAGTCTTCTCCAACACCACAGTTCAAAAGCATCAATTCTTCTGTGATCAGCTTCCTTTATACAGTCAATCAAGTTCTACTATAAGGAATAAAGACTGTCAGTATGTTTGTGCATGTATATATTGTTTGTTTGTATTGTTGTTTGTTTATATATTGTTTGTATATTGTTGTTTGTTCAGTCACTAAGTTTTGTCCAATTGTTTGCAATGCCATGAACTGCAGAACGCCAGGCTTCACTGTCCTTCAATATCTCCCAGTTTGGTCAAACTCATGTCCACGGAGTCAGTGATGCCATCAAACCATCTCATCCTCTGTTGCCCCCTTCTTTTCTTGCCGAATATTTCCCAGTGTTAGGGTCTTTTCCAACGAGTCAGCTCTTCACATCAGGTGGCCAAAGTATTAGAGCTTCAGATTCATCATCAACCTGCCCAGTACCATGACTTGAAAGCATCAATTCTAGTTAATTGCATCATACTAGTTAATAGTAATCAATTAAGCATGAAGAAAATATCAGAAATTGATTTCATAATTCCACTGAAAATATATCTATAAAAAACAGTGGTAATATTTACAGAGATGTTTTTAATTTTGAATCCACTGAGACTACATTTTTAAAAGTTTCATTCAAGTTCACTCAGATATTTTTAAGAAACATTTCATCATCCTCATTACATCTCAGGTTAAAAAATCTGTAGAAAACAATGGAAATGTAAAGTAAACAATGTTGATTAAACAAACTTGTGTACACTAGAGTCTAGAGTCTAGATTCTAGACAGGAATATTAGATTCTTATTAATATGCTCTTTTGATATAATTTCTGGCTGGGTGTGCTTTGTAATTTACTATGAAATTACTGAAATTTAGCATCATATATGCTAAAACATTAAATACTTAGGGAAATTTTTTAAAATTTATTTTTCTTATGACTTACACTTTGGTTGAACTTAATTTTCTATATAATCTTCCACCCACCTCTACCTTTTGCCTTCAAATCAGGTGCCAATTTCCACAGGGTCTAATGAGCTACTGTTTAATGTGTGTGTGTGTGCACTCATATTCAACTCTTTGCAACACCATGGACTGTAGCAGGCCAGGCTCCTCTGTCCATGCAATTTTCCAGACAAGAATACTGGAGTAGGTTGCCATTTCTCATTACAGGGAATCTTCCCAACTCAGGGATCTAACCTACATCACTTGTGTCTCCTGCTTTGGCCAGTGTACTCTTGACCATGACAACACCTGGGAAGCCCTTAGTATTTAACTTAGCACAAACATTTCCACATAAACTAATCAAACTGTGAAATCTAAGTTATCCCAATTGCCTAAGTGTCTGGATCTAATTTTATACCTCTAATATTTTTCAACTTGCTGATATTTGGATAGCTTATGATGATAGCTCATGAAGACCAAACTCCATGAAGACACCAGACTCTGGTATTTACAAGTTGTGGAATCTTGGGAAGGTTACTTGATATCTTGAGCATTCATTTCCTCATCTGCAAAATATCTAGTTTAAGAAATGGTTATGAGGATGAAACAAACTCTTCTGTGTATGTTACCTAACAAAGTGTCTACCTGGCTGCTGATACCCTCTTGATAACTCACTCTTTATAAGGACTGTTGCCTCAGACTCCTGAAAGTAGAGTCCTATCGTGAAAGACTAAATTGCCAGACAAGGTCAACTTCCTTCTGGATTGTAGTACTATCTGCTTCCTGCAATTCTATATGGAGTGCTGAGAATTTGCTCAAATGAGAAAGTATTATTTGCCATAGTGGAATAACACCATAAAGTCAAAAATCCACCTTTTCCTTCCTTCTAGACTGTGGTCTCCAGAAACTATAGATACATGTAGAGGATATACTTTTCTATGTCCCTAGCAAGTGTGGTACACTGGAGAAGGGAATGGCAAGCCACTTCAGTATTCTTGCCTTGAGAAACCCATGAACAGTATGAAAAGGCAAAATGAGAGGATACCAAAAGAGGAACTCCCCAGGTCATTAGGTGTCCAATATGCTACTGGAGATCAGTGGAGAAATAACTCCAGAAAGAATGAAGGGATGGAGCCAAAGCAAAAACAATACCCAGTTGTGGATGTGACTGGTGATAGAAATAAGATCCTATGCTGTAAAGAGCAATATTGCATAGGAACCTGGAATGTCAGGTCCATGAATCAATGCAAATTGGAAGTGGTCAAACAAGAGATGGCAAGGGTGAACGTCGACATTCTAGGAATCAGTGAACTAAAATGGACTGGAATGGGTGAATTTAATTCAGAAGACCATCATATCTACTACTGCAAGCAGGAATCCCTCAGAAGAAATGGAGTAGCCATCATGGTCAACAAAAGAGTCCAAAATTCAGTACTTGGATGCAATCTCAAAAACGACAGAATGATCTCTGTTCGTCTCCAAGGAAAACCATTCAATTACACAGTTATCCAAGTGTATGCCCCAACCAGTAATGCTGAAGAAACTGAAGTTGAACGGTTTTATGAAGACCTGCAAGACCTTTTAGAACTAACACCCAAAAAAGATGTCCTTTTCATTATAGGGGACAGGAATGCAAAAGTAGGAAGTCAAGAAACACCTGGAGTAACAGGAAAATTTGGCCTTGGAATGTGGAATGAAGCAGGGCAAAAACTAACAGAGTTTAGCCAAGAACATGCACTGGTCATAGCAAACACCCTCTTCCAACAACACAAGAGAAGACTCTACACATGGACATCACCAGATGGTCAATACCAAAATCAGATTGATTATATTCTTTGCAGCCAAAGATGGAGAAGCTGTATACACTCAACAAAAACAAGACTAGGAGCTGACTGTGGCTCAGATCATGAACTCCTTATTACCAAATTCAGACTTAAATTGAAGAAAGTAGGGAAAACCGCTAGACCATTCAGGTATGACCTAAATCAAATCCCTTATGATTATACAGTGGAAGTGAGAAATAGATTTAAGGGCTTAGATCTGATAGATAGAGTGCCTGATGAACTATGGAGTGAGGTTCCTGACATTATACAGGAGGCAGGGATCAAGACCATCCCCAAGGAAAAGAAACGCAAAAAAGCAAAATGGCTGTCTGGGGAGGCCTTACAAATAGCTGTGAAAAGAAGAGAGGTGAAAAGCAAGGAAAAAAAGGAAAGATATAAGCATCTGAATGCAGAGTTCCAAAGAATAGCAAGAAGAGAAAAAAAAAAGCCTTCCTCAGCAATCAATGCAAAGAAATCGAGGAAAAGAACAGAATGGGAAAGACTAGAGATCTCTTCAAGAAAATTAGAGATACCAAGGGAACATTTCATGCATAGACGGGCTTGATAAAGGACAGAAATGGTCTGGACCTAACAGAAGCAGAAGATATTAAGAAGAGGTGGCAAGAATACACGGAAGAACTCTACAAAAAAGATCTTCACAACCCAGATAATCATGATCATGTGATCACTATTCTAGAGCCAGACATCTTGGAATGTAAAGTCAAGTGGGCCTTGGAAATCTTTACTATGAACAAAGCTAGTGGAGGTGATGGAATTCCAATGAGCTGTTTCAAATCCTGAAAGATGATGCTGTGAAAGTGCTGCATTCAATATGCCAGCAAATTTGGAAACCTCAGTAGTGGCCACAGGACTGGAAAAGGTCAGTTTTCATTCTAATCCCAAAGCAAGGCAATGCCAAAGAATGCTCAAACTACCGCACAATTGCACTCATCTCACACGCTTGTAAAGTAATGCTCAAAATTCTCCAAGCCAGGCTTCAGCGATACTTGAACCGTGAATTTCCAGATGTTCAAGCTGGTTTTAGAAAAGGCAGAGGAACCAGAGATCAAATGGCCAACATCTGCTGGATCATGGAAAAAGCAAGAGAGTTCCAGAAAAACACCTAATTCCGCTTTATTAACTATGGCAAAGCCTTTGACTGTGTGGATCACAATAAACTATGGAAAATTCTGAAAGAGATGGGAATACCAGACCACCTAATCTGCCTCTTGAGAAATCTGTATGCAGGTCAGGAAGCAACAGTTAGAACTGGACATGGAACAACAGACTGGTTCCAAATAGGAAAAGGAGTACATCAAGGCTGCTTATTCGCACCCTGCTTATTTAACTTCTATGCAGAGTACATCATGAGAAACGCTGGACTGGAAGAAACACAAGGTGGAATCAAGATTTCTGGGAGAAATATCAATCACCTCAGATATGCAGATGACACCACCCTTATAGCAGAAAGTGAAGAGGAGCTAAGAAGCCTCTTGATGAAAGTGAAAGAGGAGAGTGAAAAATTTGGCTTAAAGCTCAACATTCAGAAAACAAAGATCATGGCATCCAGTCCCATCACTTCATGGGAAATAGATGGGGAAACAGTGGGAACAGTGTCAGACTTTATTTTGGGGGGCTCCAAAATCACTGGAGATGGTGACTGCAGCCATGAAATTAAAAGACGCTTACTCCTTGGAAGAAAAGTTATGACCAGCCTAGATAGTATATTCAAAAGCAGACACATTACTTTGCCGACTCAGGTCCATCTAGTCAAGGCTATGATTTTTCCTGTGGTCATGTATGGACGTGAGAGTTGGACTGTGAAGAAGGCTGAGCACCGAAGAATTGATGCTTTTGAGCTGTGGTGTTGGAGAAGACTCTTGAGAGTCCCTTGGACTGCAAGGAGATCCAACCAGTCCATTCTGAAGGAGATCAGCCCTGGGATTTCTTTGGAAGAAATGATGCTGAAGCTGAACCTCCAGTACTTTGGCCACCTCATGTGAAGTGTTGACTCACTGGAAAAGACTCTGATGCTGGGAGGGATTGGGGGCAGGAGGAGAAGGCGACGACTGAGGATGAGATGGCTGGATCGCATCACGGACTCGATGGATGTGAGTCTGAGTGAACTCCCGGAGATGGTGATGGACAGGGAGGCCTGGCATGCTGCGATTCATGGGGTCGCAAAGAGTTGGACATGAATGAGCGACTGAAATGAACTGAACGGAACTTAGCAAGTGACTGCAACACTAGTAAATATGTTATTGATAAAGTTCCATGACTAATGATGCCTACTGGGACCAAACATACGTTCTCTCTGCCCCCCACCTTTTTTTATTTTACTTTACAATACTGTATTGATTTTGCCATACATTGACATGACTCCACCACGGGTGCATATGAGTTCCCAATCCTGAATCCCCGGCCCACCTCTCTCCCCATATCATCTCTCTGGGTCATCCCAGCAACCAGCCTCAACATCCTGTATCCTGTATCTAACCTAGACTGGCGATTTGTTTCTTACATGATAGTATACATGTTTCAATGCCATTCTCCCACATCATTCCACCCTCTTCCTCTCCCACAGAGTCCAAAAGTCTGTTCTATATATCTGTGTCTCTTTTGCTGTCTCACATACAGGGTTATCATGACCATCTTTCTAAATTCCAGATATATGTGTTAGTATACTGTATTTGTGTTTTTCTTTCTGGCTTACTTCACTCTGTATAATCGGCTCCTGTTTCATCCACCTCATTAGAACTGATTCAAATGTATTCTTTTTAATGGCTGAGTGATAATCCATTGTGTATATGTACCACAGCTTTCGTATCCATTCATCTGCTGATGGACATCTCGGTTGCTTCCATGTCCTGGCTATTGTAAACAGTGCTGCAATGAACATTGGGGTACACATGTCTCTTTCAATTCTGGTTTCCTCAGTGTGTATGCCCAGCAGTGGGATTGCTGGGTCATAAGGCAGTTCTATTTCCAGTTTTTTAAGGAATCGCCACACTGTTCTCCACAGTGTCTGTGCTAGTTTGCATTCCCACCAACAGTGTAACAGGGTTCCCTTTTCTCCACACCCTCTCCAGCATTTATTGCTTGTAGACTTTCGGATCACAGCCATTCTGACTGGTGTGAAATGGTATCTCATTGTGGTCTTGATTTGCATTTCTCTGATAATGAGTGATGTTGAGCATCTTTTCATGTGTTTGTTAGCCATCTGTATGTCTTCTTTGGAGAAATGCCTATTTAGCTCTTTGGCCCCTTTTTTGATTGGGTCATTTATTTTTCTGGAATTGAGCTGCATAAGTTGCTTGTATATTTTTGAGATTAGTTGTTTGTCAGTTGCTTAATTTGCTATTATTTTCTCCCATTCTGAAGGCTGTCTTTTCACCTTGCTTATAGTTTCCTTTGTTGTGCAGAAGCTTTTAATTTTAATTAGATCCCATTTGTTTATTTTTGCTTTTATTTCCAGTATTCTGGGAGGTGGATCCTAGAGGATCCTGCTGTGATTTATGTCGGAGAGTGTTTTGCCTATATTCTTCCCTAGGAGTTTATAGTTTCTGGTCTTATGTTTAGATCTTTAATCAATTTTTAGTTTATTTTTGTGTATGGTGTTAGAAAGTGTTCTAGTTTCATTCTTTTACAAGTGGTTGACCAGCTTTCCCAGCACCACTTGTTAAACAGATAGTCTTTTATCCATTGTATATTCTTGCCTTCTTTATCAAAGATAAGGTGTCCTTAGGTGTATGGATTTGTCTCTGGGCTTTCTATTTTGTTCCATTGATCTATACTTCTGTCTTTGTGCCAGTACCATACTCTCTTGATGACTGTGGCTTTGTAGTAGAGCCTGAAGCCATGCAGGTTGATTCCTCCAGTTCCATTCTTCTTTCTCAAGATTGCTTTGGCTATTCGAGGTTTTTTGTATTTCCATAAAAATTGTGAAATTATTTGTTCTAGCTCTGTGAAAAATACCATTGCTAGCTTGATAGGGATTGCATTGAATCTGTAGATTGCTTTGGGTAGTATACTCATTTTCACTATATTGATTCTTACGATCCATGAACATGGTATATTTCTTTTTCTATTAGTGTCCTCTTTAATTTCTTTCACCAGTGCTTTATAGTTTTCTATATATAGGTCTTTAGTTTCTTTAGGTAGACATATTCCTAAGTATTTTATTCTTTTCATTGCAATGGTGAATGGAATTGTTTCCTCAATTTTTTTTCTACTTTCTCGTTATTAGTATATAGGAATGGAAGTGATTTCTGTGTGTTGATTTTATATCCTGCAACTTTAGTATATTCATTGATTAGCTGTAGTAATTTTCTGGTGGGGTCTTTAGGGTTTTCTATGTAGAGGATCATGTCATCTGCAAACAGTGAGAGTTTTACTTCTTTTCCAATTTGGATTCCTTTTATTTATTTTTCTGCTCTGATTGCTGTGGCCAAAACTTCCAGAACTATGTTGAATAGTAGTGGTGAAAGTGGGCACCCTTGTCTTGTTCCTGACTTTAGGGGAAATGCTTTCAATTTTTCTCCATTGAGGACAATGTTTGCTGTGGGTTTGTCATATATAGCTTTTATTATGTTGAGGTATGTTCCTTCTATTACTGCTTTCTGGAGAGTTTTTATCACAAATGGATGTTGAATTTTGTCAGAGGCTTTCTCTGCATCTATTGAGATAATCATATGGCTTTTATTTTTCAATTTGTTAACATGGTGAATTACATTGATTGATTTGCAGATGTTGAAGAATCATTGCATCCCTGTGATAAAGCCCACTTGGTCATGGTGTATGATCTTTTTAATGTGTTGTTGGACTCTGATTGCTAGAATTTTGTTAAGGATTTTTGCATTTGTGTTCATCAGTGATATTGGCCTGTAATTTTCTTTTTTTGTGACATCTTTGTCAGGTTTTTGTATTAGGGTCATGGTGGCCTCATAGAATGAATTTGGAAGTTTACCTTCCTCTGCAATTTTCTGGAAGAGTTTGAGTAGGATAGGTGTTAGCTCTTCTCTAAATTTTTGGTAGAACTCAGCTGTGAAGCCTTCTGGACCTGGACTTTTGTTTGCTGGAAGATTTCAGATTACAGTTTCAATTTCCATGCTTGTGATGGGTCTATTAAGATTTTCTATTTCTTCCTGGTTCAGTTTTGAAAAGTTGTACTTTTCTAAGAATTTGTCCATTTCTCCCACGTTGTCCATTTTATTGGCATGTAATTGCTGATAGTAGTCTCTTATGATCCTTTGTATTTCTGTGTTGTCTGTTGTGATATCTCCATTTTCATTTCTAATTTTATTGATTTGATTTTTCTCCCTTTGTTTCTTGATGAGTCGGGCTAATGGTTTGTAAATTTTATTTATCCTTTCAAAGAACCAGCTTTTGGCTTTGTTGATTTCTGCTATGGTCTCTTTTGTTTCTTTTGCATTTATTTCTGCCCTAATTTTTAAGATTTCTTTCCTTCTACTAACCCTGGGGTTCTCCATTTTTTCCTTTCCTAGTTGCTTTAGGTGTAGAGTTAGGTTATCTATTTGACTTTTTTCTTGTTTCTTGAGGTATGCCTGTATTGTTATGAATTTTCCCCTTAGCACTGCTTTTCTAGTGTCCCACAGGTTTTGGGTTGTTGTGTTTTCATTTGTTTCTATGCATATTTTGATTTCTTTTTTGATTTTTTTCCTGTGATTTGTTGGTTATTCAGAAGTGTATTGTTCAGCCTCCATATTTTTGAGCTTTTAATAATTTTTCTCCTGTAATTGAGATCTAATCTTGCATTATGGTCAGAAAAGATGCTTGGAATGATTTCAATTTTTTTGAATTTATCAAGGCTAGATTTATGGCCCAGGATGTGATCTATACTAGAGAAGGTTCCGTGAGCACTTGAGAAAAAGGTGAAATTCATTGTTTTGGGGTGAAATGTCCTATAGATATCAATTAGGTCTAACTGGTCTTTTGTATCATTTAAAGTTTGTGTTTCTTTGTTAATTTTCTGTTTAGTTGATCTGTCCATAGGTGTGAGTGGGGTATTAAAGTCTCCCACTATTATCGTGTTATTGTTAATTTCCCCTTTCATACTTGTTAGCATTTGTCTTACATATTGTGGTGCTCCTATGTTGCATGCATATATATTTATAATTTTTATATCTTCTTCTTGAATTGATCCTTTAATCATTATGTAGTGGCCTTCTTTTTTTTTTCACAGCCTTTGTTTTCAAGTCTATTTTATCTGATATGAGTATTGCTACTCCTGCTTTCTTTTGGTCTCTATTTGCATGGAATACCTTTTTCCAGCCCTTCACTTTCAGTCTGTATGTGTCCCTTGTTTTGAGGTGGGTCTCTTGTAGACAACATATATAGGAGTCTCGTTTTTTTTATCCATTCAGCCAGTCTTTGTCTTTTGGTTGGGGCATTCAACCCATTTATGTTTAAGGTAATTATTGATAAGTATGATCCCATTGCCATTTACTTTATTGTTTTGGGTTCGGGTTTATACGCCCTTTTTGTGTTTCCTGTCTAGAGAATATCCTTTAGCGTTTGTTGGAGAGCTGGTTTGGTGGTGCTGAATTATCTCAGCTTTTGCTTGTCTGTAAAGCTTTTGATTTCTCCTTCGTATTTGAATGAGATCCTTGCTGGGTAGAGTAATCTGGGCTGTAGGTTACTTTCTTTCATCACTTTAAGTATGTCTTGCCATTCCCTCCTGGTCTGAAGAGTTTCTATTGAAAGATCAGCTGTTATCCTTATGGGAATCCCCTTGTGTGTTATTTGTTGTTTTTCCCTTGCTGCTTTTAATATTTGTTCTTTGTGTTTGATCTTTGTAAATTTGATTAATATGTGTCTTGGGGTGTTTCACCTTGGGTTTATCCTGTTTGGGACTCTCTGGGTTTCTTGGACTTGGGTGATTATTTCCTTTCCCATTTTAGGGAATTTTTCGACTATTATCTCCTCAAGTATTTTCTCATGGTCTTTCTTTTTGTCTTCTTCTTCTGGGACTCCTATAATTCGAATGTTGGAGCATTTCATATTGTCCTGGAGGTCTCTGAGATTGTCCTCAGTTTTTTAAATTTGTTTTTCTTTTTTCCCCTCTGATTCATTTATTTCTACCATTCTATCTTCTATTTAACTAATCCTATCTTCCGCCTCCATTATTCTACTATTTGTTTCCTCCAGAGTGTTTCTGATCTCATTTATTGCATTATTCATTATATATTGACTCTTTTCTATTTCTTCTAGGTCCTTGTTAAACCTTTATTGCATCTTCTAAATCTTTGTCTCCAGGCTATTTATCTGTGATTCCATTTTGATTTCAAGATTTTGGATCATTTTCACTATCAATATTCAGAATTCTTTATCAGGTAGATTCCCTATCTCTACCTCTTTTGTTTGGTTTGGTGGGCATTTATCCTGTTCCTTTACCTGCTGGGTATTCCTCTGTCTCTTCATCTTGGTTATATTGCTGCATTTGGGGTGGCCTTTCTGTATTCTGGCAGTTTGTGGAGTTCTCTTTATTATAGAGTTTCCTTGCTATGGGTGGGGTTGTATCAGTGGCTTGTCAAGATTTCTTGGTTAGGGAAGCTTGTGTCGGAGTTCTGGTGGGTGGAGCTGGATTTCTTCTCTCTGGAGTGAAATGAAGTGTCCAGTAATGAGTTATGAGATGTCAGTGGTTTTGGAGTAACTTGACCTGCCAGTATATTGAAGCTCAGGGCTGTGTTCCTGTGTTGCTGGAGAATTTGCGTGGTATGACTTGCTCTGGAACTTGTTGGCCCTCGGGTGGTGCTTGGTTTCAATGTAGGTATGGAGGCATTTGATGAGCTCCTATTGATTAATGTTCCCTGGAGTCAGGAGTCCTCTGATGTTCTCAGGATTTGGACTTAAGCCTCCTGATTCTGGTTTTCAGTTTTATTTTTACAGTAGCCTCAAGACTTCTCCATCTATGCAGCACCGATGATAAAACATCTAGGTTAAAGATGACAAGTTTCTCCACATTGAGGGACACCCAGAGAGGCTCACAGAGTTACATGGAGAAGAGAAGAAGGAGGGGGGAGTTGGGGGTGACAGGAATGAGATGAGGTGGGATCAAAAGAGGAGAGAGCAGGCTAGCCAGTAACCACTTCCTTATGTGCGCTCCATAGTCTGGACCGCTCATAGCTATTCATGGAGTTATACAGAGAAGAGGAGAGGGAGGAAGGAGACAGAGGTGGCCAGGAGGATAAAAGAGGGAAATGAAAAGGAGAGAGACAGATCCAGCCAGTAACCAGTTCTTTAAGTGTTCTCCATTGTCTGAAACACACAGAGATTCACAGAGTTGAGTAGAGAAGAGAAGGGGGAGGGAGGAGATAGAGGCAATCTGATGGAGAAAAAGGAAAGTCCAAAGGAGGAGAGAGTGGTCAAGCCAGTAATCTTGCTTTCAAGTAAAAATGGGTACTGAAGAATGGGTTTTTAAAGGTACAAAATTGATAACAAATACCAAAAAGCAAAGATTAAAAATCTAGAGTACAGGTTGGATTTTCAAAAATACAATATTAAAGAGAAGAAGAAGAAGAAAAACAAGGTCACAAGAATTATTAAAAAACAACAATCACGAAATATATATATATGGCATTTGCTTTAAAAATAGTGTCTTTTATTTTTTGAAAATTAATAGTAGGTTATAAAAATAAAAAATTAAAGGAGAAATAGAGGACTTAAAATTTTTAAAATGTTAAAAAAAGAAGAAGAAAAAGAAAGGAAGAAACAAACAAACAAAAGAGCATGATCGTAAAAATAGTAAAGATATATCTGGGACTTTCTCTGGTGTTGTTGTGGGCAGTGTGGAGTCAGTTCCTTTTCAGATAGTTCCTTGGTCCAGCTTATATTTCTCAAGATCTATAGGCCCCTTCCTATGTAGTCGGTACTAACAACAGGGATTTAATATATTGCACGTGTCACTTCCATGGCGGTTCCCTCTGTTCTAGCTTCTGTTTTTTTGCTGGTCTCTTCAGTGTCTGATTTCTGCCCTGACACAACGGGGGCAGTGGTGGACACTTTTTTCTTTTATGCTCACTTGTTCAGTCGTGCTGTAGGGAGGAAGGGATGCTGCAAACAAAGAACACTGGTGTGTGCTCGCAGTGTCTCAGCCCCTCTGGGCCTGACCCCGCTCACGGCACACACTGCTCAGGCTCTAAGTTGCTCCACTGGGAACCATCTGAGGCCGGCCCTGGGCTGCATACACCTCCCTGGTCTAAGCCGCTCAGCCTCAGGCACTCAGGTAGTCCTCAGAGGCACAGACTCAGTTGGGCCTGCGTTTTGTGCCCTTCCCAGGTCCGAGTAGCTCAGGTGTTTGGTGAGCACAGTTGCTGTGACTTTTATCGCCTTTCCCATCCCTGCTGCTCGGTTTTCTGGGAGTACAACTGGCACCCCTTCTCTGGTGGATGGTGACTGCCCAGAACCCCAAGAAGTCTTAGTGAGCAAAGAAGCTTGCTTGCGGTTTGGTAGTTAATGTCTCTCTGGGGCTGCGATTGCCCCCTTCCAGCCCTTCTGGCTCTGGCTGCCTGTCACTGGCTAATTCTGTTCTGTCCTTTGTTCTGTGCGCGGGCCTGGTGGTGTCTTATGTTAGAGCTTTTTGTGCGGTAGCTATCCCACAGTTGGTTTGCTAGCCCAAGTTAGTTCGCTCTGGTTAGGCTCGGGGCATTCCGGCCCGATTCTTAAAAAGCACTGCAGCCCGCTCCTCCCTGCCCAGCCCCCACTTGCTAGTGGTGGATGCAGGCATCTGCACTGCTTCTGCACTGCTTCTGCACTGGGGGAGTTACCATTGGGCTCGTAATCTGTTGGTTTTAATTATTTATTTATTTTTCCTCCTTGTTATGTTGCCCTCTGTGCTTCCAAGGCTCGCCACTAAGGCGGCAGTGACAGTGTTTCCTGGTGTTTGGAAACTTCTCTCTTTTTAAGACTCCATTCCTGGGACGGAGCTCCCTCCCTACCTCTTTTGTCTCTTTTTTCATCTTTTATATTTTTTCCTACCTGTCTTTGAAGACAATGATCTGCTTTTCTGGGTTCCTGATGTCCTCTGCCAGCATTCAGAAGTTGTTTTGTGGAATTTACTCAGTGCTGAAATGTTCTTTTGATGAATCTGTGGGGGAGAAAGTGGTCTCCCCATCCTATACCTCCACCATCTTAGGACCACCCCCTCTATGGCCCTTTGAATATTAAACATGATATCATTGCCATGCCAAAGATTTGCCCTAAAGCCACAACAGTTTTTCAAAATTTACCCAAACCTTCTGTAGTCAGTTCTATCTTCTTTCCTCTTCTCACTGACCCTGTGCTCCTAAGACCTTGCATATATTTCAGTTCAGTTCAGTTCAGTTGCTCAGTCGTGTCCGACTCTTTGCAACCCCATGAATCGCAGCACACCAGGCCTCTTTGTCCATCACCAACTCCTGGAGTTCACTCAGACTCATGTCTATCGAGTCAGTGATGCCATCCAGCCATCTTATCTTTTGTCGTCACCTTCTCCTCCTGCCCCCAATCCCTCCCAGCATCAGAGTCTTTTACAATGAGTCAACTCTTTGCATGAGGTAGCCAAAGTACTGGAGTTTCAGCTTCAGCATCATTCCCTCCAAAGTAATCCCAGGGCTGATCTCCTTTAGGATGGACTGGTTGGATTTCCTTGCAGTCCAAGGGACTCTCAAGAGTCTTCTCCAACACCACAGTTCAAAAGCATCAATTCTTCAGGCGCTCCGCTTTCTTCACAGTCCAACCTTGTCTAACTCAATGAAACTAAGCCATGCCCTGTGGGCCCACCTTGGGTGGGCATGGTGGAGAGGTCTGACACAATGTGGTCCACTGGAGAAGGATATGCCAAAGCACTTCAGTATTCTTGCCTTGAGAACCCCATGAACAGTATGAACAGTATGCATATCTTTAAACCGTGTTTTTTTTAAAATGGCATCTCTTTTAAGATCTTTCCCATATTCTACTGTGTAATAGAGGCATTTCTCTATGTTTTACATCCCAATATTAAGCATAAAGTTTTTGAGATTATGATTGGGACTTCATTTAAGCTGCTTTTCAGTAATTAATTATTGGATTTTGACATCCTTGGCTTGAGGCCTTCCCAGAGATATTATCCCCCCAGAAGTCTTTGCTATATTAGTTCTGAAGTTAGGATTGATTTAAGGGGATTTAGGCCACATGTGAATAGATGGGAAGAAAAGAGGACTTTAAGGAAAGTTTCATTAAAAAAAAGAGGAATATCTGCACAGATGTTTAAAAAAAAAAGAACAATGAAGGCAGGTTTCTGAGGTCAAATAAAACATTGGGTTAAACAAAATTAAATTCTTTGTTGCAGAACATCTCAAATCCTATGCTATCATAGATTGTGAAATATGCAAAGTTTCCTAACATGATTTGGCCATTAAAGATTTTTTTTTTTTCATGGAGAATCTAAAGGGATTAGTGGGAAATGCTGCTCTGTGTATCTATCCTGTCCATGATGGTTTCCTGTTGTCTACAGGGGAACAGTCCTGACAAGATTAATCAATTCCTTCTGAAGGCAATCTTGTAATAGTTTCCTTGACCCTTTGTCCTCTCAATTCACCAATGATCTTCATAGCTAAGTAAACCTTAATCAAAGTCACTGTTCTCTTAGGTTTTCTATAACACTATCTGGTTTAAATAACTGTTCCAGATTCAAGGTTTAATAGATGGGAACAAACAAGAGTATTAAAGGCAACAAAGCCACCACAATTCCCTTAACTTACTTCATAAATGTGCTTAATCTGGTCTTACAATTTTAACCACAACAGGATAATAAGCTTCTACCATTTTACCTGAAGGATGCTAAGGTATTTTATTTCCCCCATTCATTTATTCAACAAATATTTTGAGGGCCTACTATATGCCAGGCACTATTTTAGGCTTTTAAGATACACTAGTGAACAAGGACTGCATTTGTAGAGCCTTCACTCTAGCTTGAAGATGGAGACAGACAATAAAAGTAAGCCTCATTCGTAAAAATGCTCTGTATGATACTATAGTGGTGGAGACATGTCTTTATACATTTGTCTAGATGCAGAGAAGGTAAAACACTGAGTGAACCCTAATGTAAACCATAGACCTTGAGTGATGATGATGTGTCGGTGCAGGCTTATCAGTTATTATAAATGCATCACCCTGGTGGGGGAAGCTGAGATGGAGGTGTCTATGCATCAATGGAGGCAGTGTGGCATCTGGGAATCCCTGTGCTTTCCACTGAATTTTTCTGTGAACCTAAAACTGCTCTAAATAACAGTCTATCAAAAAAAAAAAAAAAAAAAACCCTAGTAAATAAGCAAATGAACAATTAAATATATTAGAAATCATACCTGCTACATGAATTTTTCTTTTTTAAAGTAAGGGGTAGAGTATACGTTGAAATTTTAAATAAAATAGTCTTGTTGAGAAGGTGGCACTTTAGTAAAATCTCTAAGGAAGTGAGAGGTACACACAGAGGCTCCTTCTTTACTGGAGAGACAGAAACACATTTTTAATGTTTTGGCAAATGACAAAGCAAAGTTCAGGTGCAACACAGGTTAGAGGAAAATTCTCCAATCTAGGGATTAGGAAAAGCTTTTTGGAGGAGGTAACTACTGATACTAATTTTAAAAGGTGAATAGACTCTAATATAAAGCTTATATTTTCTATTCCTGATAAAGTGATACTTAGAAGATAAATTGACAATTAGATGAGTAACTACTTTGGGAGTGCAATTTTATGCAGGGCTGTGTTAAATATGACACCTCTCACTCAGTACTGTATTACTGAGCAGCATATTTTGCATACTGTCTTTTCCCAGGGGAATGGCAATTGGCATTGGGGGTGGAGGTTGGGGGTAAAGAAGCTGTCTGGTTGAAGGAAAGGGAGAAGGACTCAGAAATGGAATTTTGAGCAGGCACGCCTACAGATGGAGGGTGAGGGTGGAAGCAGGTCTGTAGTTTTCCACATAGGTGGCCAACTCTTTGGCCTCAATGTGTTACCAGTCATGAAGCTGAAGCTAAATGCTTTGTCAGTGTCTGCTCCTCTAAAAGAACTGCCATAGCAACCGCAGTACCCACAGACTTTGCTGAAAGCCTTTTGAGTTCCAGCGGAAAGAAAGGACCATGTCAAACAAATGCTGATTCCCTCTCCTTCAAGTGCAGAGTCTGTCCAAACCTGGGAGCTCTATTTTGCAGTCTGGCGGCTCCTCTTGTCCTAAAAGTCTAACCTTCAATTTGAAAATGTTCTGAAAGCTTTCCTCAAAATGAAAATATTTGTTCAAATCCTCAGAATGCAATAAGAAAATATCCTTCTAGCAAAAGCAATGACTTAGCATTTTGGGGTTGGCACAAAAGTAGGAAAACATAGCAGCAGGAATCACAGCCTGGCTGGCTATTGGCTGGGTCTTGCTTCTGAGGATTAAATCGCCTTATGAACTTGGCTTACCTTCTCTCTTGATGGCTCTTGGATAGTATTCCCAAGACCTCATACTTTTATGTGCTCTAATTTACTTGGAGAATAGCATAGAGACTTACAATATCATGCCACAGAGACTAACTTCCACAACCTCCTTATTTTCAAGATGGGGAAACTGAGGTCCACAGAGGTTTTCTAATTTCTCTCCAAGGCCACACAGTTAGTTAGTGTCAGAACTGGGAATAAAACCCAGCCTCCTGACTCTTTCAATTACCACACATTACCTTCTCCTCCTCTCAGAAATGTTTTTTCCCTATTACCCTTTTTATTCCTAGGTCATATGATGAAGTTTGTATTGATATTAGTAAACGTTCTTGGAGCACACTCCAGAGGAAGTATTCTCAAGTGTGTACTCTTTATGGAAACATAATACATGAATCAGAAACTAGGTGGTCTGAAAGAGGAATTATAAATGATGGGACACTTATTTCAAGTTCTCAGCCTTACTGAATGATAGGAGCCAACTTGCTTAACTTCTCTGTTTCCATATTTACAAAGTCAGGATGATCTGTTTCCATTTAGTGGTTACTCAGAAGAATTTGAAATCAATGTTGGGGGGAGTGGCATTTGGGGACTGAGGAGAAAAGAATCCCCATGCCCTGGTTTTGCTTTTAGTAGCTGTAATTGTGTGTAGTCTACCCAATTCCTCCCCATGTTAAAATTCTACTTGCCTCCCTTTGTTGTAGTTAGACCCACTTTTGTCTATGCAACATGAAGATTCAATCTTACTATGTTTTGTAGTCAGATCTCTGAGTTGTGCAATATTTTGTATACTTAATTCAGCTATTCAAAAAATGTTTGCACACTAAACCACTGCGTTAAGTGCTGAGGTCACAAATGGTTTCTTTTTCAACATTCATTCAACAAAGACTGCATTTAGTTAGTGTCTACTACATAGAACTTCTTGTGCTAGGTGCTGAGAATACTAAGCTAATTAAGATTAAAATGACTTTGAGAAACACATCTCTAGTGTGAGGCACAGGATGAACAAATACTATTTAAACTGAATTCAGGTTTATCATTACATTATTAAGCTTTTTCCCTAATAAAAATTAAGTAAATATTATTCAATGTCTCCCATGAGTTTACAAGCATAATAAGATGTGTTATTTTCAAAATAAAGATAAGGAAGCTATGATATTAGACTGGATGTTGTTGTCTTCTTTCTCTTTCTGTCATTTCTACAATGTTGTAGAACATTCATGGACCATATTTCAACTCTTTATAGTTGAAGAACCACTGCTAGGACTCAAGGTCAGTCCCTAACCTTGAAGTCCTCCTAGCATATGAGATTTTGCGTTGTCATCCACTATTTTATCAACTTTATGGGTTTAAGTGTTGGTTTGCCCACTTTAGTGACCTTTGAAACACGTCCCTCGCTTGGATGGATATACTGTGTGTCACCATGGCCGACAGATACTTTGTTCTATCTACCAGGCACGGTCCCTTTTAATATCCTCCAATGCTCTTTGTCAGAGCTAGTTTATAGGATGTGATGTATCCCTCAAAGAGATGTAGACATGTGGGATGGTATCATGATTATACTTCAGGAACATCAACTGAGAGTTTCCTTAAAGATTCAGAAGCTGCTTTTCCCTGTGGAAACATTCAGCAGAGTAATAACTGGAAAGGACGAATAAGAAAGAAGATATGGGTGACTACATCTGGTGTTATACATTTCATAATTGTGCATTAAGAAGCTTCTAATCCTATAGACTTGCTTTTAATAGAAACTAGATCCTTTTGAGCTTTTTATCTCCTAGGGCGTCTTCCTCTCTTACATAACAAGAAAAAATGAGGCATTAGGGTCTGAGCAATGGACTAGTGTCAGCAACAACAAAACAGCTTTAAGGCTGAGAAGTGTAGATTTTTCAAAACAAAGTGGGGGTCTTTAGGAAGGCATTAGATGAATAACAGCAGAAGAGAGAGCAAAGCATTCATAATGAATGTGTGGAAATGTCTCCCAAGCCAGATTGGGCAATATCAAAGAACCAGAGGTCACGTGGTTGAAAGAACCTAGCCCACACTGTTTTGTTAAGGGTCTGAAAGTCCCTGGGCAGGGACACTACAGGGAAGTTGTGCTGTTTGTTATTGATTGTTGCTGTTTTTCATGCCATGTGAATGTGACCCTGGAACAAAGCAATTATACTGCTCTGAGGGGAGTTTAGACATACCCTCATAGAACAAGGGTCAAAACCAAAACCACGACTCTTAATCTCTTAGTTTTGACTCTCCCAGAGGCAAACCCTGAGATGAGAATTCACAACCAAGTAGTTTATTTGGGTTATGCAGACAACATTGGTAGGTAAATGGGGAAGAACAGAAGAAAAAAGGTGGCCCATAAAAGATGCATTATTAAGTCACCTACCACCCAGGGAATTGAAGCTTAAGCCCTGGTACTTTCAGTCTGGCAAGCTGAACAGGGTGGTATTCTGTGCTTCTGGGAATGAAGAATTGCACAACTGGCATTGGGGGTGGGGGTGGCCTCTCCCAAGGTGTACTTAACAATACAAGAGACATAGAGGCAGGCAGTGGATGGGGGAGGGAGTAGCACCGAGGGCATCTACTGTACCTCCAGCTAAGAGGTCTAGAGGGCTGGTTTAGTGCCTGCTACAGAAGAGGTCTGTCCCAGTGGCAAAACCCACAGCATCCAAGAGAGCACCTGATCCCCTTCTGAGAGAATTCAGGTCCTTAAGTGAATAAACTTTTCTCTGCAGATTCAAACAATAATTATAAGGATGTATTAGGGAAGTTAATACATGATGACTACTAGCTTTCTCTTGAAAGGTTAGGGCATTCCACCCCAAGGGCCTAGACTAATTGGGTAACCCACAGCATCGTGATGTGTGATAGAGAATGGGCTTTCAACATAGAGGAATCTGAGTCAGAATTCCAGCTCTGATGCTGACTATGTAAATGATTCTTACTTTCTGGTGCTTGCTTTCCTCACCTGTCAAGTAAGGGTCTGGTCAGTTACATTGCATGGTTCCTGGGAGAATTCTGAAGGTCTGCATCTGTGAAGTGCCTACTATGGCTTGTGGCATCTTGGAGGAATGTCACACATATGAATCAAAGGACATAAGCAGCCACAGAACCCCTTCGATCTCTCCCAGGTGCTGAGCCATTTGGGTCTCCTCATACAAATCTTGCTTTTACAAACCACCTTACTGATCCAGGCTGGTCTGACCTGCTGAAGCACAGTTTAGAACACTCTGCTACCATGGAGGGAGCTTCTCTGATGCCCTCTAACAGGGTTCACAGAAAATTGCCTCAAATGTAACATCCTATGGGGGAAAAGGAAAGCAGCATTGGACTCAGAAAAACCTGGCTTTGCTACTTCCTATTCTGCTGTGTAAAAATGTTTCCTATTTTATCCACATCACTATATCGGATGCTGTATGACCTTAGGAAAATCCAGGAATCCTGCCAGAGATGAGACCCTTGGGAATGGAGGAGGAACACACACAAGGATTGTCCCTTTTTTGAACACAGGAGAGGACTCCTCCCCCAGCCCCTAAGTCTAGCTCAGCTATCCAGGGAACTGGCAAAAAGGGATCAGAAAAGCCATGATCACCTCAAAAGGGTTGGAAGAACTGGGAAAAAGATGCTTGAGGTTACCACCAAATCATAACCCTCTGAGATTTAGACCAGCAGAAATGCTAATTCCAAAACCCTACTAGGTGAAGAATGAAGGCAATTGCCTTGTAAGCATGTTTCCCTTTCATTAATTTCTGGAGAACACTGCTAGGCTTTCCAAAGGTGATGGATCTGCCACTGACACATGCACTTCAATGGATGGAAGTACCTAGAGCTGGGATGAGGGTAGAATGATGTCAGGGAATAATAGTTTTCTACTTGCCTCAATCAAGTCAGCATGGATGGCTTTATAAAAAGTTGGGGGACATGCTGGCTAGTCTCCATAGACTCATACTCCTTCCTTTTCTGCTGTGCCCTGGAAGGTTGACCTGAATAGGTGACATCAGAAAGTTCCCTGCTGCACTACCCTGGGATGGTTATGTCCTTCACCAAAGGTCACACCTATGGTCAGGGGACACCTCCCGTGCAGCTAGACTCCTACTTCTCTCCCTGACCCTTTGGGTCTCATGGTAGTCACACCTCTTAGCTAATAATCTGTAGCACTGATCTATTCCTTTGTGGCTTCCGTATATTCTGGATACATTTTTGGAAATAAACCATTTATTAAACTTTCCTCAATCACCCAGTTTGGGTGCAAACCATCTGTTTCCTTCTGGAATCCTGATAGTGATCTATGCATTGGGAGCATGGAATGACCTCTTCCATTTGTTAAGATTTTGTCAGTATAATGACTTTAGTGAGATGTCTCCATGTACTGAAGAATAAATTTAGAACAGTTTATCCTTATTCTAACGTTTATCAACTATATTCTGTTAAATCTCCCCTTGAGGGCAGGATGCATGTTCTCTATATCATACTTCAATAAGAATTCATAGCTTTCAATCACCCTTGCTTTCTAAGAAAACTTCATTCTGTTTTTCAGAATAGTGCCATCCATTCTAAAAACTTCAGTCTCATTCTTGTAATCCTTCCTTCTCACCCCATGCAGGTTTGGTTAGTGGCTGTAGTCCTTGAGGACAGAGCCCATGGTCAGCTCTCACAGACATCCCCTCACCCTCCTTTCCCTCTGTTCTTCCCACATGATATTGGGAGTGACTTAGAGGAAACACGAAAGACACATTGTCCCCACTTAAATGACTGTGCCAGGGGAGGTTGCTGGATTCTCTAAAATGAATTGTGGTGTTTTCTCTAACACTGACTGGCCATTAGCTTTCTTTTGATGCAGAAGGCACTCCAATAATCATCTCAACTGGAAATTACTGGTTTACATTTTCCATCTTCTCCTCCCATTCAGTACTTCATCAAGGGCATCCTAGCTACCACTCTCTTGCTTTGGGAGTATCCCACTTACTGACTATCTTACATCAGGGATGCCAGCAAAACTGCTCAACTCCAGCCTGATGAAGGAAAATTCCCAGGTCCTTGCTGACTGCCCTTTGGCATTGAGCCCCCAAATCTCACTCTTGTCTTCTCACACCCTGCCAGCATTGGGCATTCTGATTTATTGGCTAAGGAACTCCAAGAGAAGAAATCCCCAGCTGAGTGGAGGGGGCACGTCTTGAGTATCCTCTACCTTTATGAACACTTTTTACAGGTTATTTTTCTCTGTGCTTCAGGAAAGGGAAATTCCTGGAGAAGTGAAGGGAAAGTCTAGCTCTTCCATGAGCTGTGATGTTCTTTCTCTGTGCCAGCCCTCCTCTGCTGTGAAATTAGGAAGGAGATGAGAGTGTTCTCAGAAGCCCTCATGGGCAGGTGCTGCTTCCAAATTTGGCACTTTTCTACTTTGTTCTCATCTTTAGTTCTTAGTCATAATTCAAGAAAAAAATAAAAAGTCTCACTCAGCATCTAACACTTGCCTATTCCACCAAGTTTTGATGTGGATCCCACATCTATTACATCATTTGATTTTCAAAAAAGGTCTAAATTTCTAGGGCTAATGTGAGTCCAATTTCAAAAAGCAATAAACTTTATGAATAATGTCTAAAGAAGACTAGTGATTTGTATAAAAATTAATGCTAGAATATGAATTTGATAATAGAAACCAGGTCTCTTGACTCAGTCTTGTTGTTTGTTATTCAGTCGCTCAGTCATGTCTGACTCTCTGAGATCCCATGGACTGCAACACTTCAGGCTTCCCTGTCCTTCACCATCTCCCGGAGTTTGCTTAAATTCCTGTCCATTGAGTCAATGACACCATCCAAACATCTCATCCTTGGTTGCCCCTTTCTCCTCCTGCCCTCAATCTTTTCCAGCATCAAGGTCTTTTTCAATGAGTTGGCTCTTTGCATCTCATGTGGCCAAAGTATTAGAGCTTCAGTTTCAGCATCAGTCCTTCCAATGAATATTCAGGATTGATTTCCTTTAGGATTGACTGGTTTGATCTTCTTGCAGTCCAAGGGACTCTCAAGAGTCTTCTCCAACACCACAGTTTGAAAGCATCAATTCCTTGGCACTGTCAGCCTTCTTTATGGTCCAACTTTCACATCCATACATGACTACTGGAAAAAAGAATAGCTTTGACTAGACAGACCTTTGTCAGCAAACTGATGTCTGTTTTTTAATATGCTGTCTAGGTTTGCCTTAGGTTTTCTTCCAAGGAGCAAGCATCTTGGAATTTCATGGCTGCAGTCACCATCTGCAGTGATTTTGGAGCCCAAGAAAATAAACTCTGTCACTGTTTCCATTGTTTGCCCATCTATTTGCCATGAGGAGGTGGGACCAAATGCCATGATCTTAGTTTTCTGAAGGTTGAGTTTTAAGTCATCTTTTCCACTCTCCTCTTTCACCTTCATCAGCTTTAGCTCCTCTTTGCTTTCTGCCATTATGGTGGTGTCATCTGCATATCTGAGGTTATGGATATTTCTCCTGGCAATCTTGATTCCAGCTTGTGATTCATCCAGTCCAGCATGTCACATGATATACTCTGCATATAATTTAAAGAAGCAGGGTGACAATATACAGCTTTGATGTACTCCTTTCCTAATTTTGAACCAGTCTGTTGTTCCATGTCTGGTTCTAACTGTTGCTTCTTGACCTGCATACAGGTTTCTCAGGAAGCAGGTAATGTCTAATGATTTTTCTGATGGCAGATTAGGCTGTGAACACCCTGAGGAACAAGAGCAGATCTTGCTTATTTCTGTTTTCTTAAACACTTGACAAGGATAATATGTCCTGCAAATATCAACTAAATAGAAGAGCAAATACATTTCTAGAATTTCCACTGAGTCTCAGAATCTCAGACTGGAACAAGTCATTAAGGACATCTAATCCAACTATTCAGACAGTGGTTGAACTCCATCTACAAATCCATTTTCCTCTTTACTATTGCTCTTCAGTCTCTTAAAACTTCTGATCATAAGCTCCAAGCATTTCCTTTTCTCAGCCAAAGATCTTCATCTAATATACTGATTTCAGAAGAGATGTGGTCTTGAATCTTTCATGGGCCATAAGTGAACCATCAGAAGCAGTGCTATGAATTGACAGGCACTGTGCTAATTTCTTTACTTACTCTTTTATTTAATTCTCACAAGAAAACTATGGAAAAAGATGTAATGATTATTATCTCAACTTTAAGATGAGAAAATTAGGCTTAGGCTAGTTATATTATTTTTCCAGCATCACAGAGCTAGAAAATAGTAGTGTCATATTTTGAAGCTTGAGACTGTCTGATTCCAGGGCCTGAGGTTTCACACACGACAGCTCTCAAACAGGATTCCTAGTTGTGGTCTGACCAGGACAGTGTGCACTGGAGACATCAATGCCCCCATTTCAGAATACTACACTTAAGGCTTCCTACACCATCTAGGAAAACATTTTTTATAATGAAAAACAGATTCTTGCTTCTCTGCACTGTCTTGAAAATACAGCTTTGTGGCATTCTCCTTTTTCATGTGTGTTTCTCTTCCAGGCAGTCCCATTCCACAGAGCTGCTGGTTTTAAGAAACCAGTATACATCTCTCGCACTATAAAGATCTGACGAGAAGAGTGAAGAGTGAGCACATCAAGGCAATTGCCATATCAATCCTGTCAGTAAAGGAAGGCTGCTTGCTGAGAAGGAGATTCAGGTTGTTTTGAATGAAATTGAAATAGGAAGCTTCTCTATATTTTCCAATGCTCCACAATACCTGTATCCACAAGGTATTTCTCCAGAGGGAGGCTATGACTATGTCATTGGGAGATATCCTGACATCTGTAGACATACTGACTGTAGTATCATCGATTTATTAAACTGGGAGAAGCTTTAAGATCTATTGAGATAATCTTTCACTGAGAAGCAGAGAGGGGCAATCACTCATCCCATGTCACAAAACAATTTACTGATAAGCATAGTTCTAATCTCCTGATTTGCAGGCTTGGATTCTTGTCCCTGACTACTGCTCCCTCAACCAATGATTTGACAGATAAGACCATCTAGCCAGGGGCTAGATGAGAAATCTCACTTATTGACCTACTCTACGAGACTCATTGTGTATTTTGTCCTCACGAGCATTATAACTTCATTGACAACTGATATTATCTTTGTATTATAGATGAGGGAGTTAAAGCTCAAAATTTTAAGTAACTTGTGTATGTGCACATAGCAGGGAAGTGGAAGAATGTACCAGGTCTGTCCAGCTCCAAAGCTTGTGTCCCCTCCAATAATAACATGGCTGTAGCTGAACCCGGATCATTCTCCTCTCCTCTTCTCTATCTCTCCCTCTTCTTTCTCAGTCTCTCTGTTTCTTCTCTCTCTCTCTCTTTATAGGGTCCCTTTCCCAATATATAGAACCCCCATGCACACAGCGACCAAACCAGAAACTAATCTTCCTTTCCTTTCAAGCCCCACATTTAATCAAGCTCTAAGATTTGTACATGCTCTTTCCTAAAAATCTGCCTACTTCTTTCCCCTCCTACTGACACTACCCATGACATCACCAGCTATCACCTGGACCACCATAGAAAGCTTTCAATCTACCATTCCCCACCTCCCACTCCCCCATCTCCACAATCCATGCAGGAGCTAGAGGGATCTTCTTTTCTGATTGTATCATTGCTCTACCTAAAACTCACTGATGGCTGGCTATTACCTTTGCGATGAACTCCCAAATTCCTAATAGAGTTGACAGGATCCTCAGATGATGCATCTGATCCCCATTCAGACATGCTTTCCATCCTGCTCTCCAGGTCGCCACCCTGCATTCTCATGTGCTTGGAGTCATATTTGCTTTGTTAACACTCAGACTTCAGGCCTCAGCCAAAACTTCATGTGTGCAAATTCACCTTCCAACTTTCCAGATCAATGTTTTGTTGTTGTTGTTCAGTCCCTTAGTCATGTCAAACTTTCTGTAACACAATGGACTGCAGCACACCAGGCTTCCCTGTTCTGCACTATCTCCCAGAGCTTGCTCAAATTCATTTCCATTGAATCAGTGATGTCATCCAACCATCTCTTCCTCTGTCATCCCCTTCTCATCCTGCCTTCAATCTTTCCCAGCATCAGGGTGTTTGCTAATGAGTCCACTCTTCACATCAGGTAGCCAAAGTATTGGTGCTTCAGATTCAGCACCAGTCCTTCCAATGAATATTCAGAATTGATTTTCTTTAGGATTGACTGGCTTGATCTCCTTGATGTACAAGGGACTCTCAAGAGTCTTCTCCAACATCATAGCTCAAAAGCATCAAATCTTTGGTGCTTAGCTTTCTTTATGGTCCAACTTTCACATCCATACATGACTACTGAAAAAAACATAGCTTTGACTAGACAGACCTTTGTTGGCAAAGTAATGTCTCTGCTTTTTAATATGCTACCCAGGTTTGTCACAGCTTTTCTTATAAGGAGCAAGCATCCTTTAATTTTATGGCAGCAGTCACCATCTACAGAGATTTTGGAGTCCAAGAAAAAAAGTCTGTCACTGTTTCCATTGTTTCCCCATCTATTTGTCATGAAGTGATGGGACCAGATGCCATAAACTTTGATTTTTGAAAGTTGAGTTTTAAGCCAGCTTTTTCACTCTCCTCTTTCACCTTCATCAAGAGGCTTTTTAGTTGCTCTTCGCTTTCTGCCTTAAGGGTGGTGTCATCTGTATATTTGAGGTTATTGATGTTTCTCCCGGCTATCTTGATTCCAGCTTGTGCTTCATCCAGCCTGGCATTTTGCATGATGTATTCTACATTTAAGTTAAATAAGCAGGGTGACAATATACAGCCTTGACATACTTCTCTCTGAATTTGGAACCAGTCCATTGTGCCATGTACAGTTTAAATGGTTGCTTCTTGACCTGCATACAGGTTTCTCAGGAGGCAGGTAAGGGATCTGATATTCCCATCTCTTTAAGAATTTTCCACAGTTTGTTGTGATCCACAGTCAAAGGCTTTGGTGTAGTCAACAAAGCATAAGTAGATGTTTTTCTGGAATTCTCTTGTTTTTTGTTGACCCTACAAATGTTGGAAATTTGATCTCTGGTTCCTCTGTCTAAATCCAGCTTGAACATATGGAATTTCTCAGTTCATGTACTGTTGAAGCCTAGCTTGGAGAATTTTGAGCATTATTTTGTTAGCATGTGAAATTAGTGCAATTGTGCAGTAGTATGAATATTCTTTGGCATTGCCTTTCTTTGGGATTGGAATGAAAACTGATGTTTTCCAGTCCTGTGGCCACTGCTGAGTTTCCCAATTTGCTGGCATATTGAGTGCAGCACTTTCACAGCATCATCTTTTAGGATTGGAAATAGCTCAACTGAAATTCCATCACCTCCACTAGCTTTGTTTGTAGTAATACTTTCTAAGGCCCACTTGACTTCACACAACATGATGTCTGGTTCTAGGTGAGTGTTCACACCATCATAGTTATCTGGGTCATTAAGATCTTTTTTGTATAGTTCTTCTGTGTACTCTTGCCACCCCTTCTTAATATCTTTTGCTTCTGGTAGGTACATACCATTTCTGTCCTTTATTGTGCCCATCTTTGCATGAAATGTTCCCTTGGTATCTCTAATTTTCTTGAAGGGATCTCTAGTCTTTCCCATTCTGTTGTTTTCCTCTATTTATTTGCATTGGCCACTTAGGAAGGTTTTCTTATCTTTCCTTGCTATTCTTTGGAACTCTGCATTTGGATGGTATATCTTTCCTTTTCTCTTTTGCTTCTCTTCTTTTCTCAGCTATTTTTAAGGTCTCCTCAGACAACCATTTGCCTTTGCTCCCCGTTTAACACACTCCCAGGGCAATCTTTACTTAATCTATAGTCTCATTCAGCAGCCTTGAAACACATGGTCCTCATCTATCTTTCCTTGTGGACGATGCGCTCTGTGAGGACTGGTGCTCTGACTATCCTGAGTGCATCATGATGATGTTTTTCAGTCACTTAGTCATGTCTGACTCTGCAACCACACAAGCTGCAGCATACCAGGATTCCCTGTTTTTCACTATCTTCCTGAGTTTACTCAAACTCATGCCCATGGTGTCAACGATGCCATCCAACCATCTCATCCTCTGTCGCCCCTTCTTCTCTTGTCCTCAGTCTTTCTCAGCCTTAGGTCTTTTCCAGTGAGTCAGCTCTTTGCATCAGGTGGCCAAAGTATTGGAGCTGCAGTTTCAGCAACAGTTCTTCCAGTAAGTATTCGGGGTTGATTTACTCTAGGTTTGATCTCTTTGTTGTCCAAGGGACTCTCAAGA
Source organism: Budorcas taxicolor (assembly GCF_023091745.1). NCBI lineage: Eukaryota > Metazoa > Chordata > Mammalia > Artiodactyla > Bovidae > Budorcas > Budorcas taxicolor. The sequence goes on along the minus strand of NC_068912.1, from coordinate 90,411,631 downwards.
GTTTTCTATAGCACCACAGTTCAAAAGCACTTATTCTTTGAGCCTCAGCCTTCTTTATGGCCCCAACTCTCACATGATGAGTGTATAGTTAATACATGGTGAATGAATGAATTAAATTAAGGATTAACTCTCCAACTGAGAAGATGAGTAATGTGTGGAATCTGAGCATTTCTGCTGCAGACAACCTCTAACTCACATCCTTATAGACTGCTACACATTGAATCATAGAATTGAGGTATCAAGTGTGGTTTGTCTTGTGCTGTTTAATGCTTCTTTGTTTTCCCAAAATGAATGGTACTATTGTAAACAATAGCTTGTGTGGACTGGTTTTGGATTCACTAGCATTGGTTCACATGGTGAATTTAATCATTGCATGCAATATATTGGCCATGTTTTTTTTTGTGTGTGTTTTTTTTTTTTCCCCTTTCCATCGCCAAATATTAAATGTGTGCTGGCTTAACCTTCTATTAATGGTCTTCCTTCAAAGATAAATAACCAAAAGGCCAGCACATGTGTCTGAGTGTTGGCAGCAATATTTATATATAAACACAATGTGCCTAGATGTAGCAACTTCGAACAGCACAGTGCTTGAAGGATCTCTGGGAATCATTAAACACACATCTCTTACGTCACAGATGTGAACATTGGACTTCCAGGTCAAGAGGGTAGATTAAGTACATGCTAAAATTACCCCTTCCACAGTTCAAACTCCTAGAAATTCTGGATGAGATATTTTTAAAAGGACATAAACCAACTACAAAGCAAAGAAGGAAAATCTCACTCTGCCAGAAATTTAGAGGGAACCCCAGTGGTGAGTGGAAGCTGAAGCTGAATTACTCCTGGGGGATTAGGTCCACCACAAGCTTCAGGAACCAAATTTTCAGTGCTATGTTGGAAAGGGATTGGGGCAAGACTCAGATTTCTATAAGGATCTGAAGCTAGGACCCATGCATGGACATAGGAATTAGAATAGGCTTTTTGTCCATGAAAAAGGATATGAAAATCTCCAACAAGTAGCACTAGACCATAACCAGAAACAACCCTAAGGTACCCTGGCCCCTTACTGAGAGTAGATTGCAGCATGAAATGAGAATCTAAAATTGTGACTTACCAGAACAAACTTAACTTGTCTTATATATGTGGGAAGTCAAAACTTTCAGGATATGGCAGTGCAGGAATAGCAAGCAGACCGCTGCCAGTGAGTTCGGCTGCTTGAAGTGGGAGATTCTTCAGAGCAAGAGTCAGAAAGTTATGGTCTATGGGGCAAACCTGGATCACAGCGTGTTATTACACTGCTGACTACCTAAGAATGTTTTTTTCTTTTTTTATATTTACAGAAGGAAGTTAAAAACAAGATAGGATATGAAATGGAGACCATATAGCCTGCAAAGGTGGAAATATTTATAGCTTAGACCTTCACAGAAAAAGTTTTCTTGGCTTTTCCTCATGAGGCTCTCTGGAAGGCGCTTGACAAAACCCCACCTTTGCTGTTGCCAGTGTTCTTGCACACTCTTGCAGCAGCTGTACCTGGAGAACAGTTCTTACACTATCCAAGTCTTATGTGTTTCTCACTGTCAAATTCTAACCAAAGGATTCTGGGAAATGTAATTCTCATACTTCACTCCTACATATAGTGGATACTGTTCAAAGGGCAGTGACAATCCAGATGTGAAGTTCACAACCCAGTGTAAATGTGGGAGAAAAATCCTGCAAAAAATAACTCACACAGAAGATGAACCCGTTCCAAAACATATATATATATATACACACACACACATACACACATATAAAGGTAAATATATAATTAAATATATATATAATATAGCATATATGTATTTTGAAACATGTATATATGTTCAAAGACATAATTTTCTCAGTCAAATCTGACTCTGTATGACCCCATGGGCTATAGCCCGCCAGGTTCCTTTACCATTGAGATTCTCCAGACAAGAATACTAGAGTGGTTTGCCATTTCCTCCTCTGGGAGATCTTCCCAACCCAGGGATCAAACTCATGTCTCCTATGTCTCCTGCATTGCGAATGGATCCTTTACCCAATGAACTCTTAGGGAAGCCATTATTATATAGCATATAGTATATATTATAAAACATGTATATATATTCAAAGGAATAATAAATCAATATATAAATCAATGCACATAAGAAGGATCACAAACCCTGTAAAATAGGGACACTTAAACATGAGGACCAGAAGTAACATTGTGATCTGAAGAGAAATTTAATAAGCATACTTAAAATGTTTAAAGAACAAAGGCAAAATGGCAACAATAAGAAAAAAGGAGATTTTTTAAAAGTAAATATAACAAAACCCAAGGTAAGTGTTAGTCATTCAGTCATGTCTGACTTTCTGTGACCCCATGGACTGTAGCCCACTAACCTTCTCTGTCCATGAAATTGTCCAGCCAAGAACACTGGAGAGGGTAGCCATTCCCTTCTGCAGGGGATCTTCCTGACCCAGGGATCAAATCCAGCTCTCCTGCATTTCAGGCAGATTTTTTACCATCTGAACCATCAGGGAAGCCTACAAAAAAACAAAGTAACCACCAAGATATCGCTTCATATTCACTTTACTATCTATGGAGCTTTGCTGGAAAATAAGTATCTGTTAGATAGAAGTATATATAAGAAATAACTATGAAGAAAAAAATGGCAAACTAATTGGTAACTCTAAATAAGTAAATAAGAATCAACTATAATACAAATAAACAATAAGCATGAAAATATTCATGTAAATATTGAAAATGAGCTGAAAGTATAAAATTAGGTGGGCTTCTGTGGTGGCTTACTAGTAAGGAATCCACTTGCCAATGAGTCACAAAAGAGTTGGATGTAACTTAACAACTAAACAACAATAGCATAAAAATAGATAACAATATCATCATAGTGGGGCTAGGGTTTTGGCAGAGAGCTGTGAAAACATATTCAGATCCACATATCTTTTGAGAATAGGGTATAAACACTGATTAGCTTTAGACTTAGAGTCCCTTGGATGACAAGGAGACCAAACCATTCAATCCTAAAGGAAACCAACCCTGAATATTCATTGGAAGGACTGATGCTAAGGCTGAAATTAAAGTATTTTGGCCCCCTGATGCATAGAGCTGACTCATTGGAAAGGACCCTGATGCTGGGAAAGGTTGAGGGCAGGAGGAGAAGGGGATGACAGAAAATGAGCTGGTTGGATGGTATCACAGACTCAATGGACATGAGTTTTTGAGAAAACTCCTGGAGATAGTGAAGGACAGAGAGGCCTGGCATGCTGCAGTCCATGGGGTCACAAAGACTCAGACAGGACTTAGTGACCAAACAACAACAAAAAGCTTTAGACTTTATTAGAAAATTAGAAATTTAGGCATATAATACATGCCAAAATCTTCAGTGTTAGTCACTCAGTCGTGTCCAACTCTTTGTGACCCCATGGACTGTGGCCCACCAGTCTCCTCTGTTCATGGACTTCTCTAGGCAGGATTTCTGGAATGAATAGCCATTCCCTTCTCCAGGGGGCCTTCCCTGGAGGTTCAATCCCCATCCCAGGGATTGAATCTGGGTCTCCTGCATTGCAGGCAGATTCTTTACTGTCTGAACCATCAGGGAAGCCCCTATTGATAATTATTAATTGAATGCTGCTGCTGCTGCTGCTAAGTCACTTCAGTCGTGTCCGACTCTGTGCGACCCCATAGATGGCAGCCCACCAGGCTCCCCTGTCCCTGGGATTCTCCAGGCAAGAACATTGGAGTGGGTTGCCATTTCCTTCTCCAGTGCATGAAAGGGAAAAGTGAAAGTGAAGTCGCTAAGTCGTGTCCAACTCTTAGCGACCCCATGGACTGCAGCCTACCAGGCTCCTCCGTCCATGGGATCCGTCAGGCAAAAGTACTGGAGTGGGGTGCCATTGCCTTCTCCGATTAAATGAATAATTTTTACATTTTCTAAATATAGCAGTGGAAATATGAGCATCAAAGAAAATTTATCATTCCCACAGAAGGTAAAAAAAGGATGAATAGCAGAAGACCCAGGGGCTCAAGAAGGAGTCCTGGAGAAGCTGAAGTCCTGCAGCCAATCCAATCTGGGTCAAGACCATGTCCGTGGAGCAGGATTCCCAGGTCATTGCCATTATATTTACAACAAGATATCTCTTTCTATACAGCACAACTGATTTTTGCAGAGGAACCTTGTGAGTCCTACTGCCAAATTTGTGTGCTCCCATAAAAAGTTAATATATAATTCGACAGTATAGTGAGTGGGAAAAAAACAACAACAACAGTGCTTTGTATTTAAATATACAACTTATTATTTAAATATACATAGTTTAAATTCCAACTACTGCATCCACTGGCTATATCTTTGGATAAACTATTCAACATCTCAGTTTAAATTTCGTCACTTGCTGAATTAAAGTAGTAATAACTATCTCACAGAGTTATTGTGAATATCAGTTTATTTAACATAGATTAAATAAACACAAAGCACTTGGTTTAATTCTGTATGCTTAAGGCAAGTTCAGTAAATAGAGCTAGAGTTAATGCTAGAGGAATTTCCAAACTAGGAAGAAAGATGTCCACACTGGAAAGGTAGTGTTGAACATTAGCTTTAAAGAATTTGGCAAAACCATTAACTGATAGATGATAGATAGATAAATTAATTTTAAAAATTGGTGGTGAGGTGAGAAATAAAGAAGTTTAGGAAACACGTTGGGAAACATTTCATAAAATGAATGAAAGCAAAGCCTTATCATTGAGTCTAGGAAGATGTAGGCCTGCCAGAGTCTCACCTACATAGGGCCAGTTATGAGGCATGGAGACAGGTTATGTAGCTTAGCACAAGTTGGGCAACAGGCTAACACTTGTTTTTGTAGACATAATTCTACTGGAACCTATCCACACCCATTGTTTATGTACTGTCTATGGCTACTTTTGCAACAGCTAGGTTGAGTAGTCATATCAGAGACCATGTTTCTAGAAGGCCTACAACATTTACTATCTGGCCCTTTTAGAAAAAGTTGACCAACTCCTGGTTTAAGGAATATGCAAGCTTGGACCATCTCTGCTGCTATATAACTCATTCGTTAGTCGCTCAGTCATGTCCGACTCTTTGCAACTCCATGGACTGTGGCTCACTAGGCTCCTCTGTCCATGGGATTCTCCAGGCAAGAATACTGAAGTGAATTGCTATTCCCTTCTCCAAAAGAGCCTAACAAATTCCAACGAAGGCTGAACTTTAAGAACCTCTCTGCACAGGAGTAGCCAAAGTTATCTCAAAAACACTTGTACCTGTTCTGGTATTTTAAATTGGAACCTTTCCTTATGGCTTTCATTCTGCTTCTGTTTCTTTGGAGAGTCCCCTGATGTGGTTAAATTGAGGAAAACTAGTATTTTTCATTTAAAAACTGATCTGGAGATGTTAGGGCTATCCAATGAAGGGATGTGTGCCTGAGAATGAAAGAAAGAATGTGAAGTCGCTCAGTCGTGTCCGACTCTTTGCGGCCCCATGGACTGTAGCCCACCAGACACCTCCATCCATGAAATTTCCCAGGCAAGAGTACTGGAGTGGGTTGCCATTTCCTTCTCCAGGGCATCTTCCTGACCCAGGGATCGAACCCAGGTCTCCCACCATGCAGACAGACGCATTAGCGTCTGAGCCACCAGGGACAGTGCCAAAGCAGACAGCAGAGCTCAAAGACAGTGTTTCAAGTCTTTAAAATTTTCAGATTCAAATGTTGGATCCAGTCAAACCTTTAAATATATTACTCCTTTATGGCTCAGACAGTAAAGCGTCTTGCTTACAATGCGGGAGACCTGGGTTCGATCCCTGGGTAGGGAAGATCCTCTGGAGAAGGAAATGGCAACCCACTCCAGTACTCTTGCCTGGAAAATCCCATGGACAGAGGAGCATGATGGGCTACAGTTCATGGGGTCACAAAGAGTCAGACACAACTGAGCGACTTCACTTCACTTCACTTCATTACTGCATATGTTACCATTTCCCTCCAAACCTGTCAGTACCATTCCACACAGTGTTTACTTCTTTGGTCCTACCAGAGCTGAACCCAACCTGGGCGAGCCAGGAAAACTATATAAATGGTGAGGTCAATTCTATGCCTTTAAAACAGACCAACTTATCATATAGTGGGTCAATTAATGATGAGCTCCACCTACTTTCAACCTACTTTTTACAAGTGTTTTAACTCCCTTGCTTTGGTCCCATCTTGTTATGACTATCTTCTCACCTCTAGCTTTATCTCTCATTTCTTATCTGTGCTTACCTCTTGAAACTGATCATTGAACCTGACTTTCCTAGTTTAATCTAGGAAACAGCCACAAATGTGCCCTCCTCTGTCTTTTCTTGCTCTGCCTGCTTTGTATAAATGTCCTATCTTATCTGGATGTAGTCCTCCATGAAGGAAGAAGATACCAGAATCACTCTGAGAGCAAGGAGCATGTCTTACCTCTGTTCTTCTCAGATTCTGACACATGAGAGAACCTAAGGAAATATCTATTGAATAAATAAATTATGTAAAGAGAGGAAAAATCCAGACATTTATAGAGAACAAGCTGGCCAAAAGAAAAGAGGAAAGAAAATGTACATACCTTAGTTTCATAGGAGGAAAGGATTATTGGGGAATTGGTGAAACAGCAGGAAGAATCCAGATCAAAGAGGGTGACATGCATATGGTAGGACATTTGGATCTGAGTTTGAAGGCAGCTGAATGGTTTACAATCAGGACTGGGACTTTTTTTTTTTTTTTTTCTTTTAAAACTGTTTCAATGTCCTGGGATTTGAAGCTAGAAGGGTAGAGGTGACAAGGATGAGAAAAGAGAAAGGAGGGGTTTAAGGATTGTGATATCAACTCCCCACCCTGCTGGGCCTTGAAGAGCAGGAAGCTGAACTCTGTGAAACTTTGGTTCCCAGGCACCCATGCCAACCAGCTTCAGTTCAGCTTGGCAAAGGGAGGCACTGGTGGCAGTTTGGAGTGGGGGAGGAGGGAAGCTACCAGAGTATTTCTGCCCCCACTTTCTGTTCCAGAGGTGTCCCCAATAGTGTCAGCCTCTCCTTTACTCTCACAGCACCCTGTGCCAGCCCCTCTCTGGATATTCCCAGGCCCAGTTGGTTTTTCTCTCTCCTGGGTTAACACTGTCATGCAGTATCATTTCCTTTGGTCCCTGAGGCCCTAAGAGTGGAAGCAGCTTTCTCTTAAATTTATAATCTCTAGGTTGACTCACTGTCTCCACTTGACCTTGCAGTTCTACTAACAAATTTGTCACCAGTTCCTCAAGCGAAATCTTCCCTATTAAATGTCCTGGTGGGTTATGTTCCTCTGAATGGACTTGATTAAGACAATGATGAAAGAAGGCCAAATAATTTGCATTTATCCCTGCATTCCAAGTCCTTTGGACTGACACAGTAGATACTCGTTGAGTCAAACTATTGAATGAAATGAACACTCTTTCCTTCTCTTTTCCAACTCTTAGTAATAATGAATCCAAAAAGCAAGGATGAAAATGAGAGCTAAGATAAGAAAGCATTCTTTGGACTCATGCTTGTGAAAGAATCATAATGAGACAAGCTCATGTGTTAGGGACTGCCATGCATTCTGAAGTCACGGAAAGCAACCTTCTCATAAGATCTGGTTTAGACAAAGTGGTTGGAATACAGAAGCTACCCCAATTTGTGTGGAAGGATCAAATTTAGATACAATGCTGGAATTCTAAATGCCTTGCGGTTCAGGTTGGAAGATTGGATGGCGGTTGACAGCTACATAGGGCTCAGCAGGACAGGAAGACCTAAGAGCAGCAGACATGGGCTCATTCTTCCCAGCATCGTATCCAGTTTCTAACCCTCAACCAACCTCTGGAATATTTTTTTAATCAGCCTTTCCAAGACTCTATGTTTTGATCAAACTTTCCTTAAGTGGCTGACATTGGAATGAGCACAGAACTTGGAATCTGAAAATAGGATACTAATTTTCACTTTGCTGCTTAATAACCTTGAAAGATGGTTAAGATATGAAACTCTTTAAGCTACAGTTTTTCATCTATAGATAGACATAATGATACCTACATCATAAGGGAATTGTGACGTCCAAATGAAATTTTATACTATATTAATAAACAAGACTCAGGGAACTCAAACAAGGGCTCCGTAATCACCTAAAGGGGTGGGATGGGGAGGGAGTTGTGAGAGAGGTTCAAGAGGGAGGGGACATATGTATACCTAATGGCTGATTTATGTTGATGTTTGGCAGAAACCAACAAAATTCTGTAAAGCAATTATCCTTCAATTAAATAAAAATAAATTGATATTTTAAAAAAGTATGTAGGGCTTCTATGGTAACTCAGTGGTAAAGAACCTGCCTGCCAATGCAGGATACATGGGTTTGATCCCTGGTCCAGGAAGATTCCACATTTCCACATGTGTGAAGCAACTAAAGCCACGAGCCACAGCTAAAAGAGGGCGGCATACTCTGGAGCTGGTGCGCCACAGAAAGAGAAGCCACCACAGTGAAAAGCCTGGGTACCACAATGTAGCCGCCTCTCACGGCAACAAGATAAAGTCCACAAACACAGCAAAAAATAATAAACAAATGATTTAAAAAATAAGTACAATGGTGCTATGAAGTGGTGCTATGAAGAAACAGATGTGCTATGAAGTCAGATTTGGGTTGGAGCCTTATTCATTGCTTTAGCCCAGGGTCTCTTCACCTGTGAAATGAGGATAATAATAATAATATCTATTTGGCAGTGTTTTTGTAAAGATTAAGATCAACAATTGTAAATTGCTCAGCACAGCCTTTGTAAGTTGTAAGCATTCAGTGCTATCAACATCATGTCCTGCTTTGCACATTTGAAACACATGCTTATATGCATACTTCAATCTCCAGAACACCCCTTAAGGTAACTATTGCTGTTAATCCCATCTTAAAGATGTTTATACTGAGGCTTCACTTGCCTAAGATAACATTCATCTTTGCCTAGGATTACATAGCTACTTACATAGTCAGATCTTACCCTGACTGAAAAACCCTACTTAGAAATAATATGCATATGACCTCTGAATTATCAGCTATTAATATTGTTGTTATTATTACTGAAACTTATATAAGGTGGCTGGCACAGACTAGCTATTTTTTTGAAATTAATTTCCTACTTTTTATGTGGAAAGGAGGATTTACTACCATCTATCATGGGGTCGCAAACAGTCGGACACGACTGAGCAACTGAACAGAACTGAACTGAACTGATGATGTATACCAGGGCTGCCCTGGTGGCTCAGATGGTAAAGGACCTGCTTGCGATGCGGGAGACCTGGGCTTGATTCCTGGGTCAGGAAGATCCGCTGGAGAAGGAAATGGCAACCCACTCCAGGATTCTTGCCTGGAAAACCCCATGGACAGAGGAGCCTGGCAAGCTACAGTCCATGGAGTTGCAAAAGACTGGACACGACTTAGCAACTAAACAACAACACCAAAGATGTACAGTATTGTGGGTGAGGTGCAAGAGTCATTTTCTCAAGCGAATTAGGGTCATTTTTCTTGCTGACATACAAAGTGAGGTGTTTTTTTTTTTTCAATTTGCCATAGAGACAGTAGACCCTATTTTTAAAATTAGCATCTAAATCAAAATGAAGTATATTTTAGAGAGATTTTTAGTAAAAGTAATACAATATTATCTGTAATTTTTACAACAAGCCAAAAAAAGAGCAAGGCACTCACAGTCCAGGACCCAAGGGGTTGGGTACAGCTCTGTGACCTTGAGCATATCCTCAGATCTTGCTGAGCTTCAGTTTCCTGGTCCATAAACTGAGAATATTGAATAATATGACTTCTGGCATCTTTTCCAATTCTACAATATGAATGTTATTGTGCCCCTAATGTCAATATCTTTTATGGTGATGATGGCAATAGAAGAAATATACTTAACTGGGCACCTTCAAGTTTTCATCTGATAGCGCTAATGTGGGCTCATATCCTCTCATACTTGGCTTGCAATAAAGTGTTATTCTAAAATTACAGCTCCCTCAAATCACATTATTTCAATGTATTAAGCTGAACCCTAACACTTGAAGTTTGAAGTTTTTATGATTTTGGCCAGAGTAGACATCCTGTTTTCCAGCAAGAGAGGCCTTTAAAATTCACTTCTCTGCAAATCCACTCTCTCTCAAAATTGTGTTTTGATGGGCTAAGTGCAAATGAATCAAAAACATACGGATTTCATTTTCCTTGAAATTCACATGGGTGCAAAGTGGGGAATTGAGAAGATAAAGAGGAGAAAGAGATGGTGGGCAGCTACACAATAGAAGAGAGAGGTTCCGTCAAATCAAAAAATTTTCATCAAATCTGATAGAACTGCCAGGTGAGGGTTGTACCAGATTCACTGCCACTCTCTGATAGCTAAAGGGACTCTTGTGTCCCTAAAGATCAAACTACAAATGCAGCACAATGAGAGGAAAAGGACACTGGCTTTGAAATCAGATCACAGTTTGGACAATTGCTAGCAGTGTGAGTCCACACAAATCAGTTATCTTAGGAGTTGCATTTCTGTAAATGGGGATGGTAACACCTATTACATCTGGTTGTTATGAGGCTTGTTAAACAACATGGATAAAGCTCTTAAGAACAGACCTGAAATATTGTATTAATAGTACCTACTATCTGTTCTTTCTTCTAGGTTATTTGGCATCTAACCTAACTGCCAGGGAGAATGCGCTTCTGGTGGAACCATCTCAATTCAGGCATCTGTAAATGTGCTTTATCAGCTCCACCCTCCCTCCACCCTTCGTTTCTAAGTCCTGTGAAAAGTCAGCATCCTGCAAAAATAATTGTGTGTGCCTTAGAATTCCTGTGACTGCAAAACAGTATGCACATAAATATGTTACATCTGATGGTGGGAAAAACACAGAGGCAAGTCTCTAGGTCCTTCTCAGTTGTGAGGAAGGCAAGTCCCTCATTTGCTTCCTTCTGGACTATTACAGGCTTGCTTCCTATCTCTATTCAATTCCTGTTGCCCTCTGTCTTTCTAGCTGTTTCCAGAGTTTCCTTCTATTATTGATTCTTCCCAAGGCCTCTGGGGCTGTTTGTAAGGAAGAAATTAATTAAGACCAAGTCTCCCTCTCTGCTCCTCTAAAGCCTTGGGCCTGCTTTGTTCCTTTTATGTCAAGACTTAATCCCACCCCCTCACCTCTTCCCCTCACAACTGGCCACCCTTGAGAGTGGGAGGAAGGGAGGAGTAACCTCACAGTTAATTTGCTGCTACTGCTGGTCCTAACAGATTAAGTGGGTTGAAATTTAAAATGCACCCTTACAACACTCTAAACCCTGAACCAAAATGCTTTTAAAGACCAATCTTTAGGTTGTATCCACACCCACGTATTATGTGACTTGGGTTTTTTTTTTTTTTTGGTCTTTAAAATGCATTTAATAAGTCAATCTTTCCTGAGTTTATCTCTCACACATCTGTCACTATGCCTTAAGGAGGTGGGGTGTTGACCCCAGGTCTCTGATCTCTATAGAGGTGCTAAGGGTTCAGTGAAACTAGCAAAGGAGCTGATGGAAGACCAAAAAAAAAAAAAAAAAAAAAAACCACAGACACACACACAAAGATTACCATTTTCTTCTTACACCCCCAAAAGATCAAACCTATACACATTTTTTTTTTTTTTGCATTAGTCAGGAGGGAAATTATTATCAGAAAAAATATATAATAAAAACAAGAAAAAATAATACCTATTTCCTGAGCATCTTGGAGAAGGCAATGGTACCCCACTTCAGTACTCTTGCCTGGAAAATCCCATGGGCGGAGGAGCCTGGTAGGCTGCAGTCCATAGGGTCGCTAAGAGTTGGACATGACTGAGTGATTTCACTTTCACTTGTCATTTTCATGCATTGGAGAAGGAAGTGGCAACCCACTCCAATGTTCTTGCTTGGAGAATCCCAGGGAACGGGGGAGCCCGGTGGGCTGCCATCTATGGGGTCATACAGAATCAGACACGACTGAAGCGACTTAGCAGCAGCAGCAGCCTCATCTACTATGTGCCAACACTGTATGAAATGCTTTAGATTCATCATCTTCCTCAACTGCAACAATTCTTGAAACGCATATTTTATACCAACCCTACAATTGAGGATACAGAGGTCAGAGGGGTAAAGTAACTTGCCCAAGGCCACACTGTTTGTTCAGAGCCAAGACTGGATACTAGGCTTTCCAGACTGCAAAATGTATGCTGTTTCTACTGTTGGAAGAAAAGTGAAAGAAAGAAAGTGAAGTCGCTCAGTCGTGTCTGACTCTTTGCAACCCCATGGATACCAGGCTCCTCCATCCATGGGATTTTCTAGGCAAGAGTATTAGAGTGGGTGCCATTTCCTTCTCCAGGGAACTTCCTGACCCAGGGATTGAACCCAGGTCTCCCACATTGTAGACAGACACTTTACTGTCAGAACCACCAGGGAAGTCACTGTTGGAAGAAGGTGATCGTTATTAGCTACCTATGGGTAGGTAATGGATTAGAAAGACAGTGGAGGAGGCAGGGCTTAGAACTTATTTTGGGAGACACCCAGGACCTGAGCACCTGAAGCCAGGGAGGAAGCCAGCACTCATGAGGGTGCCAACAATTGGAAGGTTGAGGCAGGGCTTGAATGCAGGGCTGCGCACTTATGCCAAACAGAAGCTTTACCTGGAGTTGCCAAATTGAGCCACTCCTGTATAAAGATGGTTTTCTGAGCTCAGTTCCAAAACTAAAAGGAAATTCAATGGTCAGGATGGATTAATAGCTCAATGGTTCGGGCCTAGATCAATCCCACCACCATACATGAGTCTCTTCTTACCTGTGCAGTGTGACAACAGAACATTATCATTTTCAAAATGTTATTACTAGTATCACTAACAACACATCATTATCATGTGAATATCATGTATTCAGTTCCTGTGATAGGATAAGCATGGGATTAGGCAATTGTAAATTATTTGACATAACTCTTATAACAAATTAAGTCCATATCAGGACCCCTTCAGGGGTTTAGAGAGTTGAATTGCATTGTCCAATTACTTTGTAAGTAGTAGAATAAGGATACGAACAGAAAATTCTGAGGAATATATTGTATGAAACTGGGTATGAGGAACTAGATATCTTGAATAACTGAAAACAAATAATAACAAAAGTAATGGAAGCCTGTGTTTTGCTTCCTCCTTAAAAAGGAAAAAAGGGAAGTCTTTGGCTCAGATGGTAAAGCACCTGCCTGCAATGCAGGAGACCCAGGTTTGATGCCTCGGTCAGGAAGATCCCCTGGAAAAGGAAATAGCAACCCACTCCAGTACTTCTCACCTGGAAAATCCCATGGATGGAGGAGCCTGGTAGGCTATAGTCCATGGGGTTGCAAAGAGTTGGACATGACTGAGGGACTTCACTTTCTTTCTTTTTCTTTTAAAGGGAAAAAAAAAATCAGTCAGTGATAATAAAGAAAAAGAAAATGGTTTATACCTAGTGAAAAGTCTTCAGCATAGTAGCTATAATTCTGTGAGTCTTTGATTTTCTGAGCCTAAAGCAATCACTTCCAGTTCACAGTATATAGCAATTCAAACACTTTTCATTTCTTCAAACTTGTTAAGTATGAGAGATGGGGGAAGGGAAAGAATGTAATTTTATTGGTCTTATCATTGTTAAAGTAAATTTCATAGCACACTGCCTTTATTGAAACACCATCACCACCGCCCACTTTTGTCTACCCTGAATGGACTGATTAACTTCTGTTCATCCTGAAAACTCACCCTAGATGTCAATTTCTCAGGGACATCACCCATTTCAGGCCAACCCTTCATTCTCTACCCATTATCAATGTGACTGCAGCAGCTGGGGCTCACTAGCCATGGATCTCATCATACTGTTTTCACTGCATATTCCACTCTGTGGACTCTGCTCTCCTTGAGGCAGGGGCTGCCCTTTTAATCTCTGTACCTCAGCATATAGTATATGGCTCAGTAATCAGTGACTAAAGGAATGAATCAATAAATATTTTTATTTATTTGTTTTAATTGGAGGCTAATTACTTTGCAATATTGTAGTGGTTTTTGCCATACACTGACATGAACCAGCCATAAATTTTTAAGACTAAAACTTGGTTTCCCTGTTAATCCAGAATTCTATTTAAACAAACCCACATCCATGCTTCTAAACTGTCTGTAATTTACTAACCATAAATAATGTGAAATTATGTGTACATTCCCTAGGTGAAAACTAAACCCAGAGGCCTCCACAAGGATTCTAGTCAGGAATATAAACTGCAAAGGGTATGAGCTGGCATTACATGAAAAAGGCTGTCGTCCGGAAGCAACTATGACATCAACAACTAGAAGCAATTCCAAGGCTTTGTTATTTAGCAAAGTGAATGTCATAAATATATTTAATTGGTGATATTGATTGTTGGAAAATTACCAAGACAAATGTTGGAATGGGCTCCCATTGGTGAAATATATACCACTTGGCTAAAGTATTTTAGAGATTCTCTCACACTCTTGTATATTCAGGGTGTTAAGAATCCAGCAAGGTTTAGAAGTTGTAACTCTTCAGAATGGTGCCTCCACCTTTTGCCCTGGATGGCTGGTGGTAACTTCAAGAGTCATAGAACCCTGCCTCTGGGAAGTTGCTATATTTGCCTTGGGAGTCACATCTTATTCAAAATTCTGTTTATAGAAACTGAAAAGACAAAGAGCTAGATATTCAACTTTAGAAAGCACTTGTACGAACTGTTTGGTGTCAGCTTGTTAATGATATATTTGTTTTTTATGAAATGTTTATATGTATGGAATAATTTGATCTGAGATTAGCTTTTAAAATAGCTTGGTAGCAAGATTTTAAGGGAGCAGCTAAAGCACGCCCACCCCAAACTCTTTGAATCTTCTACCTTCTACCAAAAAGAATCTAAGATGTGTGTTTAACCCAGCTGACTTAAGTCAGTTTCTGACACATGACCTTAATATCTTGCATTATAACTAACCAAGGCAATCTGCACATATGAAAAAGTTTTCTGTAAAGAGAAATAAATGTTTACCTAAAGTGCATGGAAGCCAATTAGTGCCTCCACTGAAAATTTCCAGATTGTTTTAAACACAATCCAGTTTTGTCAGCTGAGGATTTTTGTACTTGCCAATGCAAAGTTTGTACTTGCTAATTCAAGAGAACAGAAGTAGACTCCCCTCTAAAATCTGGTTCCCTATTACATAAGCGACCTTTTACTTCCTATTGTTTTACAAAACTGCTTTCAAAAGTGTCACATGCTAACCCCCCGTCACCAAAAAATGACTTTTGTGGTTATATGGTCAAACTTTCAGTTGTAGTCAATAGAACCCACACTAGACATTTGAGCACAAACAATTTTATAGAAATCGTTATATAACCTAATATTAAGTACTACATGCAGCCAGTAAGGAGTCTAGCTACACCATAAGAATGGCCCATAGGACTCCAGTAAGCATTTTCCCAGACTTTAATATGCACACAAATCTTCTTGACTCTGGTTAATACAGATTCCCATTCTACAGGTCTAGGCTGTGGCCTGAGGTTTGCTTTTCTAACAAGCTCACTGGTGATTCCAGTGTTGGTCCGTGAAACACACTTTGGATAGTGAGATTGCCTGCAGCAGAGTCCTAACTATCGTGTCTGCTACATGCCACAGGAGACTCATGATGCTAAAACTGCACATTTGAGCTTCTGCCTCAACTTCCTTTTCCCAAAACTAAATGTCTCTCCATTTTCCCATTCTAGAAGGTTCAGTCATTCTGAGCTGCCTTCTCTCATTGACTCTTCTTCCTTTTAAAACTTGTTTGCTTGGCATGACTCAAGTCAAACACAGCATTTCAGTTCAAGGATGTCTAGCAAATGCAGCTTTGGGATGTCTATCCAGTGTAGGAAGACGCCTTAAAAATGGACTAAAATGGGTACTGAGTGAGCCAATCTGTAATGTTTTGATTAAGAACAGTTATAGTGACTAGCAACCCACTCCAGTACTCTTACCTGGAAAGTCCTATGGACGGAGGAGCCTGGTGGGCTGCAGTCCATGGGGTCGCTAAGAGTTGGACACAACTGAGCGACCTCCCTTTCACTTTTCACTTTCATGCACTGGAGAAAGAAATGGCAATCCACTCCAGTGTTCTTGCTTGGAGAATCCCAGGGTCGGTGGAGCCTGGTGTGCTGCCGTCTATGGGGTTACACAGAATCGGACACAACTGAAGCGACTTAGCAGCAGCAGCAGCAGCAGTGCAACATCTATTTTAACTACATACTACCAGGCATTATGAAAAATGTTTTACTTGTAGTATCTTATTTAATCTTCACAAAAATTCCATGGCATATGAATTATTTTTATCCATGTACAGATTAAGAAACTGATAAGCAGAGCTGTTAACAGTTTTGCCCAAAGTCACAAAGATGGACAATGATAAAGAATTAGAATACAGTTGTCAAACACCAAAGCCCACATTTACTATTAACCCATGCTGTCTTATATGAGACTGGAAAAATTATATTGGCATGTTAGAGATGCATGACCTAGTGCCCTTTAAAGTCTCAGAGAAATTCTACAGTGCAAAAAAAAAAAAACAAAAAAAAAACAAAAAAACCTGTTCAGACTTGCTAAACCCACTATGTCCCAAACATACTTAAACATGGAAATTTTTATTTTGTAGCAATATGTATCAACATTAGGAACATTAGAAAATACTGCACAAAACAAACTTTAGAAAATGTAGTCTTATATAATTTTTTGGCTGCAGATAGATCGTAGTTTAGGATTTTAAGCTAGGCCAAACTTGCACTGCTACCTTCTCCCCTGAAAGGGTGGGTCTCGAAATTTCTTGTGCATCAGAACCACCTCGACTTCAGATTCTATAGTTCTAAAGAATTTTCCTTCCTAGAAAGTTCTTGGGAGATGCTGATGTTGTGATCCACACTTTGACTATTGGCTTGGACATTAGGAAAGTTGTTGTCCATTTCTGAACTTTGTTTCTTTATTTGTAAAATGGAGACAATCATGTCTACTTCATAGTAGACAAAAATTATAAATAAAAGAAGGCTTCATTCACTCAAGTATCTTGAGTGTTTACTATGTGCAAAATATGTTGCTTACTGTGGGGATACTGTGATGACTCCAATAGAAAAGGTCCCTGTCCTCAAGAACTTACATCCTGCCTAAAGGAAGGACGTGAGATAACTGT
Source organism: Budorcas taxicolor (assembly GCF_023091745.1). Taxonomy (NCBI): domain Eukaryota; kingdom Metazoa; phylum Chordata; class Mammalia; order Artiodactyla; family Bovidae; genus Budorcas; species Budorcas taxicolor. Next base: position 90,394,416 of record NC_068912.1, on the reverse strand, counting down.
GTGTGTCGTGTGTATGATCACACATGGCCCATTGGACGTGTTCATTAAGCATTCACTCTGTTGCTTGTTTCTCCTTTATTCACCTCCAAATAAGCCTTACCCATTCCTACATCCCCATCTGCATCCATAGACATCATCTACTCCACATTTTTCCCAAACCCAAACATATTAATCCTATAGTCCACAACTCAGAACCCACCTCCTTACTGGAGTCTTTCTTAAGTATACCATGCCATGATTACTTTTCATTACATTAAACTTCTACAATACTTATACCCTACTTTCTATGTGGGACTTTAAGTGCAATCATTATTTTCCATTAGTATACAGATATAGATATATAGATATTCCTAAGCAGAGTGTAATAATCCAGGGGAGACAGGGGCTTCATGCCTTACCCATGTCTTCAAATACTGATGGAGTACCTACTAGGTACCAGACACCAAAGGCATGTTTGCTTTCCTCAGAGTGCACTGTTCACCAAAAATCCTCATAAAATTGAATACTTGATGAATGGCTCAGACGGTAAAGCGTCTGCCTACAATACGGGAGACCTGGGTTCGATCCCTGGGTCAGGAAGATCCGCTGGAGAGGGAAATGGCAACCCACTCCAGTGCTATTGCCTGGAAAATTCCATGGACAGACGAGCCTGATAGGTTACAGCCCCTGGGGTCGCAAAGAGTCGGACACGACTGAGCGACTTCACTTTCACTTTCATAGAGCCAACAAAGGTCCGTCTAGTTAACGCTATGGTTTTTCCAGTGGTCATGTATGGATGTGAGAGTTGGACTGTGAAGAAAGCTGAGCGCTGAAGAATTGATGCTTTTGAAGCATCAATTTTGTGGTGTTGAAGACTCTTGAGAGTCTCTTGGACTGCAAGGAGATCCAACCAGTCCATTCTAAAGGAGATCAGCCCTGGGTGTTCTTTGGAAGGAATGATGCTAAAGCTGAAACTCCAATACTTTGGCCACCTCGTGCAAAGAGTTGACTCATTGGAAAAGACTCTGATGCTGGGTAGGTTTGGGGGCAGGAGGAGAAGGGGGCAACAGAGGATGAGATGGCTGGATGGCATCACTGACTCGATGGACCCGAGTTTGGGTGAACTCTGGGAGTTGGTGATGGACAGGGAGGCCTGGTGTGCTGTGATTCATGGGGTCGCAAAGAGTCAGACATGACTGAGCGACTGAACTGAACTGAACTGATAGAGCCCCTACTATTTGGTGCAAAGTGCTAGAAATTCAGAGATAAATATAATAATGACCCTTTTTGTTATATTGTGAGTTCTTTGGAGGCTGAGACACTGTTGGTTTCACATCTGAATCCTTAGCAGGAACACAGTATCTGACACAGTGGAGATTTTATTTTATTTTAAAATATTAATCTATTTTAAAAAATAGATAAATAAAAGAATGCTCTAGAATAACTTACAGAAAAGTGGGTAAAATACATGGTGGCAAAAACAATGATAGAAGTCCACCCAGAGTTCTATTAAATCCTAGAGGAAAAAATTTCTCTTTCTACAGAGTAGAAGTCTTCCTAGGAAATAGGAAAGTTGCATGAAGCTGACTGTGAAATATGAGAGCATTTCTCCAAGTGAAGATTGAAAGAAAAGACCATAAGAGGAAAAGTAGATGCAATGGTCTTACAGAATAGAAGTATGAATTGTTATCAAAGAATGATAGAAATGAAAGTGATTGCCAAGAGTGGATAAAAATAAAGTGGAGAATACAGGGAAGCAGATACAAACTTGGAAAGGCATGGACTATATGCAAAGGAATCTGAATCTTATCTTAGGCTAGTGGTTGTACACCTGGAGACCTATGTTTTGTGTGCCAAACCAGATTTTAGATAAGGTTAAATGACTTCCCAATATTAAAAGTGGTAAATTTTTACATAAATGTTCAGACTTTTTTCCTTTTCTTGAAAATTTGAAAGATTTGGCAATACTAGGCTCATATTTTGCATGGCATTCATAGCTAGTGCTAAGTAGACGGTGATCCCATAATTGGGGTAAATAATGAAATAATCATGCTTTGATTTTCCATGTGTTTTTTATCAGGTTTATTTATTCATCCTTCATTCATCAAACATTCCTGAATATCAGGTATCAAACTCTGTGTAAGGGAAGTAGACAAGGGTTCACAGTCTAGCAAAAAATACGAGTCTATAAATAAGTTTTTACCAGAGTTACCAGCACTTTGCTAGAACTCTTTACTGGTATGGAGTAAGGGAAGTCAGATAGACCTGGTAAAGACCTGAAAGCCTTCCCAGAAGAGCTGAGATATGAACAGTTTCTTAAACATTGAACAAATAAACCCCTTCCAAAAGAACAAATGGGGAAATGGGTTTCCCAAAGAGAGAGCAAAAGTGAGTGTGCTTGATACAGAAAGGGAATTAAAGAAAAATTTTGCATGGCTTGACATGGGGGAATTAAAAAGTAAAGGTTGGGATGAAGAAAAGTGACTCTAGGCAAGGGTGAGATCACACAAGTTTTTAGCTCTTGTATGAGGAAGTGTAGACTGTGTTACCAGGAATACCGTGGCTGCATAAATAAAGTACAGATGTTCTGGGCCCATCAGTGGTGACTCTGATATTCTACAAATTCTGAAATTTCTTAGCACGATTTTCTTAGAAAGAGGCTAGGCTTCAAAACATACTTCAAAATATTTTCCAATAAATTAATGGATACAGATAAAGAGTACTATTAGATTTTATATTTTCAGTGTCCCAGAATCTTAAGGCTGGAAGTTATCCTATGCAGTGGTCCTCAACATTTTTGGCACTAGGGATGGGTTTCCTAGCAGACAATTTTTCCACAGACTGGGAGAAGGGGTGGTTTCGGGATGATTCAATGCATTGCATTTATCATGCAGTTTATTTCTATTATTATTACCTCAGCTCCACTTCAGATCATCAGACATTAGATCCAAGAAGGTTGGAGACCCCTGCAGAGAGCATCCAACCTCTCATTTCCCAATTAAGAAATGAAAGCACAGAGAGGGAGAATCTTGCCTAAAGTCACACAGGATATACAAGCAGAACTAGGTCTAGATTCTGAGTTTCTTCTCCTCCTTAGTCTGATGTTTAGGTTCAATCTCTCCACTCCATTCAAGGACTTCCTGTAGCATAATCAAGCTGTATTGCTGAGTCCTGTTTTCTAGAATCAATTGCCTTTCTCAAACTGTTTTTTTAGTAACAATTTTTATTTCCAGTGATTTTCATTTAAAAATTGGAATTGCATTACCCAGGTCGGTGGGGAGTTTGGGGGGAAGAAGGGGGGTAAAATTTTGGTTTAAAGACAATGTAAAATTGCTCTTTACTTTTTTATTAAAATCATCTAATTAGAGACATTATGCTCTTTGGGGCAAGTCACAAATCAGAAAAGAAACTTTGCTAATGTGTTTGGACCATGTCCATAAGGAAGGGGACTTGGGAAGTTAGAGGTGAGGTGGGGGAAGGGATTAATTACACTGTAAAGGAGTCACGAATTATCCCTGCACAGCAGCTAGGATCTGGGCCCCTGAATTTAAAAGTCTACAGGAAATACAAGCAGGCTGTCTGCCTGAACAAAACTCTTAGATGAAAAAGTTCCTCTGCTTCTACATCTGGCTTTTCTCACTCTTTTTCCCATTCAGTAGCATTTGAGTAGATTTAGAGAAAAAAAGTCTTATACCACAGCAATTGAGAACAAACATTTCGAATAAGCACAGATTATAAACAACTAAAGAGCACTGAGCAGAGAGATAGGAAACCAATGGGTATCAATCAGTCTCCCAGGAAACCACCTCCATTTCCCAGCAAGCCAACTAGAGGTGGTCCTCATTATTTGTCGATTCTGTATGTATGAATGGATGTGAGAGCTGGACAATAAAGAAGGCAGAGCGCCAAAGAACAGATGTGTTTGAACTGTGGTGTTGGAGAAGACTCTTGAGAGTCCCTTGGACTGCAAGGAGATCAAACTTAAAGGAAATCTTAAAGGAAATCAACTCTGAATACTCTTTCGAAGGACTGATGCTGAAGCTGAAGCTCAATACTTTGGCCACCTGATGTGAAGAGCTGGCTCATTGGACAAGACCCTGATGCTCGTAAAGATTGAAGGTGCAAGGAGAAGAGGGTGGCAGAGGATGAGATGCTTGGATGGTATTACAGATTCAATGGACATGGACAAACTCTGGGAGATGGTGAAGGACAGGGAGGCCTGGCATGCTGCAGGCCATAGGGTCATGAAGAGTTGGACATGAGTTGGTGACTGAGCAACAACAACAAAATATGTGTGAAATCACAAGCTTGCTAAAATTTATTTGTAATCCCCCTGGTCAATACTTTGGGGGCTTTCATGTTCATTAATGCACAAGGTGGCAGAAGTTTTGAGATGCTCATCACACATGACACCAGCCAAGTTCAAACTAGGAGATGCTTGGCCTTCTCATCTTGGCTCGCCCTATAAATGAGCATCCTTCTTGTGTTCTAACAGTGTCATGTTGTTCATACATTTTTGTTCTCTGTTGGTGATTTTACTGTTGAAAACACCACCACCAAACATAGTTGCAATTCTGCCTAGCGTTTCTAAGTGTAAGAAGATTGTGATGTGCCTTACAGAGAAAAATATGTGTGTGTTTGACAAGCTTCCTTTAGCCGTGAGTTATAGTACTATTGGGTGTGAGCTCAATGCTAATGATTCAACAATATATGCATATTAAGTAAGGCATCTTTAAACAGAAATTCACATAAAACAGGATTATGAATTGATTAGTTGACAAAGATGTTGTGAACAGAGGCTCAGAGGAGCCTAACACTATATTTCCCCTAGGAGCCATGGTTCAGTATTTTCTAATTTGGTACTTGTGGCAACTTTATAGAACATAGTTCCACAAATAACAAGAATTAGTTGTAATTCAGTGACAGCACAAAAGTCTCCAAGTCTCTGACCTCTTTAAACCAGCGCCACTCATCTCCAGAGGCACTTCCCATTTCCTTTCTCACCATCAGTTTTCTCCATGGCACTAATCACCTTCTGATATATTCAATAGTATGGCTTTATTTATTTTTTGCCTCTCTCCTCTAGAAAGTAAGTGTACACACTACTATATATAAAATTAAAAACTAATAAGAACCTCCATGACAAATAGTTGGGGAAAAAGTGGAAGGTGGCAGATTTTATTTTCTTAGGTTCCAAAATCACTGCTTACAGTTGACTTCAGCTGTGAAATTAAAAGATGCTTGCTCCTTGAAAGAAAAGCTATGACAGACCTAGACAGCATATTGAAAAACAAAGTTATCACTTTGCTGACAACTTTGCTGACAAAGGGCCATATAGCCAAAGCTATGGTTTTTCCAGTAGTTATGTATGGATGTGAGAGTTTGACCATAAAGAGGGCTGAGTGCCAAAGAATTGATGCTTTTGAATTGTGGTGCTGGAGAAGATTCTTGAGAGTCTCTTGGGCTGCAAGGAGATCAAACCAGTCAATCCTAAAGGAAATCAACCCTGAATATTCATTGGAAGGACTGATGTTGAAGCTGAAGATCCAATACTTTGACCACCTGATGCAAAAAGCTGACTCATTGGACAAGACCCTGATGCTAGAAAAGACTGAGGGCAGGAAGAGAAAGGGACCACAGAAGATGATATGGTTGGATGGCATCACTGACTCCATGGACATGACTTTGCGCAGACTCCAGGAGATAACAAAGGACAGGGAATACCGGCATGCTGCAGTTCCTGGGGCCACAAAGAGTTGCACATTTTAGCGACTGAACAACAGCAGCAAGAAGAACCTACTGTACAGCACAGGGAATTCGACTCAATACTCTATAATGACCTATATGGGAAAAGAATCTTAAAAAGAGTTGATATATGTATACACATGTACATATAACTGAATCGCTTTGCTGTACAGCAGAAACTAATACAACATTGTAAATCAACTATGCTCCAATAAAACTTTTAAAAAGTAAGCTTTACGAAGGCAGGAGTATCTGTCAGTTTGGTTCAATGCTCTAAGCTCAACACTTAAATAATAAGTAGTGCAGAGTAACCATATAAAAAAGAGTTGAAAGGGTGAATGAATGGATGAATGAATTACAATATGCTTGTCAAGACTTCTGGGAGGAAAACCAGCAGGTCCTGTGTCTCTTCCTGATTCTATTAGTCTCTTGGTGACTATATTACTTTAGCTAAAATATGTGCTTCATTAGGCTTGTACTTCTTTAAGCTTCATTCATAAAGCACAAGGGTGGAGTTTAAGCATTTTGTAGATTGTGTTCTGCTTTGAAAATAGAGAAAAGCTATGGATACCCCACCTAGAAAAAAGTACACATTCAGATTTAACATTTTACACCTATCTTCAGGTGCTTTGCAGAATGCTATCTATAATTTGTGGATTTCAGTTTGAGAAATGGCAGCCTTGGACTAGACTGAGTTTCTGAGTTATCCTCTTTTAACCTCTTTTTTTCTGACCCTTCCTAAGGAAAACAAAAGTGCTGAAAACTTACCATATACATAGCTTTGGGTTAGGTGGTATGAGGAAAGCATCAGTTCAGTTCAGTTCAATTCAGTTGCTCAGTCATGTCTGACTCTGCGACACCATGAATTATAGCATGCCAGGCCTCCCTGTCCATCATCAACTCCCGGAGTTCGCCCAAACTCATGTCCATCGAGTCAGTGATGCCATCCATCCATCTCATCCTCTCTCTTCCCCTTCCCCTCCTGCCCCCAGTCCCTCCCAGCATCAGAGTCTTTTCCAGTGAGTCAACTCTTCTCATGAGGTGGCCAAAGTATTGGAGTTTCAGCTTCAACATCAGTCCTTCCAATGAACACCCGGACTGATCTCCTTTAGGATGGACTGGTTGGATCTCCGTGCAGTCCAAGGGACTCACAAGAGTCTTCTTCAACACCATAGTTCAAAAGCATCAATTCTTCAGCGCTCAGCTTTCTTCACAGTCCAATTCTCACATCCATAATTGACCACTGGAAAAACCATAGTCTTGACTAGACGGACCTTTGTTGACAAAGTAACATCTCTGCTTTTGAATATGCTATCTAGGTTGGTCATAACTTTCCTTCCAAGGAGTAAGCGTCTTTTAATTTCATGGCTGCAATCACCATCTGAAGTGATTTTGGACCCAGCAAAATAAAGTCTGACACTGTTTCCACTGTTTCCCCTGTTTCCCCATCTGTTTCCACTGTTTCCCCATCTATTTCCCATGAAGTGATAGGACCAGATGCCATGATCCTATTTTCTGAATATTGAGCTTTAAGCCAACTTTTTCACTCTCCTCTTTCACTTTCATCAAGAGATTTTTTAGTTTCTCTTCACTTTCTGCCATAAGGGTGGTGTCATCTGCATATCTGAGGTGATTGATGTTTCTCCCAGAAATCTTGATTCCAGCTTGTGCTTCTTCCAGCCCACCATTTCTCATGATGTACTCTGCATAGAAGTTAAATAAGCAGGGTGCCAATATACAGCCTTGACGTACTCCTTTTCCTATTTGGAAACAGTCTATTGTTCCATGTCCAGTTCTAACTGTTGCTTCCAGACTTGCATACAGATTTCTCAAGGGTCAGGTCAGGTAGTCTGGTATTCCTATCTCTTTCAGAATTTTCCACAGTTTATTGTGATCCACACAGTCAAAGGCTTTGGCATAGTCAATAAAGCAGAAATAGATGTTTTTCTGGAACTCTCTTGCTTTCTCAATGATCCAGCAGATGTTGGTAATTTGATCTCTGGTTCCTCTGCTTTTTCTAAAATTGACTTGAACATCTGGAAGTTCACAGTTCATGTATTGCTGAAGCCTGGCTTGAAGAATTTTTAGCATTACTTTACAAGCGTGTGAGATGAGTGCAATTGTGCGGTAGTTTGAATATTCTTTGATATTGCCTTTCTTTGGGATTGGAATGAAAACGGACCTTTTCCAGTCCTGTGGCCACTGCTGAGTTTTCCAAATTTGCTGGCATATCGAGTGCAGTACTTTCACAGCATTGTCTTTCAGGATTTGAAATAGCTCAACTGGAATTCCATCACCTCCACTAGCTTTGTTCCTAGTGATGCTTTCTAAGGCCTATTTGACTTCACATTGCAGGATGTCTGGCTCTAGGTGAGTGATCACACCATTGTGATTATCTGGGTCATGAGAGGAAAGCATAGGAGATGCAATAAAAATAAGACTCAATTTTCAGCCTCAGTGGTATAACAAAAGAGAACAGAGAGTAAAATATAAAAGAAATGAATTTTAAATGGAGGGCATATACTGGGAAAAGACAAAGATGAAAAATTCAGGAGATGGTTGTGGAATGAATAGTTCTGGTTTCTATCTGGGAACCCCTGTCAGGCTTAACTACACAACTAGATTAGGAAAGAAACAAGTTGTCTTGTTTTGTCAGCAAGAGCACAGGAAGACTACAGTTATCTGCAACTGAAGCTATTGTGAATAACTTTGTTCCATCCCCATCACCTTGTCCTACCCCCAAGATAGTCGATGTCTAGACCCAGTGGCCAGGAATTGCTTGGTTTTTGTTTCTCCACCCCTATCATTTATTATGCATGCTCTAAGTACCTGTTCTGTATCATATATTTTCATATACATGGTCTCGTTTATTCACTACTTTTTTTCAGATGAGGAAGTTGAAATTCAAAGGCCATATTTATTGGTAGAGCCAATGCTAAGAATCCATGGCTTATGACTGCAAATCCATGTTCTTTATCTTGCAGCATACTGCTTTTGCCTGGGCATGCCTATCCTCAATTGTAGTGGAGTGGAATTTGAAAGGATATATGGGAAGGATGCAGAGATAAGGATGTAGCCTGAAGGAATTTGGAACAAGGTGATGGACATGTGTCAGGATGTTATAACAGAGACACCAAGTTAAGATAATGCACCACAGAGAATGGACTGTTTACACCATGCTGCAGGTGATACCAGTATTGCTACACCCCTAAAATATAAACATCTCCTTTTAAAATGTTTAATTATGATACCATTAAATCACAATAAATATTATTATTTTTTGAATATATGGTTCAGAAGCTGAGAGACAAAAGACTTGTTTGAATTCTTAGAACTTGTCAGGAAAAGACCCAGACTTTGGACCCAGGGGTGAATGATTCCACAGTTGGCCTTTTCCCTACCATATAGCATTGCTTTTCTGGTTTGAACGTAGACTTTGCTGTGAAGAGAGAACTCGTCAGATAAGTATTCCATTCTGCACTTAGGAAAGTCTTACAGGTCTAGGTGGAGCCAATTGATTTCAAATGGTTCTTCTAGTAGACACTTTCATAACTCCCAATTCCAACTTGTTTTATGGAACTCTTGGATCCCACATGTCTTCCTCCTGCTTTTATTTGAGGACATATGGCTTTCTAACTGGAATCCCTTCTCCATAAGTCAGTGAACCTTGATTGGACAGGAAATTAAGTTCCTTCCCTCTAGTTTGCACATTTGCCAGCTGTCCCCTCCATTTCCCTTTCACAGCCAAGATAATATGTGAAGACAGACCCTGTGTGTACCAGTTGGTGAGAAACAACAATGCTACCTCTTGGTTGAACCTGAAGAATGGTCCTACAGCTGTTTCTACAGCCATTGTATTCCATGCATTCTGCTCTCTGCTTTCACCTAACTAATTAGTATTTCCACAATTAGGACACCCATGCGCCCCATCTTGGTGCCTCTGCTCAAACTATCTTATTTCATCTACGGCCCCTTAACCTCAAATCCTCCTGGCTAAAACTTGTTTTACCTTGAAAACAAAGAAAAAAAGTAGCTCAAATGCCTCTTCCTCTAAGAAGTCTTCACTGATCTCCTCCAATGATGGTGATCTCTGCTTTACATACTCACCTGTACACCTCTTAATGGTACCTTGCTACTGCTAAGTCACTTCAGTCGTGTCCGACTCTGTGCGACCCCATAGATGGCAGCCCACCAGGCTCCCCCGTCCCTGAGATTCTCCAGGCAAAAACACTGGCATGGGTTGCCATTTCCTTCTCCAATGCATGAAAGTGATAAGTGAAAGGGAGGTCGCTCAATCGCATTCGACTCTTAGTGACCCCATGGACTGCAGCCCACCAGGCTCCTCCATCCATGGGACCTTCCAGGCAAGAGTACTGGAGTGGGGTGCCATCACGTACCTTACATTATAACAATTTATAAAAATGTATTAAAGTGTATTTTCTCCTTTATTTAACTACTTAACACCCCAATTTTCTTATGACAGGAACTCTATGGGATTAATATTTGATTCCTCACGACACAGTGTCTTATATGTACTAGTTAAATTCCTCACCAAAATGATCATTGTCATCATACTGTCTCTAATTTAACAAGCACTTATTTTGAGCCAAGTTATTTTTCATACATTACTTCCATTTTTTTACAATAACCCTGAAGGGTATTTTTCAACATCCTCATTGTTCAAGCGAGGAAATCAAGACTCAAGTCAGCCAATAATTGGAGGAGCAAGAATTCAACCTTGAATCTAGGTTTCCAAAGCCCATTCTTCTTGATAATACAGTTTGACGTTACTGAAAAATATGCTTTAAATAAGTGAGGGATTGCATGCATTCATGGAAGTCTCTCACACCCCTACCATCTGAAACAAAATTAAGGTCAGAAAAAGGTCGCTGAGTACCTCCAATAGTTGTCAAGAACTCCTTAAACAAAATAAATAAAGCCATTTATTTTGAGAAGCATTGCAGTATAGTGATCATGAACACAAATTCTAGGGCTAGATTTCCTTCAACTGAATGTTGATTCTCCTATTTGATTACTAGGTGTTCTTGGGAATTACTTAACCTCTGTCCCATTTCATCATTTGTAAAATGGGCATCATCATCATGATAATCTTCATCACCATTCCTGCTTCCAAAGGTTTATTGTGAGAATTAAATGAGTTATATAAATAAGGAACTTAGGAATGTGCTCAAAAGCTTAGTTCAGTTTTTATTGGGCCAGCCATTGCAAATTGTTGGCTTACAGATGGGATCCAATTTACAGACTGTTTTTAACTGTCATTGTTTCACCTAACATATTCTAAAGCAGTAATTTACTGCTAACATTTAAAATGCTTTAGATTATCCACAAAAAAATGCAGATTTCTCTTGGAAAATCAGACAGTCTACTAACTCTGAAAACCTCTTGCTCTCTGGCCATAATCTATTGGTCCATGAGTAACAACTGTTTTTAAAAAGCATGCTCCTAGGACTTCTCTCAGTGCCTAAGACTCCAAGCTACCAATGCAGGGGGCCTGGGCTGCATCCTGGTCAGGGCACTAGAACTTACATGCTGCAACTAACAAGCCCACATGAGACAACCAAGACTAAATGCAGACAGATAAATAAATTAACTTAAAAATTAAAATCAAAAAAGGATGAACTCTTCAGTATATTATCAGGATCCTTATATGCAGGTCAAGAAGCAATAGTTAGAACTCAACATGGAAAAACAGACTGGTTCCAAATTGGGAAAGGAGTACATCAAAACTGTATATTGTCACCTTGTTTATTTAATTTGTATGTATAGTACATCATGAGAAACACTGGGCTGGATGAAGCACAAGCTGGAATCAAGATTGCCAGAAGAAATATCGATAACCTCAGATATGCAGATGACACCACCCTCATGGCAGAAAGCAAAGAAGAACTAAAAAGCCTCTTGATGAAAGTGAAAGAGGAGCATGAAAAAGTTGGCTTAAAGCTCAACATTCAGAAAACTAAGATCATGGCATCTGGTTCTGTCACTTCATGGTAAATAGATGGAGAAACAGTGGAAACAGTAGCAGACTTTATTTCAGGGGGCTCCAAAATCACTGCAGATGGTGATTGCAGCCATGAAATTAAAAGATACTTGCTCCTTGGAAGAAAAGCTATGACCAACCTAGACACCATATTAAAAAACAGAGACATTACTTTGCAACAAAGGTCCATGTAGTCAAAGCTATGGTTTTTCCAGTAGTCATGTATGGATGGAGAGTTGGAATATAAAGAAAGCTGAGTGCTGAAGAATTGATGCTTTTGAACTGTGATGTTGGGGAAGATTCTTGAGAGTCCCTTGGACTGCAAGAAGATCCAACCAGTCCATCCTAAAGGAAATCAGTCCTCAACATTCATTGGAAGGACTGATGTTGAAGCTGAAACTCTAACCCTTTGGCCACTCTATCCAAAGAACTGACTTATTTGAAAAGGCTCTGATGCTGAGAAAGATTAAAGGCAGGAGGACAAAGGGCCAACAGAGGATAAGATGGTTGGATGGCATCACTGACTCAATGAACATGAGTTTGAGTAAACTTCAGGAGTTAGTGATGGACGGGAAGGCCTGGTGTGCTGCAGTCCATGGGGTTGCAAAGAGTTGAACATGACTGAGTGACTGAACTGACCTGAGCTGAACTATGTCACCTTATGCTCAAACACTCTCATCCATATTTTTTGCTCCTGAAATAGCGATCCCTGTGTTATGCCCATTCTAAAAATGTTTGAACAGTTATCTAACCTACCATGTGCTTCAATGAGTTATCAAATTTTCCAGTCCAAGTACAATTTTAAAGACTAAACCAGGTAAGCATTTATATGAGTTGGCTGATAGAAAAATGGATGTTGGGATATATAATTAATAATCAGGAGAAAGAAAAAGCCAACAGCAGTCATAACACTTCATTATCATAAAGTGGCATATCAAAATGTAGCATCACACTATGATATCATATTATATGAAGGCTTGTTTATAAGGTTGGTCCCTTCCCCTGTCTTCAACTTTAAGTCCTTACTCAAATATTATACCTCTTTAGGTCTATCCAAGTCTTTTAATCATATTCTCTAAACAAAACCAGAAGGAATTTCTTACTCCCTTATCTCACAATTTGAGAAATTCTGTTCTCGTCCTTGTCACAGCCTTCTCCACCGGACGATGAGTCTAGAACACAGAAGCATCATAGAATTTGTTTATATGCCCCTTATGGCAAGGCAAAGTACCTTGGAATTATCTGAGAAGTCTGTATTTGAGTGAGTTTTAGTACGAAAATGAAAAAAAAATCCACTTCCTAGCCTACTTAAGCAGAGAGTACGAAATTCAATTTTTCACAAATAATTCAATAAAAAATTCAAAATACATTAGGCATATAAATAGGTCAACTCCCATTAGAAACATTTATGTTATTTTGCCCTTAGAGCCAGACATGAGTTGGCTTCCTCTTTGTTTTCTGTGCTAGGGCAGATGGCTTAAACTTTCTAAGTCAGTTTTCTTATTTTTTAAAATGAGAATTTCTATTTGTCCATCACATCTTACTTTGCACTTCACCTCCTATGAAAAGCCTACCATAACATCTACAACTAGATTTAAGTGACTCTCTGTGAGCTCCTACAGCCCCCATGTTCCATCACACTACCCTGAAATTCCCTAGACTATCACTTCCAGAAAGACAGAAATTATGCCCCATTCACCACAGGATCCCTTGAACAGACGAAGTGCCCAGAAAACATTTGTTGACTGAGAAAGTAGATGAATTAATCAACGACTGAGTATATGTCCAAGATATTTGTAAGAACCCAGTGCAAGCTGTCATCAGTATTACCAGCAATGTCCAAAGTGGACAAGCAAAGCTGAGAAGTCTGCTTTGGCCAAAACTGCTGTCTGTTGCTCCCATCTGCCGCTGTCCTGGCCCCAGTCCTTCTCCCATTACACTCCCCCTGAGCTTTCCTGAAGCTGACCCCATGCAGGCAAGGCTAGTGGGGTATTTTCCAGCCTTACCAACCTAATTGTTCCTCATTTCCTGCCCATAAATGGTACAAGGTGCGGAGTTGCACCTCCCAATGTCCCTATTTCAATCATTTGTCTACATTAATCGACGCTAATGGCTTTTACAAATGTAAGTCTTTAAGCTCCAGTAAGTTACATGTGTTTGAGGAGGCCATTGAAAAAAAGCAAATTCCCTGCTCCTTTAGCTTCCAGGGAAATGTTTTCCAAATATCCTGAAACCAGGGGCAGAACCTAGCATTCCAAAGCTCTGTGCCTTTGCTCAGTGATCCCTCAAGAGATTGGGTTGTTATTATTAATAAAGTGTGACTTTCTCCAAATGAAAGAACAAAGCCCTGTGTGTTACCAACTGCATGGAAAAGACAGACACAATCAGATTTGAATCACATCAGTTTACTTTGACACCAAAAATTGCATGTGTTTAACTGCTATTTACTTTAGAAATACTTTTAAGGAATTTAACAGCATAAGATTTTTCAAAATATTTTTGTCCTTTAGCCCAAGACTAGAGGACTATACTATCTGTTACTATCTTGGAAGAATCACTGTCAACCTTTTTTATAGTTACTGTATTTAATATAATACAGTTTTATTATTCTCTGTTTTCATTTAATGTTATACCATAAACATATTTTTCTGGTTATGGTTCTAGTTTTAAGAGCTAGTGCTATTTGTTGTTAATATGTACAGTTTAATCTCCCTAACTGTTGACTATTATTAAACATTAAATATAGGACCAACAATTTAAAATTTAAAAAAAAAGCTAATTTAGAAAGTAAGCAACAGACTAGGGAAAAATCCATAGCAAATATAAATTGTTATGAAAGATTCGTTACCCACCTTGTCATTAGCCATCTAATCAGCATCGCTAGTGAGAATTCCCAAATATCATTCTGAGAACCAGACACAGGAAGGAAAAAATCTGATGGTAAGAATAGACAACAGAAAAGGATTGTTAAAAATTGTTTGCAAACTGTAAGTACAATGAATACTGTGAATAATTCAAAGTAAATTAAAAGCTATGTGTGTGCTTAGTCACTCAGTAGTGTCCTTGGCAACACAATGGACTGTAGCCCATCAGGCTCCTCTGTCCATGGAATTTTTCAGGCAAGAATACTGTAGTGAGTTACCATTTCCTCCTCCAGGGGAGCTTCCTAATCGAGGGACAGAACCTGCATCAAATTAAAAGGTAAGCCATCTCCAATTCATCAAAACAAATAAAAATCTAATCATACAGTATTTACTTAATATATCTATATCTGTATATCTATATATGTAATATAGTATTGCTACAGTCCATGGTGTCGCAAAGAGTCAGACATGACTGAGCCACTTCACTTTCTTTCTTTCTATAGTTCCTTTTGGAGAAGGAAATGGCAACCCACTCCAGTGTTCTTGCCTGGAGAATCCCATGGACAGAGGGGCCTGGTGGGGCTGCGGTCTATGGCGTTGCAAAGAGTCGGACACAGCTAAGCAACTAACACACACACAAGACTAGTTAGCCAGTACAATTAGAAGACAATTTCAAAACTACATGATCTTAACCTATCTACTCCCCTAAAGTATACACTGAGACAAAGGCTAGTGTCCAAATAATTTATTTGGGAAATGATTCCTGGAAATAGAAGTTGGGAGCAGGGCAAATGAAATAGTCAGAAAGAGAAAAAGGAAAGAAAACTTATATGAGGATGAATCATTATTAATCTGGTCACCACACAGGAGAGTGATGCTTAATCCTGCCAGCACTCTTAAGGAGTCATCCAGAATGTATCTCAGAATTATTTGCCCAGGAGGTCAGTGGAGGCAGAATTTATTCACTGGCTATTGACCCCATTGTTCAAGAATAAAGATTTACTGAGCATGGCCCCACCCATTAGAATAAGACCCAGTTTCCCCCTCAATCAGTTTCTCCCATCAGGAAGCTTCCATAAGACTATTATCCTTCTCCATCAGAGGGCAGACAAACTGAAAACCATAATCACAGAAAACTAACCAATCTAATCACATGGACCACAGCCTTTTCTAACTCAATGAAACTATGAACCATGCCATGTGGGGCCACCCAAGACAGCTGGGTGATGGTGAAGAGTTCTGACAAAATGTGATTCACTGGAGAAGGGAATGAATGGCAAACCACTTCAGTATTCCTGCCTTGAGAAAACCATAAACAGTATGAAAAGGCAAAAAGATAGGAGACTGAAAGATGAACTACCCAGATTGGTACGTGCCCAAATGCTATTGGATCACTGGAAAAAAATAACTCCAGAAAGAATGAAAGACAGAGCCAAAGCAAAAGCAAAACCCAGCTGTGGATGTGACTGGTGATGGAAGTAAGGTCCAATGCTGTAAAGAACAATATTGCATAGGAACCTAGAATGCAGGTCCATGAATCAAGGCGAATTGGAAATAATCTAACAGGAGATGGCAAGAGTGAACATTGACATTTTAGGAATCAACAAACTAAAATGGACTGGAATGGGTGAATTTAACTCAGATGACCATTATATCTACTCTTGTGGGCAGGAATCCCTTAGAAGAAATGGAGGAGCCATCATAATCAACAAAAGAGTCCAAAACGCAGTACTTGGATGCAGTCTCAAAAATGACAGAATGATCTCTGTTCGTTTCCAAGGCAAACCATTCAATATCACAATAATCCAAGCCTATGCCCTGACCAGTAATGCTGAAGTTGAACAGTTCTATGAAGACCTACATGACCTTCTAGAACTAACACCCAAAAAAGATGTCCTTTTCATTATAGGGGACTGGAATGCAAAAGTAGGAAGTCAAGAAACAACTGGAGTAACAGGCAAATTTGGCCTTGGAGTAGAATGAAGCAGGGCAAAGGCTAATTGAGTTTTGTCAAGAGAACGCACTGGTCATAGCAAACACCCTCTTCCAACAAAACAAGAGAAGACTCTACACATGGACATCACCAGATGGTCAACACTGAAAACAGATTGATTATATTCTTTGCAGCCAAAGATGGAAAAGCTCTATATAGTCAGCAAAAACAAGACCAGGAGCTGTGTGGCTCAGATCATGAACACCTTATTGCTAAATTCAGACTTAAATTGAAGAAAGTAGGGAAAACCACTAGACCATCCAGGTATGACCTAAATCTAATCCCTTATAATTATACAGTGGCAATGAGAAATAGATTTAAGAGACTAGATCTGATAGACAGAGTGCCTGATGAACTATGGTCGGAGGTTCGTGACACTGTACAGGAGACAGGGAGCAAGACCATCCCCAAGAAAAAGAACTGCAGAAAAGCAAAATGGCTATCTGAGGAGGACTTACAAATAGCTGTCAAAAGGAGAGAAGTGAAAAGCAAAGGAGGAAAGGAAAGATATACCCATTTGAATGCAGAGTTCCAAAGAATAACAAGGAGCAATAAGAAAGCCTTCTTCAGTGATCAATGCAAAGAAATAGAGGAAAACAATAGAATGGGAAAGACTAAAAATCTCTTCAAGAAAATTAGAGATACCAAGGGAACATTTTAGGCAAAGATGGGCTCAATTAATGATAGACATGGTGTGGACCTAACAGAAGCAGAAGATATAAAGAAGGGGTGGCAAGAATACACAGAAGAACTCTACAAAAAAAGATCTTCACGACCCAAATAACCACGATTGTGTGCTCACTCACCTAGAGCCAGACATTCTGGAATGTGAAAACAAGTGGGCCTTGGGAAGCATCACTACGAACAAAACTAGTGGAGGTGATGTAATTCCAGTTGAGCTATTTCAAATCCTGAAAGATGATGCTGTGAAAGTTCTGTGCTCAATATGCCAGCAAATTTGGAAAACTCAGCAGTGACCACAGGACTGGAAAAGGATGCTCAAACTACCGCACAATTGCACTCATCTCACATGCTAGTAAACTAATGCTCAAAATTCTCCAAGCCAGGCTTCAACAATATGTGAACAGTGAACTTCCAGATGTTCAAGCTGGTTTTAGAAAAGGCAGAAGGACCAAAGATCAAATTGCCAACATACTCTGAAAGTGAAAGTCAATGTTGCTCAGTTGTGTCCAACTCTTTGCGACCCCATGGACTATATAGTCCATGGAATTCTCCAGGCCAGAATACGGGAGTGGGTAGCCCTTCTCTTCTCCAGTGGATCTTTCCAATCCAGGGATGGAACCCAGGTCTCCCACATTGCCGGCGGATTCTTTACCAACTGAGTCACAAGGAAAGCTCATGAATACTGGCATGGGTAGCATATCCCTTCTCCAGGGGATCTTCCTGACCAAGGAATCTAACCAGGGTCTCCTGCATTGCAGGCAGATTCTTTACCAACTGAGCTATCAGAGAAGCCCAAACTTCTGGATCATTGATAAAGCGATAAAGCAAGAGAGTTCCAGAAAAACATCTACTTCTACTTTATTGACTATGCCAAAGCCTTTGACTGTGTGGATCATAATAAACTGTGGAAAATTCTGAAAGAGATGGGAATACCAGACCACCCTGGGATGGGAATACCATCCCTGCCTCTTGAGAAATCTGTATACAGGTCAGGAAGAAACACTTAGAACTGGACATGGAACAACAGACTGGTTCCAAATAGGAAAAGGAGTACTTCAAGGCTATATATTGTCACCCTGCTTATTTAATTTGTATGCAGAGTATATAATGAGAAATGCTGGACTGGATGAAGCACAAGCTGGAATCAAGATTGCCAGAAGAAATATCAATAACCTCAGATATGCAGATGACACCACCCTTATGGCAGGAAGCAAAGAACTAAAGTGTCTCTTGATGAAAGTGAAAGAGGAGTGTGAAAAAGTTTGCTTAAAACTCAACATTAAAAAAATGAAATTCATTGCATCTGGTCCCATCACTTCATGGCAAATAGATGGGGAAACAATGGAAACTATGGTAGACTTTATTTTTGTGGCTCCAAAATCACTGCAGTTGGTGACTGCAGCCATGAAATTAAAAGATGCTTACTCCTTGGAAGGAAAGTTATGACCAACCTAGGCAGCATATTCAAAAGCAGAGATATTACTTTGCCAACAAAGGTCCATCTAGTCAAAGCTATGTTTTTTCCAGTAGTCATGTATGGATGTGAGAGTTGGACTATAAAGAAAGCTGAGCACTGAAGAATTGATGCTTTTGAACTGTGGTTTTGGAAAAGACTCTTGAGAGTCCCTTGGACTGCAAGGAGATCCAACCAGTCCAATCAGTCCTGAATATTCATTGGAAGGACTGATGTTGAAGCTGAAACTCCAAAACTTTGGCCACCTGATGTGAAGAACTGACTCATTGGAAAAGACCCTGATGCTGGGAAAGATTGAAGGCGGGAGGAGAAGAGAACAGAGGATGAGATGATTGGATGGCATCACTGACTCGATGGACACGAGCTTCAGTAAACTCTGGGATCTGTGATGGACAGGGAAGCCTGGCATGCTGCAGTCCATGGGGTTGCAAAGAGTCAGACATGATGGAGCGACTGAACTGAATTGAACTGAACTGAACTGAGATTTGCTTATGCCTTCCATTAAGTTCATCTCCTTCCAGGAGGTGCCTAGCCTCTATTCTGCAAGTGAAACAAGCTAGATCCTCACAGCCTCAGCTGTTCCAAGCCTTAATTAGTATCTATCACCTCACTCCTCCAACACCTTCTACAGATTGCCATCACTCCCATCTAGCAGTTGAGTCAGTCTAGGCTGCTTTCCTGGCGACCTGCCCCAAGATGACATCTCTAAGGTGTCTAAGCCCATGGCAGCTCCTGGGCATGGCTGCTTCAGTTGTCAACTCATCATTCTCACCATACATGGAAGATGAGTCCCTTGAGTTTCTGATGTACTCAGCCCTGCCTCCATTCTGTGGCAGCAACCCTAGCTTCTCTTGGGAGTCAGGATCCATTACCCCCACCAACTCAGCAACTCCTTCTTTGCTTCTTGGTCTAAAGATATCAGAGCCCAAAATGCCCAGGTGAAAATACAGTTTGAAATTCGGTGGAAATCTTATTGTGTCACCTGGTTGAATTTCTCTTCTTGGAAACTAAGCTTTTGATCCCAAAGAGCCTACTGATCAATCCCACAAATGTCATTCTAAGACTTCTGTAATCAACTATCTTAGTCTGGTTTCCCTCAAAGGCAGAACTCAAGACAAAAATGCAGGCAGTTTGTTTATGAAGTGATTCCAGAAAGAGGGGATGAGGGGCAGGAGAAAAACACAAGTGAGAAAGAGGAAGGTGAGAAAGTCAATACAAGGTAACATTGTTGATTTGGCCATAGCTATGGTAGACAGGTGCTCAATAAATGCAACTTGAAACTGTCCACCCAGGAGTCAAAGAAAAAAAGCATAGTTATGTAGTTAATTTTTTTCCCTTGCATGAAGCTAAGTCACTAACCATTGCCAAAATTCCCTTTCTTTAAAACCCTGCCTTCCCAACATGCAGTGCAGGCTAATTTTATTTTATTGTCCAGGTCAGAGACATTTTCTTGTATCAGATGTCATTTTCTATTTTTCCTTGCTCTGAACTTCTAAATTACTCTGCCTTGACGCTCCAGTATTGGATTTCTTTCAATTCCAGGACTTCGACATTCCTCCTCTGTTTAATGTAACTTCCAACGGTTCAATAGTGTTCCTGATTCCAGGGGGGCTTTGCTCACCCCTCCCCTTGCTCCCCTTGACCCATCCTCCATGCATTATGGATGGATGTCATGCTTCACCGTCCATTTCAACCCATTAGTCGTTCAGAACATATTGTCATGATAAAAATCTTTGCCAAAAATTTCTGGCTATGATCACATTGAGCTCTGAAGGAACACATGAGATTTTTCAGACAGATTCAAAAAAGCAGTTAACTTCAGCAAGTGAGTTCTAACTTGTTCCCCAAGAAGAAGCACTTCTGGTGGACGAGAGCCACAGAAGGAGCCAAAAGGTGTGAGTTTGAGCCTTGCCCTGACACCTACCTAATGAGGAACCTTCAGTACACTGAAGCATGAGAGGGGTAAGACCATTTTCCCATCTGTAAAATGGGCAGGATAATCATAAGTGTGTCTCTTGAGTTACTGTGAGGATCAAATACAAAATCAGCTAACATTTGCATAGCTTATTATCTTGTATGTTAATTTTGTTGCTATTACATTATAATTAGCTTCATGTAAACTGGTCTTTTTCAACACAAGTTTATTGAGAACCACTATTTGTCAGGTCTGGTCTGGCTATAAATTTTGATGCCTATAAATAAGGGCATTTGACAAAACCTAATTGAATGTCATACGGCCTATATTAGTCAGCCCAGGCTGCTATAACAAAATACCACAGACTGGGTAGCTTAAAACAACAGACATTAATTTTCTCTAGAGTCTAGAAGCCCCAGGTCAAGGTGTGGGCAGATTCAATTTCCAGTGACAATCTCTTCCTTGCTTTCATATGGCTGTGTTCTTGCTCTGTCCTCAGATAACCTTTCCTCTGTGTATGGAGAGAGAGAGCAGGAAGGAGGGAATGAAGAAGCAAGAAAGAAATGGTATCTCCTCTTCTTCTTATGAGGACATAAGTCCTATGAGATCAGGGCCCCACTGCATGACCTCATTTAACCTTTTATCTGCCCATAGGCTGTATCTTCAAATACATTCATACTGGGAGTTAGGCCTTCAACATATGAGTTTCAGGGGCTCAAAACTCAGTTCATAACATCTCCAGAGCTTGTAGTATTGTATAAGCAAGTTAGAAAAAATAGATCCCCATTCTTTCTTCAGATTTATGTATTGAAAAGAACCCCTCCACTCTGTTCTTTAAAGAGAGAACCATCTCACAGTCCAAACCTACTTCCACTCAAAACCCCTTACCCTTGGAAGATATGTTTTTGGGCATTGACTCTCCAGGGTTTCCCATTCCAGGCCCCCCACATTCTTCACTTCTGAGATCGAGTTGCAGAGTTGCATGGTACATGTCTCTGTCCTAGCTCTTCATGTAGCTTTCTTGGTCTAAGCTTCTGAATCATACCTATCTTTCTTCCTAGCTCTTGGTTTTGCTCTGCCTGTCTCACCTCACTCTCTCCTCTCCTTGTCCCTCTTCTGTATTTCTTTCTTTCCAGGGTGCCAGTATGCTACAAACAAGTCTGAAAATTCAAGGAAAATGGTGTGTTTATTTGAACTTTTTAGGTTAGCAATTGGACCCAGTGCTTTAAATGTGGAGGTACTTCACCTGAAAATGTGTCTGGAGGTTGAAGAAAAATATATTGCACATGGTATTTGGAAAAGTAACTAATACACCCTTTAAAAATAAGCTTATACTAAGTCCTCTGGCTTTTGGATATCTTGTGTTTGTCTCTGCCTTCACCTTCTCTTTTCTCTTTCTTCCTCTCTTTTCTTCTTTTTGTATCTTGCCTAAGTCCATCTGTCTCTCTGCTTCCCTCTAATCTCTCACTGGCTCCCTCCTTTCTTTGTTTTCTCATTTCTCCATCACAATATCTGTCCATCCTTCCCCTTACCCCTCCATCTTTCTCCCTGCTTTCCTCCACAGATACCCTCCATTAGCAGCTATATCTGGTTTATCACTCCAGTACAGTCTTTTTGACATAAGAATCTTTCCAATTTCCTGCTGGAATTTGGGAGAAGGTCAAAAGTTTCCTGTTAACAGAGAGCGTTCCAAATGAGCTCCCTCACTGATAGGGTTCAAGAAATTGGGTGTTTTCATCATTACTCTCCAATATAGTGGTAAGTGTTTAGGCTGGTTGCAGGACCCAATTCCCAGCCAGATGGAAGACACATTTATTGAAGCCAGACTGAGTCCTAGAAAGGCTCTCAAACAGAAGTCAAAAGCTTGCTATGCAAAACGCTGCTCTGGCACCTAAGGACTCTGATCTTTGCAAAATCGCTTGACCTCTCTGGACTTAAATTTCCTTGATTCTGAAACAAGGGAACTGGAGTGATAAACTTTAGGAGCCTTCTGGCTTTGACTTCATGACTCATAAAGTACTATACTTCAAATATATGTACTCTATGTGATAAGTATGGACATCAGAGTATATGTATATACAACACACACACAGATTTTGTGTGAGTGTGTATGTATATGAAACACACACACATGCATACACACACATTGTTTGGAGTAAGCACTCTGGAAAGCCATTCTGGAACTTCTTTCCTACAAGCTATTAACAGGTCCTACCCTTAATCAAATCGCTTATGACTATAGTGGAAGTGAGAAATAGACCTAAGGGACTAGATCAGATCTGATAGACAGAGTGCCTGATGAACTATGGATGGAGGTTCATGACACTGTACAGGAGACAGGAATGAAGACCATCCCCAAGAAAAAGAAATGCAAAAAGGCAAAATGGCTGTCTGAGGAGGCCTTACAAAGATCTGTGAAAGGAAGGGAAGTGAAAAGCAAAGGAGAAAAGGGAAGATATACCCATTTGAAATCAGAGTTCCTAGGAATAGCAAGGAGAGATAAGAAAGCCTTCTTCAGCAATCAATGCAAGGAAATAGAGGAAAACAATAGATTGCAAAAGACTAGATATCTCTTCAAGAAAATTAGAGATACCAAGGGAACATTTCATGCAAATATGGGCTCAATAAAGGACAGAAATTGTATGGACCTAACAAAAGCAGAAGATATTAAGAAGAGGTAGCAAGAATACACAGAAGAATTGCACAAAAAAGCTCTTTATGACACAGATAATAACGACGGTGTGATCACTCACCTATAGGCAGACATCCTGGAATGTGAAATCAGGTGGGCCTGAGGAAGCATCACTGTGAACAAAGTGAGTAGATGTGATGGAATTCCAGTTGAGCTATTTCAAATCCTGAAAGATGATGCTGTGAAAGTGCTGCATTCAATATGCCAGCAAATTTGGAAAACTCAGCAGTGGCCACAGGACTGGAAAAGGTCAGTTTTCATTCCAATCCCAAAGAAAGGCAATGCCAAAGAATGCTCAAACTACCACACAGTTGCACTCATCTCACACGCTAATAAAGTAATGCTCAAAATTCTCCAAGCCAGACTTCAGTAATACATGAACTATAAACTTCTAGATGTTCAAGTCGGTTTTAGAAAAGGCAGAGAAACCAGAGATCAAATTGCCAACATCTACTGGATCATGCAAAAAGCAAGAGAGTTCCAGAAAAATTTCTATTTCTGCTGTATTGACTATGCCAAAGCCTTTGACTGTGTGGATCACAATAAACTGTGGAAAATTCTGAAAGAGATGGGAATACCAGACCACCTGACCTGCCTCTTGAGAAATCTTTATGCAGGTCAGGAAGCAACAGTTAGAACTGGACATGGAACAACAGACTGGTTTCAAATAGGAAAAGAAGTACATCAAAGCTGTATATTGCACCCTGCTTATTTAACTTCTGTGCAGAGTACATCATGAGAAACCCTGGTCTGGAGGAAGCACAAGCTGAAATCAAGATTGCTGGGAGAAATATCAGTCACCTCAGATATGCAGATGACACCACTCTTATAGCAGAAAGTGAAGAAGAACTAAAGAGCCTTTTAATGAAAGTGAAAGAGGAAAGTGAAAAAGTTGGCTTAAAGCTCAGCATGCAGAAAATGAAGATCATGGCATCTGGTCCCATCACTTCACAGCAAACAGATGGGGAAATAGTGGAACCAGTGTCAGACTTTATTTTGGGGGGCTCCAAAATCACTGCAGATGGTGACTGCAGCCATGAAAACAAAAGACGCTTACTCCTTGGAAGAAAAGTTATGACCAACCTAGATATCATATTGAAAAGCAGAGATATTACTTTGCCAACAAAGGTCCCTCTAGTCAAGGCTATGGTTTTCCCTGTGGTCATGTATGGATGTGAGAGTTGTACTGTGAAGAAAGCTGAGTGCTGAAGAATTGATGCTTTTGAACTGTGGTGTTGGAGAAGACTCTTGAGAGTCCCTTGGACTGCAAGGAGATCCAACCAGTCCATTCTGAAGCAGATCAGCCCTGGGATCTCTTTGGAAGGAATGATGCTAAAGCTGAAACCCCTGTACTTTGGCCACCTCATGTGAAGAGTTGACTCATTGGAAAAGACTCTGATGCTGGGAGGGATTGGGGGCAGGAAGAGAAGTGGACGACAGAGGATGAGATGGCTGGATGGCATCACTGACTTGATGGACATGAGTCTGAGTGAACTCTGGGAGTTGGTGATGGACAGGGAGGCCTGGTGTGCCGCCGTTTTGGGGGTCACAAAGAGTCAGACATGACTCAGCGACTGAACTGAACTGAACTCCTTGGAACGAAAGTTATGACCAACCTAGACAGCATATTAAAAAGCAGAGACATTACTTTGCCAACAAGGTCTGTATGGATGTGAGAGTTGGATTATAAAGAAAGCTGAGCACCAAAGAATAGATGCTTTTTAACTGTGATGTTGAACCAGACTCTTGAAAGTCCCTTGGACCACAAGGAGATCCAACCAGTCCATCCTAAAGGAGATCAGTCCTGAGTGTTCATTGAAAGGACTGATGTTGAAGCTGAAACTCCAATACTTTGGCCACCTCATGCAAAGAGCTGCCTCATTTGAAAAGACACTGATGCTGACAAAGATTGAGGGCAGGAGGAGAAGGGGATGACAGAAGATGAGTTGGTTGGATGGCATCACCGACTCAATGGACATGGATTTGGGTGGACTCTGGGAGCTGGTGATGGTAAGGGAGGCCTGTTGTGCTGCCATTCATGGTGTCGCAAAGAGTTGGACACGACTGAGCAACTGAACTGAACTTAGGTTAATAGGAGAGCTTCATTCCCCTACAAAAAAACACTAAGAGTAATGAAAGAATGTGGAAAACAGATCACAATGAAATCAAGGTTAGATATGGATCTTGGAAGTGGTATATTTTGGTTTCATGTTACATTGGCATTGTAAATTTGAAAAAAAAAAAAAAAAACCAGGCATTTTACCTAAGAATAAATAGATCATCACATATTTGAATCTCAATTCATAAATACTTCAAAGTTGGTATTTATTAAAATGCTAATTTTTCATTGGTTTTGAAAACTAAATTAAAATTAGCAAATTATATTAGTGGATTGTGACTGCAGAGAAAAAGCTGTTTTTACCTTTGATGAAAATGCTCCCACGTTATGATGGGCCATGCTTGGATTTCATAGGGCTCTAAGGAAGCAATGGCATCATTAACGAATTAGTTAATATACGTCTACCATATACCGAAGTTTTCAGGAAATTAGATATGGCTCTTGCCCTTCTGCTGCTGCTGCTGCTAAGTCGCTTCAGTTGTGTCCAACTCTGTGCGACCCCATAGGTGGCAGCCCAGTAGGCTCTGCCGTCCCTGAGATTCTCCAGGCAAGAACACTAGAGTGGGTTGCCATTTCCTTCTCCAATGCATGAAAGTGAAAAGTGAAAGTGAAGTTGCTCAGTTGTGTCCAGCTCTTCGCAACCCCATGGACTGCAGCCTACCAGGCTCCTCTGTCCATGGGATCCATCAGGCAAAAGTACTGGAGTGGGTTGCCATTGCCTTCTCCGCTTGCCCTTCTAGAGATGTAAAATAAACAAATAAAAATACATAAACAGTATTGTGATGCACTATGAATGAAAAGAAACAAGGTAATAAAGTAACACATATGGGTGATGGTGGAGGGGGAACATTTGGGAACAATCTGATCGGGATGTGTGCTCCTGGGCACCTTCCTTCCTTTGCTATCCCAAGGGTGACAGGAAGCCTTGCTTTGTTTAGGTCCTGCTTGCCAATCAGTCCAGGTGACTAATATTAAGCTGCCCCATTATTCATGCCTGACTCACCTGAGCATTTACAGAGGGGGAGAGATTCATTCACATCCTCCCAACCACCTCAGGAGGTATTATTGTCTTTATCTTACATGGTTGAGGAAGGAATTGCAAAATTACACACTGATTCTAAAGTGCAAAGAAATATAGTTCATTTTCTCCTTAACTTTCATGAGTTGAACCATGAGTGACTCTCCATCTCCTGAGCAGTTGAGGGGTGGGGATGGGAGGACTATTCTAATCCAGTCTGCTGCACATACATTCTGATGTAATAAGTTAGCAGTCCTTTGCGGTTAGTTAGCTTTCTTTGGGTGAAACTGACACAATCAGTCATATTTGGCTTTTTTTCTCCTGCTCCTGTCGAGTAGAGAGAGACCAAAGGCAGCAGACTGGAGATCTGGACACTCTGAGACCACTGTCAGCCTCTTCTGTGGAGGGACCATTTAGAGCTGCTCCCTGGACTGGCCACTGCTATTACTGCTGGCAACTGCCCTTGTGTCTGGGCAGTGCCCTTCTTTGCTACCAATGGTGACCACTAGGCAACTCAAGGTCTCTATGTCTTTCCCCGCCTCCCAAACCCACCTCCTCCCATTGCCCCCTTCAGCTCCTGAAGGTCCTGGGGCACTTGTTCACACCTTTGTCTCTGACACTTCAGGTTCTGCTGAGGCCTCACCTCCAGTCCCTGCCATGCTCTTCGTCCTGGCTCTGGCTCTTCTTACTCATTACAGCAGGTCCTACAGCAAGCTTGCGTGCATGCTAAGTTGCTTTAGTCATGTCCGACTCTTTGTGGTCCTATGGACCATAGCCTACCAGGCTCCTCTGTCCATAGGATTTTCCAGGCAAGAATAGTGAAGTGGGTTTCCATGCCCTCCTCCAGGACATCTTTCCAACCCAGGGGTGGAACCTGTGTCCCTTACGTCTACCTGCATTGGCAGATGGGTCCTTTACCACTAGCACCAACTGGGAAGCCCCTAAGGCAAGCTTGCTGCTTCTGAACTCAATCACCTTCCAAGCCTGCCAGGGTCATTGTAGGAAATTTGGGTCACCTGTTCATAGCACACAGGGGCGATGGATGGCTTGGAGAAAACTAGTTCTGGTTATCCCTCTGTCTCCCTATTCTATCCCAATGAGTTTGAATTTGTACCTCCTTTCAGAGTCCTAAATATAAGGCCAAGGGCAGTGCCTTGGCCTGCCTACATATTAGGCAGCTAATACCTAATGTTGGGCTGAGGTTCAGAGAGAGGTAGGGCACAATCTGCCTGCCTTTCTTATTTCTCTCTTTTTCCCAGAATCTTTCTAGTTGGAAGGCATGGGCCTCAGAGCTCTCATTTCCTACACATGTGTTCTTCTACTTCAAGGCCTGGTTGCCTCCGGTGGGGCCAGGAATCTTTCTATAGCTTATCACAGAAGAAACTGTGATCTAAGACTTTCAGGATTTGTTCTTTATATTATAAAGGAATTTTAAAAATCTTCCCTGCAGTTGCCAACCCAATCTCCATTCCCTTGTTCTTCCTTACTCTAGATCCTCTGTTTTATTCAGGGTCACAGGGTGCCCAGTTAAAAGTGCTCTCCTCCACAGACCCAAAGGTTGTTATGCTAGTCCTGGTCACATGACTGGGTCTTCCCCCTCCTACAAGTGGAAGGCTCTGGGCAGGGTTTTCCTTGTTAAAAGAGAATAGGCTTTGACTGGTGTTTGTTTTGGGTTTCTGTCCTCTTTCTTTTCCCCTTCTTCCTGCCAGGAATGCAGGCATGACGCCCAGCCATGCGGTAGCCAACTTGCAAGCACTAAAGATGGTGACAGAGAAAGGTAGGAGTCTGGGTCTGTATCAGGCACAGTTCCATAGAGAAGCAGAACTAGTTTGGGGGTTGGGGACGGTGACAGAGAGCGAGCTGGATTGCAAAGGACTGATTTATGTAATTGTAGGGGTTGTCTAGGCTAGGCAAGTCTGAAACCTGTAAGGCAGCTTATCAGGAAAGATGAGCTAAAACTCTGGGGTCCAGGAAAAAGCTGCAATCTATAGTGAAATTCTTTCTTTCTTCAGGAAAGCCTTTGAAGATCTGCTCTGAATGGACTGAATCAGGGCCACCTAGGTTGTCTAAGATAATCTTCCTTGCCTAAAGAAAACTGATTGCAGATTTTAATTGCATCTAGGAAACGCCTTCCCAACACTAAGTTAATTGGAGACTATAGTCTATAGTAGTCTAGCCAAGTTGACACATAAAACCAACCATCCTGGGGTGCCAAAGAACATTGTGTTACCACCACACTAGTTCTGAATTACCTGCCTCTGGATTTGTTGTTATGTAAGAAAAAACACACACTTACCCCACCTCTCTCACACACACACACACACACACGGACAAAACAAAACCCTATGGATAAAGTCTTACTAGCCAGGTTTCTGTGACATGAAACCAAATGCAAATCCTAACTGCTGTATTCTTCCTCCAAAAAACTCACGTTTAAGCTTTTAACTTGTTATGGACTCAGATGCCTAACATTAAGTCAAAACTGAGCAATAGCTCTGTTATTTTATGAAGGTACTGGGCTTCTCCCCTAAGCCCTGAATTTCATTGTTTCAAAGAGTGGGAAGGCCTGCAAGCAACAAGATTTGTAAGATATGAAAGTGCAACTAAAAATGTTTGACAAAAAAAAAGTGGTCTGTTATAATACATAAGTAGAAAGTAAGTAATTTGATTAAGGTTGGAACTCAGAACTGCCTGGGGCTAAAATCTATCCCCTTGCTACTTCACCAGGGTCAGAGCAAAACTCTCTACTTGGCTGTCTATGGGAAAAAGAACCACCAACAAACCTACAAGTTCAATTTCTTCAGAACTCTATAGTCATAAAAATCACCATCATAAAATTACTGCCAGTAATATTTAGCTCAATCAGATTTATTCTATATTAATTTGCTCTCACCATCACTATTAAAATTGACATTTCAGTCTTCATATCTATTCAGAATGACAGAAGTAGGCTAATCTATGGCTGTACAGGAAAAAAAAAGAAAATTAAAGCTGATCACTTCTCAATGCAAGCTGTCAAAAACCACAAATATGCACTTGCAGGAAGTGGGATGGGGCAGGGGTGAGCATGTCAGCCAGTACTTTAGAGTCTGTGCTTGTTCTTGGCCAGTGAGCATATCAAGATGGGACTATTAATTTGTACGTGTCAACTTGATTTTGAAAATGTTGGTGTTGATCTGTGAAGACAGCAACATACCTTCCTTGTTCTCCCTCCAAAAACCCCTGATAATAAAGAATCCTTATATTTCCAGAGTTTTAAGAGATCTTCTCTCTCTTTGCTGACTCAGTTCTACAAAAAACCTCAGAGGTAGACGGGGTAGAGATTTTGAGTTCCATTTCATACATGAGGAAACAGCTTCAGAGACTTGAAATGACTCACTTGAGTTCACATGGCAAGCAAACCACACCACCCTCCACGATCCCTGGGAAAGAAAGAGAGGAAAAAACAGCCTCTTAAAGTATTTGAAAAATATTTTGAAAATCGAATCGAACTTGAGCCAGAATGTCTTAATGACAAGAGACCAAGGAATGCGGAGGATCAAGGCCCTTTGCTCCCCCTTTTAATCAAGGACTAAGATTTGCACAATCTGCCCAGACTAATGCACTTCCCACTACCTCAAATGTTAATTTCTTATGAGATCATTGAGAGACAATTTTAGGGAGGCTGGGTATGTCTGCCTGGTTGTTATCCTCTAAATGCTGTTAAATCCACATCTGAATTGTTCTAAGGCCATGTACATTTTCAGACCCTATTACTTAGGCCAATAGGGGTGTGGCAAGTACAAACTTAGTCACTAATGAGGTCCCCTGTGGTTGGCCACGAATAGTGGGAAGAAGAAGAAAACTTCATCCTTGTCCATAGGCTAAAATTAAACTAGACCTAACCCAAAGATATGCAGAAGTGTATCTGACCATTTTACTTCCCACTGATCATGTCCTAGGTTGTGTGTGTGTGTGAGTCACTCAGTCATGTCTGACTCTTTGCCACCCCATGGACTGTAGCCCACCAGGTTCCTCTGTCCATGGAATTCACCAGGCAAGAATACTGAAGTAAGTTGCCATTCCCTTCTCCAGGGAATCTTCCCAACCCGGGGATGAAACCTTGATCTCCCTCATTGCAGGTGGATTCTTTACCATCTGAGCCACCAGGGAAACCCTATGTAGTAGATAATAATTATTAACATTTGCATGGCACTGTACGACTTTTAGAGAGTCAGTTTCAATTGAGCATGCCCTCTGTACTTAACACTACAGCTGCTAAGTCGCTTCAGTCTTGTCCAACTTTGTGTGACCCCATAGACGGCAGCCCACCAGGCTCTGCTGTCCCTGAGATTCTCCAGACAAGAACACTGGAGTGGGTTGCCATTTCCTTCTCCAATGCATGAAAGTGAAAAGTGAAAGTGAAGTTGCTCAGTCATGTCTGACTCTTAGAGAGCCCATGGAACGCAGCCCGCCAGGCTCCTCCGTCCATGGGATTTTCCAGGCAAGAGTACTGGAGTGGGGTGCCATTGCCTTCTCCTAACACTACAGAGGAGTGGGCAAAACACCTAAGCTGCCCCTCTGGCCCAAGCCTTGTACACATCCGTACCCTCACCTGATATAAAGAATAAGCTCGTCCCCACCTCAGTGAGCAGGCAAGCAAGTGAATATGTTATTTTTTTCTCTCTCTTACTGTAGCAGGTGCCCCAATAAAGCCTTGCCTGAAAAAGAAAATACACTTCTCATGTAGCAGAAAGCTTCACCTCATGAATGGGGTCAGGGAAGAGCTCTCTCTGCAGCAATAACTTTTGAGTTTGACCCTAAAGCTAAAATCTATCTCATTTCTACTCCACCAAGAAAGCAAAAGTCTCCACTTGGCTGCCCACAGGAGAAGAACCAATAGCACTTTCAAGTGGATTTGTTTAGAATCTATATTCATAAAAATAATTACTATAAAAACTGCCAGTAATTGTTTACCTAAATTAGATTTATTCACTTTATTCATTTCTCTCCCATCTCTACTGAAACTGAAATCTCAACCCATATGCCTTATTCAAAATGACAAATGTAGGCTAATCTATGGCTATTTGAAAAACAATAAAAACTGAAATAAAAGTACAAAAAAGTATGTTTTAGGGGAGCATGAACAAGGTGACAAGGGTTCAGGATGACAAAGATGATGCCAAAGAGAGGTTAACCCAATTTTGAGGATATAATAGGTATAGCAGGTACTTTTAGAATATATACATAAACGTATGTATGTGTGAATATGTTCATGCATAAATGTATGTTTGCATATGAATATATATGTATTAGACATTTTGAATTCACTTGAACATATATATATTCAATTATATTCATATAATAATATGTAAATTCAAATACATATTGATTTGAATTCATTTATGGCACTCTCATCTATTTCATTTTATCTACTTATCCACAACCCTTTGTTCCTAATGCCTACCACCGTGCTTAGGGCTACTGTATTTCATAAATATTTGCTATAGAAATTAAAATACTTCTCCCTTATTTTCTGCTTCATGTGGTCTCCGTCTATTGCCTCTTCCATAATGAATACAGATGTCAGCACATAGTAAGTAGCTTGATAAGAACTTGATCAACTGAACTGAACTGACCCCTTCAAACTTTGTTTCCTGAGTTCAAAGGGCCTCACTGTCAACACCACTTAGACAACCCAGGAGCTTACCTTCCCACTGCCAAGAAGGAGGAGGTAACACTATGCAGAAAAGTCCCCACTCTGACAAGTCTGTGGTGGTAGGGGGTGGTCTGGTTTCATGGTCAGAGGCCTAGCAATCAGCTAGAGAAAGGGAAACGGTTGCCATTGGAAACCTTGAGGCCCTGTAGCTGTCAGAGGGAGTGAAAGGCTGGAAGCTAATCAGGCATAATGAGCTTACAGTACCATAGATCATGTCAGCTAGCATTCTTATTAATTTCCTGCCCAACGGCCATGCACAGAGGACCGATTCATCCATCAGTCCTTCCCCAGCCTGGGACGCTAAATCACTTGTCAAATCAGGAATGCAGTGATGAAAATTCAGGAGTGACATAGTGGCAGAAAAATCATCCATCATCCTGCTATACCTCACCTTTGGAGAGCATCTTACCCACACTGCCTCCTGAATGGGAGGGACCGGGCACTGAGAATGTAAAACTGTCAAGGACCAGAAAGAACGTCTAGTCCAAGGATGACAATAAGGTTCATTAACTGTAGAAGATGTTGGACTAGATCAAGGATGGCACGGATATGGCACAGGTGCTGCCAATTCCTCCTTTCTGTGTCCTTGGAAGAACTGCAAATCAATTATTCCATTTCATCCTGGGAACAACTATAAAATCCTCCTCACTGTAGCATACTGTAAACCTACTACCACTACAGAGGCAGGGTTAGAAGGGATGAATTCTCCTTATTGGGGATGGACAACCAAAGGAAAAGTTTAATGTGTCTCATCTGGCTCCATCTGTAAATTCCTAATTAAAATAGCTGCTACCTTTTTAATACACATGTTCTGGTTTGGGCAGTCTTCCTTTCCATCTCTAACAGCTTTTTTCTTCTTCTTCTTCTTCTCAAATCTAGGGAAAATCCATTGAGTTAGGGTGAGGCAGCAAAGAGTGTTTGACATAGGAGGTCAGCCTAAGTATGAGGCTTTGGGGCATGGAATACCCTGAGAGGGGGAACCTTTGGGAACCAAATGAAACTTTCAGAGTCCGAGAGCTGAAAGTTTAACTGAGGGATCGTGCAAAGAATCTATACAAATAAATGCCAGGACCATGAATATAATCAAGGTACAGTTCAGGGGGAAAAATTCAGTGTGTGGCTTGTGGATGGAAAATATATATCCCAGTGTCCCTTTTTGTTGTAGTAAGACAAACCTGAGAGCTGGTACAATATGTCACCCAAGGATGCCACATGCCAGGAGGCAATATATGAGTGGAATTCTGAATCTTAAGGAGGGATTTTCCAATAAAGAGGCAGCAGAGACCAGGAAGGTTCATCTCAGACAAAATGGAACACCAAGTAAAAGTTCAGATTCTCCAAGAGAATTTCAAAGTGATTTCATGGAGGTTACCTCATTTGGAGCCCAGAATATCTTTGCATCACAGGTCTTATGAGCTCTGTTTCAAGTAAAGGCTACAAAGACCCAATAAAGTTAATAACTCACCCAGAGTCACATATCTAGCTGCACAGATAGGGAACTAACCCAAGTCCCTTAATCAAGAGCCCAGATTCTTTCCACTAATTCACCACCTCCAGTGGAAGGGTTGATATCACCTCTTTATTTTATTTTTGAGAAGAGAGGTTCTTAATGAATGAAGAACCAATAGGAAAACCAGAACCATATCAAATTAATGGTAAAGAAATAGTAAGGATATGAGATCAGAGTTGGCAGGCAGCCCCTGCGATGGGGGGGAACGTTTATGTTAAGTTCCTACATGTCAACAATTTAATCCGCGTTGATTTGGCCTTGCTATTGCAAGACCCACAGTAGCCTGCTATGAACATTAATAGATGATTTCCTTTTAGCTAGTTGGAGCTAGTGCCCCCAAACAGGACTGAGGCAGATTGGTAGAAGTTTAAGCACTGTTTTTCTTTCTTCCATTCATTCAAGTTCTGAACAAGGATGAACTGAGTTTTCCCCTTTCACCAGTCACTGCACTAAACACTGAAGATATAGAGATGAATCAGACACTCTCCCTATACTCAAGAGCTCACAATTTAATATGAAAATAGAAACCAAGAAGTACCCAACAAGAAACATGTGTAAGGAAGGGGACATTCATGATACAAGGGCACGTAAAGAAGTGAGAGGCTCACTTGGCCCAGGTGGACTGGACCAGGCTTCTGAAAACAATGAATTTTGAAACAAATATGGAAAATGACTAGAGGTGACCAATGGTACAACATGAGCAGCAAAACAAATAAATATAGCAAAGATTGTAATTCGCTGAATTAAAAAAGAATACATGATGAGTCTGTAAGAATCTAAGCAAATGGTGAAGAAGGGAAAGATATTCCTTACAGTAGAAAACCAACTAATAAAAACAGACAAAATATTGGATTTAGAAAATCACCACTTGGCAGTCATGACAATAATTGATTCAGGCAAGAATTATCATGAGTGCTAAAACTAGTGGGTGAAAGTTTGAGGAGTAACAGGATATCAGTATAATTTCAAAGTATCTCTCCAAAACTAATTATAAAGAAGAAAATAGGATCTTTACAGTAGAGAAAATTGGCAGGCACCACATGCCTCCTGACATAAAGCACTGAGAAGACTGTAACATCATTCTGTGATACTTTTGCCAAAAATGCATAATCTGAATCTAATCCTATGGGAACATAGATAACCAAATTGAAGAACATTCCACACAATAACTGACCTGCACATTTAAAAAATGTCAGTGCTATGAAAGAAATAGGGAGACTGAACAAAATTGCTCCAGATTAACTAAGACCAAAGAGGCATAACAATTGAGTGTAATGAGTAAGCCACAGTTTTCTTTTGTTATAAAAGATATTATTGGGACACTGGAAAGTTTTGAATAAGGTTCATAGATTAGATAATAGTTTGAGGCGTCCCTGGTTGCTCAATTGGTATAGAATCTGCCTGCAATACAGAATATGCGAGTTCAATCCCTGGGTCAGGAAGACCCCCTGGAGAAGGAAATGGTTACCCACTCCAGCATTCTTGCCTGGGAAATCCCATGGACAGAGGAGCCTGATGGGCTACAGTCCATGGGTTTCCAAAAGTCAGATGTGACTAACCACCACCACCATACTCTCAATGCTAACTTCCTGAGTTTGCTAATTGTAGTGTGGTTACAAAAGAGTGTAACTTTGTTTTTAGGAAAAACACACTGAAGCACTTAGGGTTAAAGAAATATGTCTACAACTTATTCTCAAACGTTTCAAAAAACACAGAGAAAAAGAGAAAAGAATTTCTAAATTTTAATAAGATATTGACATTTGGAAAATCTAGGGAAAATGTATAAAGAATGTTATGGAGTGAATGTTTGTATTTCTTCCAAAATTCATATATTGAAAATTTCCCCTCTAATGTGATGGCATCATCGACTCAATGCACATGAGTTTGGGTGAACTCCAGGAGTTGGTGATGGACAGGGAGGCCTGGCGTGCTGCGATTCATGGGGTCACAAAGAGTTGGACATGACTGAGCGACTGAACTGAACTGAATGTGATGGTATTAGGAAGTAGGGTCTTTGGGAGGTAACTGGGATTAATAAATGGAATCAAGAGGGTAGAACCCTCGTGAATGGTATTAGTGCCCTTATAAAAGTCATGAGATAGCTCACTTGTTCTCCTTCAGCTATGTGAGAACACAGGGAGAAGTGGGCAGTCTGCTACCCAGAAGAGAGCCCTCACCAGAACCCAGCCATACTGGCACTAATTATTGAGTTGCCTCTCTTTTATATCCTATTTCCCCAGGGAAAATTGAGGTGTTAGAACCTAAAATAGAAAAGAATCTGAAAAAGAGTATATATATATATATATAGTTATATATATATATGGCTTCCCTGGTGGCTCAGATGGTAAAGAATCTGCCTGCTGCTGCTGCCTATCATGCAGGAAACCCAAGTGCAATCCCTGAGTCATGGATTATCTAATTCTGGTGACTGCAGGCAAAAGGAGAAGAGAGCAGAGGATGAGATGGTTAGATAGATCACCAACTCAGTGGATATGAATCTGAGCAAACTCTGGGAGATAGTGAAGGACAGGGAAGCACGGTGGGCTGCAGTTGCAGGGAGTTGGACACAACTTAGTGACTGAACAACTATATATATATATATATATATATATATATATATATATATATATGCATAATTGAATCATTTTGCTGTATACTCGAAACATTGTAAATCAACTCTCCTTCAATTAAAAATTTTAATTAAAATAAAAAATGAAAACCTAACATAAATTATATTTTTAAGTGGAATAAACTATCTATTGTGATCATGGCTACTGAAATTATCACATTGCTTTGATTTTGGCAGGAATGATATCAGTTGAATATGATCACACTACTTTGTTTATTCTTGTTAGAGGCTATATTTGGAAGTGGCTATTAAAAGTGAGAAATCCACTTGATTACGATTTAATTTACTGAATCAGTTGGGACAGGCCAGATTACACTATGACAATAAACATCTTCAAAATGTCAGTATTGGACTTCCCTGGTTTTAATGAGTAAGAACCTGCCTGTCAATGAAAAGGACATGGGTTTGATCCCTGGTCAGGGAAGATTCCACATGCTGTGGGACAACTGAGTGCCCATGCTACAACTACTGAGCCTGCGCTCTAGGGTCTGCAAACTGAGACTACAGAAGCCGGCGCTTCTGGAACCTGTGCTCCTCAACAAGAGAAGCCACTGCAATGAGAAGCCCTCACACCAGAATGAAGAGTAGCCTCTGCTCACGGCAACTAGAGAAAGCCCACACACAGCAACAAAGGCCCAGTGCAGCTAAGAATAAATAAGTAGATAAATAAAAGTCTCAGTGCTTTAGAACAATGAAAGTGTGCCTCTGCTTCGGGTGCACATCTGTTGAGTCAGCTAAGACTCCATGTCCTCCACTCCCTCCAGGACACAGGTGAATCAGATAGCCCCCATCTATAACATCGCCTTCTTCCTGTGGACAGAAATGGAAGGTTTGAGGATCTTGCCCTGGAGACAGTGTTTAGCCTTTCTCTCACAGCTCACTGGCCAGAATACATCCGGTGGCCTAGTGCAGCCATGAGGGGACTTGGCAGAGCCATCCTATCATATGCCTGGGAGAGGAGAGCATTTGAAATGCTTGGTAAAAAGCACAAATGACTACTAAGCTTAGGGAAGTTTTAGAGACACTAATCCTGTAAGCAAATATCTACAGAACACTGGTTTTGTGCCAGGCATTGTATTAGGCACCAGAGATAAGACATGTCCTTAGTTTTTTCTTTTTAATAGAAAATTAAAGGGTTCTTGAGATCATTTATTATATCAAATGATGTCTTAAGTGATATGAAGTTTTAAATATCCAGCTCTAGACCAGCTTCTTTTGCAGAGGGATAAATTGAAGCCCAGAGATGTGCCCAAGATGACCCAGCTGGGTTTCCAAACCCCAACACTCCATTAAAACAAGTGGGAGAAGGAAAGTTTACAAACATCTCTATGTTTAGAAATCTCTCTTGAAAGTTTCATAAGTGGGCTAGGGTGTTCTGTTTATCCAGAGTGACCAAGGAATGTAGACAAGGCAGCCACTCTGAGGGGTATGACAGAGGCCAGGAAGGCCATGAACCGTAAATAGCGCCATGAAAGCTGGGATCAGCTGCTCTGACCTGGCACCAGGCCACATGCCAGGCTCTTGACAGAGTCACCTGTGTTCATACTTAGTCCTGTGGGATGGATGAGTCCCCAGTCTGCAAGGGTAGAGACTTCTCATGAAACAGCCTGTTATGTGGTTAAAAAAAATAAGCAGCTCATTCAAAGTGTCTGAAAACAAGACTGACATAAATCTACTTATACGATGCTTTCTTTGCCCCCATTGAACACCTATGGACTACAGCAATGGACTGGACATCTCCCCAGAGGCAGTAAGGGGTGGGCAGAAGAGCTTTGGACTTCATCAGATTTGCCTTGAATCTCAGTTCTCTCACCTACTTGCTGTGCAATTTATATTACCTTTCTCTATTTCACATCCCTCATGTGTTAAACAGGGATCATAATACCTGGCATTATGGCTTCCAAGAAAGGGGTTCCAAGAAAAATTATATGGGAGAAATTATGCAATGCACCTGCCACTTGCCAAGTATTACTTTTGGTATTCAGTGAGCCCAAAAGGAAAGTTAGTTTCTATTACCCTTCACTTTGGTAGCTCAGTTTCCCTTGTGATCCTATTTTTTGGACCCCAAATTTGATTTGTTTATGTACCTAATATTGTATTAGGCCAGGCTGCAGTAACAAACAGACAAAACTTCAGTGGCTTAACACAATCAAAAT
The DNA here is from genome assembly GCF_023091745.1 of Budorcas taxicolor. Lineage (NCBI taxonomy): Eukaryota > Metazoa > Chordata > Mammalia > Artiodactyla > Bovidae > Budorcas > Budorcas taxicolor. Next base: position 90,355,939 of record NC_068912.1, on the reverse strand, counting down.
GTATTTCTTGTTCACTTAATGGTCCGTAGTGTGTGTTGGCAGGGCCACTCTCCTCCATACTGATGGAAGCTTGGAATATTTACTTTGTGGCTTCCAAGATTACCCTAGGTGTCGACATCTCAGTGGGCTGGAAGAGAGAATGAGCATGGAGAAGCAAATGTGGGAGACTGATGTGGGCCAGACCTGGAGGCAGAGCCATCACTATGCTCACAGACTCTTGGAGGGAACTCAGACACGTGGTCACGCTTCATGTAACGGAGACTGGGAAACCTCACCTAGCTGCATACGAAAAAGGATTTTTGAGGACAGTAATCAGTTAAGAGCAAACAGTGTTTCCCTTACAGCTTTTATCTCCAACTAGGAACTATGGATGGAGGTTCATGACACTGTACAGGAGACAGGGATCAAGACCATCCCCATGGAATAGAAATGCAAAAAAGCAAAATAGCTCTCTGAGGAGGCCTTACAAATAGCTGTGAAAAGAAGAGAAACGAAAAGCAAAGGGAAAAGGAAAGATATAAACATCTGAATACAGAGTTCCAAAGAAGAGCAAGGAGAGATAAGAAAGCCTTCCTCAGCGATCAATGCAAAAAAGTAGACGAAAACAACAGACTAGGAAAGACTAGAGATCTCTTGAAGAAAATTAGAGATACCAAAGGAACATTTCATGCAAAGATGGGCTCAATAAAGGACAGAAATTGTCTGGACCTAACAGAAGCAGAAGATATTAAGAAGAGCTGGCAAGAATACACAGAACTGTACAAAAAACATCTTCACGACCAAGATATTCATGATGGCGTGATCACTCACCTAGAGCCAGACATCCTGGAATGTGAAGTCAAATGGGTCTTAGAAAGCATCACTATGAACAAAGCTAGTGGAGGTGATGGAATTCTAGTTGAGCTATTTCAAAACCTGAAAGACGATGCTGTGAAAGTACTGCACTCAATATGCCAGCAAATTTGGAAAACTCAGCAGTGGCCACAGGACTGGAAAAGGTCCGTTTTCATTCCAATCTCAAAGAAAGACGATGCCAAAGAATGCTCAAACAACCGCACAATTGCACTTATCTCACATGCTAGTAACTTCAGTTCCATTCAGTCGCTCAGTTGTGTCCTACTCTTTGCGACCACATAAATCGCAGCACGCCAGGCCTCCCTGTCCATCACCATCTCCAGGAATTTACTCAGATTCATGTCCATCGAGTCCATGATGCCATCCAGCCATCTCATCCTCAATCGTCCCCTTCTTCTCCTGCCCCCAATCCCTCCCAGCATCAGAGTCTTTTCCAATGAGTCAACACTTCGCATGAGGTGGCCAAAGTACTGGAGTTTCAGCTTTAGCATCATTCCTTCCAAAGAAATCCCAGGGTTGATCTCCTTCAGAATGGACTGGTTGGATCTCCTTGCAGTCCAAGGGACTCTCAAGAGTCTTCTCCAACACCACAGTTCAAAAGCATCAATTCTTCAGCACTCAGCTTTCTTCACAGTCCAACTCTCACATCCATACATGACCACAGGAAAAACCATAGCCTTGACTAGACGGACCTTAGTCAGCAAAGTAATGTCTCTGCTTTTGAACATAATATCTAGGTTGGTCATAACTTTTCTTCCAAGGAGTAAGCGTCTTTTGTTTGCATGGCTGCAGTCACCAACTGCAGTGATTCTGGAGCCCAAAAAAATAGTCTGAAACTTTCCACTGTTTCCCCATCTATTTCCCATGAAGTGATGGGACCGGATGCCATGATCTTTGTTTTCTGAATGTTGAGCTTTAAGCCAACTTTTTCGATCTCCTCTTTCACTTTTATCAAGAGGCGTTTTAGCTCCTCTTCACTTTCTGCCATAAGGGTGGTGTCATCTGCATATCTGAGGTTATTGATATTTCTCCCGGCAATCTTGATACCAGCTTGTGTTTCTTCCAGTCAAGCGTTTCTCATGATGTACTCTCCATATAAGTTAAATAAGTAGGGTGACAATATGCAGCCTTGACGTACTCCTTTTCCTATTTGGGTTCTAACTGTTGCTTCCTGACCTGCATACAGATTTCTTAAGAGGCAGGTCAGGTGGTCTGGTATTTCCATCTCTTTCAGAATTTTCCACAGTTTATTGTGATCCACACAGTCAAAGGCTTTGGCATAGTCAATACAGCAGAAATAGAAGTTTTTCTGGAACTCCCTTGCTTTTTTGATGATCCAGCAGATGTTGGCAATTTGACCTCTGGTTCCTCTGCCTTTTCTAAAACCAGCTTGAACGTCAGGGAGTTCACGGTTCACGTATTGCTGAAGCCTGGCTTGGAGAATTTTGAGCATTACTTTACTAGCATGTGAGATGAGTGCAACTGTGCAGTAGTTTGAGCATTCTTTGGCATTGCCTTTCTTTGGAATTGGAATGAAAACGGACCTTTTCCAGTCCTGTGGCCACTGGTGAGGTTTCCAAATTTGCTGGCATATTGAGTGCAGCACTTTCACAGCATCATCTTTCAGGATTTGAAACAGCTCAACTAGAATTCCATCACCTCCACTAGCTTTGTTCATAGTGATGCTTACTAAGGCCCACTTGACTTCACTTTCCAAGATGTCTGGCTCTAGATTAGTGATCACATCATCATGATTATCTGGGTCGTGAAGATCTTTTTTGTACTGTTCTTCTGTGTATTCTTGCCAGTTCTTCTTAATATCTTCTGCTTCTGTTAGGTCCAGACCATTTCTGTCCTTTATCGAGCCCATCTTTGCATGAAATGTTCAATTGGTATCTCTAATTTTCTTAAAGAGATCTCTAGTCTTTCCCATTCTGTTCTTTTCCTCTATTTCTTTGCATTCATCACTGGAGAAGGTTTTCTTATCTCTTCTTGCTATTCTTTGGAACTCTGTATTCAGATGTTTATATCTTTCCTTTTCTCCTTTGCTTTTCGCCTCTCTTCTTTTCACAGCTATTTGTAAGGCCTCCCCAGACAGCCATTTTGCTTTTTTGCATTTCTATTCCATGGGGATGATCTTGATCCTTGTCTCCTGTACAATGTCACAAACCTCATTCCATAGTTCATCAGGCACTCTATCTATCAGATCTAGGCCCTTAAATCTATTTCTCACTTCCACTGTATAATCATAAGGGATTTGATTTAGGTCATACCTGAATGGTCTAGCAGTTTTCCCTACTTTCTTCAATTTGAGTCTGAATTTGGCAATAAGGAGTTCATTTCTGAGCCACAGTCACCTCCTGGTCTTGTTTTTGTTGACTGTATAGAGCGTCTCCATCTTTGGCTGCAAAGAATATAATCAATCTGATGTCTGTGTTGACCATCTGGTGATGTCCATGTGTACAGTCTTCTCTTGTGTTGTTGGAAGAGGGTGTTTGCTATGACCAGTGCATTTTCTTGGCAAAACTCTATTAGTCTTTGCCCTGCTTCATTCCGCATTCCAAGGCCAAATCTGCCTGTTACTCCAGGTGTTTCTTGACTTCCTACTTTTGCACTCCGGTCCCCTATAATGAAAAGGATATCTTTTTTGGCTGTTAGTTCTAAAAGGTCTTGTAGGTCTTCATAAAACCATTCAACCTCAGTTTCTTCAGTGTTACTGGTTGGGGCATAGACTTGGATAACTATGATATTGAATGGTTTGCCATGGAGATGAACAGAGATCATTCTGTCGTTTTTGAGACTGCATCCAAGTACTGAATTTCGGACTCTTCTGTTGACCATGATGGCTACTCCATTTCTTCTGAGGGATTCCTGCCCACAGTAGTAGATATGATGGTCATCTGAGTTAAATTCACCCATTCCAGTCCATATTAGTTCGTTGATTAATAGAATGTCAATGTTCACCCTGGCCATCTCTTGTTTGACCACTTCCAATTTGCCTTGATTCATGGACCTGACATTACAGGTTCCTATGCAATATTCCTCTTTACAGCATTGGATCTTGCTTCTATCACCAGTCACATCCACAGCTGTGTATTGTTTTTGCTTTGGCTCCATCCCTTCATTCTTTCTGGAGTTATTTCTCCACTGATCTCCAGTAGCATATTGGGCACCTACTGACCTGGGGAGTTCCTCTTTCAGTATCCTCTCATTTTGCCTTTTCATACTGTTCGTGGGGTTCTCAAGGCAAGAATACTGAAGTGGCTTGCCATTCCCTTCTCCAGTGGACCAGGCTCTGTCAAACCTCTCCACCATGACCCACCCATCTTGGGTTGCCCCGCAGGCATGGCTTGGTTTCATTGAGTTAGACAAGGCTGTGTCCTAGTGTGATTAGACTGACTAGTTTTTTTGTGAGTATGGTTTCAGTGTGTCTGCCCTCTGATGCCCTCTTGCAATACCTACCATCTTACTTCAGTTTCTCTTACCTTGGGCATGGGGTATCTCTTAATGGGTGCTCCAGCAAAGCACAGCTGCTGCTCCTTACTTTGGATGAGGGGTATCTCCTTACTGCCACTGTTCCTGACCTTCAACTGGGATAGCTCCTCTAGGCCCTTCTGCGCCTGCTCAGCCACCACTCCTCAGGTTGCTCCTCCTGGCCACTGGCCTTGGCCTCGGGCGTGGTTGCCTCCTCCCAGCTGCTGCCCCTGGCCTCGGGCTCAGGGTGGCTTCTCAGGATCACCGCCCCTGGCCTCAGGCACGAGGTGGCATCTCCTGGCCACCCTTGACCTTGGATGCGGGGTGGCTCCTCCGGCCGTTCCTGTGCTGTCGCAGCCGGGCTCTCTGGGCCGGTGTCCCTGACTTCGGACGTGGGGTAGCTCTCGGCCGCACTTAGTGCACCGGCCCACCGCCACCACCTGCGCTTAGTGCCACATGCTAGTAAAGTAATGCTCAAAATTCTCCAAGCCAGGCTTCAGCAATACTTGAACCATGAACTTCCAGATGTTCAAGCAGGTTTTAGAAAAGGCAGAGGAACCAGAGATCAAATTGCTAACATCTGCTGGATCATCAAAAAAGCAAGAGAGCTCCAGAAAAATATCTATTTCTGCTTTATTGACTATGCCAAAGCCTTTAACTGTGTGGATCACAATAAACTGTGGAAAATTCTGAAAGAGATTGGAATACCAGACCACCTGACCTGCCCCTTGAGAAACCTATATGCAGGTCAGGAAGCAACAGTTAGAACTGGACATGGAACAACAGACTGGTTCCAAATAGGACAAGGATTACGTCAAGGCTGTATATTGGCACCCTGCTTATTTAACTTCTATGCAGAGTACATCACGAGAAACGCTGCTCTGGGGGAAGCACAGGCTGGAATCAAGATTGCCCAGAGAAATATCAATAACCTCAGATATGCAGATAACATCACACTTATGGCGGAAAGTGAAGAGGAAATAAAAAGCCTCGTGATGAAAGTGAAAGTGGAGAGTGAAAAAGTTGGCTTAAAGCTCAACATTCAGAAAATGAAGATCATGGTTCTGGTCCCATCCCTTCATGGGAAATAGATTGAAAACAGTGGAAACAGTGTCAGACTTTATTTTGAGGGGCTCCAAAATCACTGCAGATGGTGACTGCAGCCATGAAATTAAAAGACACTTACTCTTTGGAAGAAAAGTTATGACCAACCTAGGTATCATATTGAAAAGCAGAGACATTATTTTGCCAACAAAGGTCTGTCTAATCAAGGCTATGGTTTTTCCAGTGGTCATGTATAGATGTGAGAGTTGGACCGTGAAGAAAGCTGAGTACCAAAGAATTGATGCTTTTGAACAGTGGTATTGGAAAAGACTCTTGAGAGTCCCTTGGACTGCAAGGAGATCCAACCAGTCCATTCTGAAGGAGATCAGCCCTGGGATTTCCTTGGAAGGACTGATGCTAAAGCTGAAACTCCAGTACTTTGGCCACCTCATGTGAAGAGTTGACTCATTGGAAAAGACTCTGATGCTGGGAGGGATTAGAGGCAGGAGGAGAAGGGGACGACCGAGGATGAGATGGCTGGATGGTATCACTGACTCGATGGACGTGGGTCTGGGTGAACTCTGGGAGTTGGTGATGGACAGGGAGGCCTGGCGTGCTGTGATTCATGGGGTCACAAAGAGTCAGACATGACTGAACAACTGAACTGAACTGAACTGAGGCACATAGAGGAAGATGAGACAGAGTTGCCTTGGGAGAGTCTACAGAAGCAAAAGTAGATTTGACCTGAGCCTTGAATTTTAAAAGAACATTCTCAACTACGGTTCTTATTATCCTTTAAACAATATTTATTTACTTTTATTAGGTATCACATGCTGGGGATGCAGAAAAAGAGATAAGTGATGTGAGCTGGAAGGATCAGAAGATGATAGGTTAGCTAAAAAAGCATGAAGAAATCCAGCTGTTTTATTAAATCATGATTAATCACACTTGTCTAACAAATGAAATCACACTTGTCTAACAAATTTTCCATAAGCCAACACAGTTATGTGCCAAATTAGTGCCTATGTTGTTTTTTCAACTTTGACATTTAGTAGAATTGCCTAAAAGATCACACAAAAGATTTTGAGTCTAAGTTATTTTTTTTTCTTTAAGGGGTTTCCTGGTAGCTCAGATGGTAAAGAATCTGCCTGCAATGTGGGAGACCTGGGTTCGATCTCTGGGTTGAGACGATCCTCTGGAGAAGGAATTTTTTTCTTACTCTTGAAAGGAGCACTTCATCGGTTCATTTCAGTCACTCAGTCCTGTCCAAATTGTGTGAGCCCGCGGACAATAGCACAACAGGCTTCCCTGTCCATTACCAGCTCCCGGAACTTGCTCAAACTCATGTCATGTGAGTCAGTGATGCCATTTAACCATCTCATCCTCTGCCATCCCCTTCTCCTTCTGCCTTCAATTTTTCTCAGCATCAGGGACTTTTCCAATGAGTCAGTTCTTCACATCAGGTGGCCAAAGAATTGGAGTTTCAGCTTTAGCATCAGTCCTTCCAGTGAATATTCAGGACTGATTTCCTTTAGGACTGATGGGTTGGATCTCCTTGCAGCCCAAAGGACTCTCAAGACTCCTCTCCAACGGTTCAAAAGCATCAATTCTTTAGTACTCAGCTTTTTTTTATAGTCCAACTCTTACATCCATACATGACTACTGGAAAAACCATAGCTTTGACTAGACAGAACTTTGCTGGCAAAGTAATGTCTCTGCTTTTTAATATGCTGTCTAGGTTACTCATAGCTTGTCTTCTGAGGAGCAAGCATCTTTAATTTCATGATTGCAGTTACCACTAGCAGTGATCTTGGAGCCCAAGAAAATAAAGTCTGTCACTGTTTCCATTGTTTCCCAATCTATTTGCCATGAAGTGATGGGACCATATGTCATGATCTTAGTTTTTTGAATGTTGAATTTTAAGCCAACTTTTTCACTCTTCTCTTTTACTTTCATCAAGAGGCTCTTTAGACTTTATTCACTTTCTGCTATAAGGGTGGTATAATCTGTGTATCTGAGGTTATTGATATTTCTTCCACCATTCTTGATCCCAGTTTGTGCTTCATCCAGCCTGGCATTAAACATGATGTACTCTGCATATAAGTTAAATAAGCAGAGTGACAATATACAGCCTTGTCATACTCCTTTTGCAATTTGGAACCAGTCTGTTGTTACATATCCAGTTCTAACTGTTGCTTCTTGACCTGCAGACAGATTTTTCAGGAGGCAAATAATGTGGTCTGTTATTCCCATCTCTTTAAGATTTTCTCACAGTTTGTGATCCACACAGTCAAAGACACACACTGTGATAGAAAGAATGCCTGAAGAATTATGGACAGAGGTTCTTGAAATTGAACAGGAAGCAGTGATCAAGAACATCCCCAAGAAAAAGAAATGCAAAAAGGCAAAATGGTTGTCTGAGGAGGCCTTACATATAGCTGAGAAAAGAAGAGAAGTGAAAGGCAAAGGAGAATAGGAAATATATACCAATTTGAATGCAGAGTTCATAAGAATAGCAAGGAGAGATAAGAAAGCCTTCCTCAGGGATCAGTGCAAAGAAATAGAGGAAAACAATAGAATGAGAAAGACTAGAGATCTCTTCAAGAAAATTAGAGGTACCAAGGGAACATTTCTTGCAAAGATGGGCACAATAAAGGACAGAAATTGTACGGACCTAACAGAAGCAGAAGATATTAAGAAGAGGTGGCAAGAATACACTGAAGAACTATACAACAAAGATCTTCATGACCCTGGTAACCATGATGACGTGATCACTCACCTAGAGCCAGACATCCTGGAGTAAGAAAACAAGTGGGATTTAGGAAGCATCACTACAAACAAAGCTAGTGGAGGTGATGGAATTCAAATCCTAAAATATGATGCTGTTAAAGTGCTTCACTCAATATGTCAGCAAATGTGGAAAACTCAGCAGTGGCCACAGGACTGGGAACAGTCCAATTTCCTGCCATTCCCAAAGAAAAGCAATGCCAAAGAATGTTCAAACTACCACACAATTGCACACATCTTAAACGCTAGCAAAGTAATGCTCAAAATTCTCCAAGCCAGGCTTTAACAGTATGTGAACCGTGAACTCCCAGATGTTCAAGCTGGATTTAGAAAGGGCAGAGGAACCAGATCAAATTGCCAACATCCTCTGGATCATTGAAAAAGCAAGACAGTTCCAGAAAAATGTCTACTTTTGCTTTATTGACTATGCCAAAGACTTCAACTGTGTGAATCCCAACAAATTATGGAAAATTCTTTTTTTTTTTTTCTTTTTTCTTTTTACTTTATTTTACTTTACAATACTGTATTGGTTTTGCCATACATTGACATGAATCCACCACGGGTGTACATGCATTCCCAAACATGAACCCCCTCCCACCTCCCTCCCCATAACATCCCTCTGGGTCATCCCCGTGCACCAGCCCCAAGCATGCTGTATCCTGCATCGGACATAGACTGGCGATTTGATTCTTACAGGATAATGTACGTGTTTCAATACTATTCTCCCAAATCGTCCCACCCTCTCCCTCTCCCTCTGAGTCCAAAAGTCCACTATGCACATCTGTGTCTTTTTTGCTGCCTTGCATACAGGGTCATCATTGCCATCTTTCTAAATTCAATATATATGTGTTAGTATACTGTACTGGTGTTTTTCTTTCTGGCTTACTTCACTCTGGAAAATTCTTAAAGAGATGGGAATACCAGTCTACCTTACCTCCCTCCTGAGAAATTTGTCTGCAGGTCAAGAAGCAACAATTAGAACTGGACATGGAACAACAGACTGGTTCCAAATAGGAAAAGGAGTAGGTCAAGGCTGTATATTTTCACCCTGCTTATTCAACTTATATGTAGAGTGTGTCATGTGAAATGCAGGGCTGGAATCAAGGTTACCAGCAAAAATATCAATAACTTCAGGTATGCTAATGACACCACCTTTATGGCAGAAAGCAAAGCAGAACTAAAGAGCCTCTTGATGAAAGTGAAAGTGGAGAGTGACAAAGTTGGCTTAAAACTCAACATTCAGAATACTGAGATTATGGCATCCAGTCCCATCACTTCATGGCAAATAGTTGGGGCAACAATGGAAACAGTGACACTTTCTTTACCTGGGCTCCAAGATCACTGCAGATGGTGACTGCAGCCATGAAATTAAAAAATGCTTGCTCCTTGGAAGAGAAGCTATGAGTAACCTAGACAGCATATCAAAAAGCAGAGACATTACTCTGCCAACAAAGGTCGGTCTAGTCAAACTATGGTTTTTCCAGTAGTCATTTATTGATGTAAGAGTTGGATTATAAAGAAAACTGAGCACTAAAATTGATGCTTTTGAACTACGGTGCTGGAGAAGATTCTTGAGAGTCTCTTGGACTGCATGGAGATCAAACCAGTTAATCCTAAAAGAAATCAGTCCTGAATATTCATTGGAAGGACTGATGCTGAAGCTGAAACTCCAATCCTTTGGCCACCTGATGCGAAGAACTGAGTCATTGGAAAAGACCCTGATGCTGGGAAAGATTGAAGACAGGAGGAGAATGGAACAACAGAGGATGTTGAGATGGTTGGCAGTTCACCGACTTGATGGACATGATTTTGAGCATGCTCTGTGAGTTGGTGATGGACAGGGAAACCTGGCATGCTGCAGTCCCTTTGGTCACAAAGAGTCAGACACAATTGAGTGACTGAACTGCACTGAACTGAACACAATCAAGGCTTTGGCATAGTCAATAAAACGGAAGTGATGTTTTTCTGGAACTCTCTTGTTTTTTTGATGATCCAGAGGATGTTCGCAATTTGATCTCTGGTTCCTCTGCCTTTTCTAAATCCAGCTTGAACATCTGAAAGTTCCCGGTTTATGTATCGTTGAAGCCTGGCTTGGAGAATTTGAGCATCACATTGCTAGAGTGTGAGATGAGTGCAATTGTCCAGTACTTTGAACATTCTTTGGCATTGCCTTTCTTTGTGATCGGAAAGAAAACTGACATTTTCCAGTCCTGTGGCCACTGCTGAGTTTTCCAAATGTGCTGGCCTATTGAGTGCAGCATTTTAACAACATCATCTTTTAGGATTTGAACTAGCTCAACTGGAATTCCATCCTCCACTAGCTTTGTTTGAAGTGATGCTTCCTAAGGCCCACTTGAATTTGCATTCTAGGATGTCTGGCTCTGGTGAGTGATCACACCATCATGGTTATCTGGGTCATGAAGATCTTTTTTTTTAGTTCTTCTGTGCATTCTTACTACCTCTTATCTTCTGCTTCTGTTAGGTCCATGCTATTTCTGTTCTTTATTGTGTTCATCTTTGCCTGATATGTTCCCTTGGTATCTCTAATTTTCTTGAAGAGATCTCTAGTCTTCCCACTCTATTGTTTTCCTCTATTTCTTTGCATTTGTCACTGAGGAAGGCTTTCTCATCTCTCCTTGCTAGTCTTTGGAACTCTGCATTCAAATGGGTATATCTTCCTTTTCTCCTTTGCCTTTCACTTCTCTTCTTTTCTCAGCTATATGTAAGGCCTCCTCACGCAACCATTTTGCCTTTTTCACTTCTTATTGTGGATGGTCTTGATCACTGCCTCCTATACAAATGTCATGAACCTCAGTCCATAGTTCTTCAGGCACTCTGTCTATCAGATCTAAGTCTTTGAATCTATTTGTCACTTTCATAGCATAATTGATTTGATTTAGGTCATACCTGAATGGTCTAGCCACAATGAGCTCCTGGTCTTGTTTTTGCTGACTTATGAGCTCCTCCATCTTTGGTTGCAAGAATATAATCAATCTGATTTTGGTATTGACTATCTGCACTTCATAGTGAAAGCAATTATTAGCAAGCTTTGTTTTCAACCAGCTAAAAATGTTTTATATATTTCTCTAGATTGTTATTCTCCAGACTCAATTGTTGTAATTATACTGTTTTTTGCTTTGTATTTATGTCTTGAGTACAACAAAGACCCTACAGTTGAAAGACAGAAAGAAGGAAAGGAGAGAGGGAGGAAAGGGGGAAAGAAGGCAGGACAGAAGAAAGGAAAGAAAGAGAGAGAGAAAGAGAAAGTTGAGCTGGACTGGGAACAAGAATGAAGAAAAGGAAATACTTCACCTTAAAACAACTTTATGAAGGAGTTTTATCATCACTCATTTTACAGGAAAAGAATTGGATGATGATTACAGTGACAACAGCCTCTTACTTAGCATTGACTATGCACTGAGCACAATTCTAAGTGATATATTTGTGTATATATTTATATAATTTTATGTATAATAAATGAGTGATAAAAGTATCTCTACATATGTTTGTGTGTGTGTGTGTGTGTGTATATATGTGCAAGTGTGTGTATTCAGTTGCTTCAGTTGTGTTTTATGACCCTATGGACTCTATGCTGCCAGCCTCCTCTGTCTGTGGGATTTTCCAGGCAAGAATACTAGAGTGGATTGCCATTTCCTCCTCCAAGGGTGTGTGTGTGTGTGTGTGTGTGTGTGTGTACACACACATATCAGCTATTTAATGTATATATATATACACATTAAGTATATATATTTAGTATATTTTATTGTGAGCTTAATTAATTATTACTGCTGTGCTGTGCTCAGTTGCTCAGTCACGTCTGACTCTTTGTGACTCAATGGACTATAGCCCACCAGGCTCCTCTGTCCATGAGATTTTCCAGCAAGAATACTGGAGTGGGTTGCCATTTCCTCCTCCAGGGGGTCGTCCCAACCCAGAGATGTCTCCTGCATCTCCTATGTCTCTTGCATCTCCTGCATTGGCAGGCATATTCTTTACCTCTGAACCACTAGGGAAGCATTAATTATTACTATATCTTATCTAATCTTTGAAACAAGCAATGGGAGAGGTGCTATTGTTATCCTCATCCTAACCTGAGACTGAGGAAGGTCAGTAGTGTGTTCAAAGTCACAAAGCTCACTGAGCAATTGGATTTGAAACCAGATACTCTAGTCCCTGCTCTACTCATCATGCATACTGCCTCAAAGAGATCAAAATATCGAAATATGTTCCTGAGGTACCACTGTGAGACAGTAGCAGATACAAGACCGAATCCTGGTGAGCACTTCTTTTCTGCTCCATGCTGTCTGTCAGTATGACCAATGGGTGAAGTGAAGAGAAAGACATTATTAGTGAGGGGTCAACACAAGCAACCACTAAAAGAAGGCAGAAAACATCCCCATAACATACACCCTTACATTTTCTGACTTCTAGTGTCTAAATGCTAGCAGCTAATTTTGTGACTCAACAGAAATTCTCCCTTGGTTACACAGGCCACAACTTCTGGTCTAAGATACATACATACCATCAATGTGTTTGTTCATGTGGAGAGAGGCTCTCCATGAGTCAAGGCCTGAGTTGTCAGGACAACAAGACAAGACAAGGAAAACCTTGAAGAACATCCAGAGGCCAAGAAAGGGGTGTCTACCTGTGAAAGCAAGCAGCCCAGAGCAGTCCTGATACCACCATGGATCCCAAGAACACGTGAGCCAGATGAAGTCCTATATCTCACCTGTAGATGAAGGAACAGAGCTTTCAGGAAGTTCCAGTTACTGTGTTAATTGTTTGAACTAGATTATATCATTAATTTCTAAAATAAAGAGCCCAGTAAGATATGATCCCCATTTTTCAGTAAGGAAACTAAGGCCCAGACATAGGATACAATTTGCCTAAGGCAGAACTATGATTCAATCCCAGAACTAATTCCAGAGCCTAGGTTCTTAGCTGCAAAGCCATATTCCCTAGGGACTGTTACTTGTCCAACAAGCACATAGCTCTCCAAACAACAAGCCAGAAAAAGATCCTGTCCAGTCTGTGCTCCAAGGACCTCCAGTTACCCCAGCTATCAAACAGCAAGACAATCACCCACCTAGAGATCAGTCATGTATTTCATCAGGACCTCTAAACATTCTGCCCTCCATTGCCCAGGAATGGGTCTTATTCAAACTTCCCTTTCACAACTCAACAAATAAGCAAACAAAAATAAAAAAGCTTTGCTTTCTGTGGAAAGGCAATATAAACTCCTGGCAGCCTTCCTGGGCTATTTCTAAGTGCACAACCTGAGTGTGTTTGGATTTCAACATAAGAGGCCTTGCTAGACGTTACTCACTGTCCCTCCCTGCCCTTGCCCTGCAAAAGCAAACCAGCCTGGAAATTTAGTGAAGGAAATATAAGTGCTCCTCACAGCACTAACCAGGCTTAGCCACTCACAGCACTAACTAGGTTTCTCTCCCCACAAGACAGCAGGAGAGGAAGGTCTTTCTAAATAGTGGACAAGAATACTCATCTTTCTGGAGGGCCTGGAAAGAGGAAATGTGTAGCATGCAAGCGTATAAAGGCATGCTATGAAGGTAGCAGGCCTTCCCCGGTAGCTCCAAGATAAAGAATCCACCTGCAGTGCAGGAGATGTGGGTTCAATCCCTGGGTCAGGAAGATTCCCTGGACGGGGCATGGAAACTCACTGTAGTATTATGACAGGAAAATCGCATGAACAGAGGAGCCTGGCAGGCTACAGTCCATGGGGAGGCAGAGTGGGACATGACTGAAGTGACTGAGAACACACACATGCCCAAAGGTAACATGGGCAAGGGGTGGGGCAGTGTGAACAAGACTGAGATTTAATCAATGTGGGGTTTTCTAATTGCAGCCATCTGAACCATGCCTTAAGAAAGGTTACCTAATACACAATTAAATACATGAATGAATGAGTAATTTTCAAGAAACAATATAATAGAAGTTCTGCTCTGGTAGATCCAGAATGTTCTATTAATAATACAAAACTGAAAGAGGAGTTGATTTTAATTTCACCTAGCCTATCAGTTTTATGGCTTTATTCAATTTTATTTTGACTTGCATATGAGGGAGGGACACCATAATCCTTTCAGTGCTTTAGATATCTAGTGACCCTGATCCTGATCCAGGAGGCACTGGGGTACTGAGTGACAACAAGCGCTCCTAAAAGGTCAGACCACAACTCAAGAGTCCTTCTGCTTGACAGGCCCATAGCAGAGAGGCATTGAGTGCAAGAAATAGCAGGCTTCAACAGGAACATGAGGTAAACAGCAGTGGTCACTCAGTAGAAGGGTGAACACTTCTACATTCAAGTCACAAGGACAGGTCAGGGTAGCAGATGAAACACAGTTCTGGGGAACATGGGAATCAAGAGGGGTGGGACAGAGACTGATCTTAGGAGCCCAGGTCAGAGAAGGCAACAACTCCAGAAAGAACAGAATCAGCCAGAACTTTGTCCATAACCCAGAAGGAAAGATATTCTAGATGCAGTACTGGCAATAAACAGAGTACTGGCAGAAACAACAGTGTCAAACATGGCTGGGATTGTGGGTTGTATTTCCCCCATCCCTTCATTAGGCCCTGAGTGGATGGAAAAACCGTGATTACCCTTATCTCAGAGCCTTCTGATCAAGGGAACTGAGGAACTGTTCTGGTGTATGGGAGTCTTTTGTCATTAAAGCTGAGCAGAGAAGAAAGTGGCAGTTATAGAAGGGACCTGGAATAGGAAAGATCAAGTGAATACTTGCTAGTTAAAAATCAGTGGGATAGTTAGGGAGCTTGGGATTAACACATATACACTGCTGTATTTAAAATGGATAACCAACAAGAACCTATTATACAGCACAGGGAACTCTGCTCAATATTATATAACAACCTAAATGGGAAAAGGATATGGAAAAGAATAGCTACATATATATGTATAACTGAATCATATTGCTGTACATCTGAAACTATCACAATATTGTCAATCAACTATACACCAATATAAAATAAAAGTAAAAAAAAAAAAAAGAAACAGTGGCAGAGAATAAAAGACTAACCATTTGAGCCACCAGGGAAGCCCAAGAGAACTGGAGTTGGTAATCTATCCCTTCCCAGGGTTTCTTCCTGACCCAGGAGTCCAACCGGGATCTCCTGCATTGCAGGTGGATTCTTTACCAGCTGAGCTACCTAGCAAGCCCAAAGACTAGGAGACACAATCAAATTATATAGAACTACAGAAATATTGGAATGGATAGGAGAATGAGGCCAAAGGTAGGGCCAAAAAAAGAGGTTTCATAATACTTTTTCAAGGACACATGCTATTTAGTGTTATCACACTAGTTTAAATGCTCAGGCCAATATGAATACCAAGCAAACATTGTAATCTAAGCAAGCCCAGACCAATCAAGCTTGGCCTGCCACCTGATATCATTGCTGAAATTCTCCAAGATGCTACCATATGTGGATCTGAGCTCTGAAATGGGGAATGGAGATGGGAGCAGATGATAGATAAGAGAAAATGTTGTTTTAACAAGTAGAGCAAGAATTCCTCTAAGGGGAAATTTTTCTTTGTTTGTTAAAAACTTATAAAGCAGCTTGAAATGAAACTACTGTTCTGGGGGATGCAGAAGCTAAGGCATGAAAAGAAGAAATAATGTATACTACATCCAAAATTAATATGAGTTTGGGTGATAGAGGAAAAAGAGAAGATTAGTGAAAAGTAGGGGAAGTGGAGAAAAATTAAATGGCATGGGGCTAGGCCACTGTACAGAATGAAGAGAACAGTGGAAATTCACCATGGCCAAAGAAATTCTCCATTTCCAAAAGATATTCAAGAACAATGAGACCTTGTATCAGTTAGATATTGCTGTATAACAGGTGATTCCAAAACAGAAAACAACAATAAGTAATTGTTAACTAGCATTTGTGAGTTTGAAAGTCTAGGCTAATTCTGGCTCTAGGCCTTGTGTTTCTCTCAGGTCTACTATATATGGCCTTCATTCTTCTGGGACCAGTGGGGTCCTGCAAGGGCCAGATCCCTTCTCACAATCACATCACATTTCCAGCCTCTGCTTCTGTTACCTCTGATAATGTTCTGTTGGCTGAAGCAAGTCACATGACCAAGCCTATTGTCACTGGAGTAGAGAGGTAAACTCCTCTTATGAAGGCAGAGGTAGCAGTATGGAGTAGATATTTGCTAAACAATGATATAATATACCGAAAGCTTCACACTAAATTTAAAATTGCTTTCACTGTAGTGGTATAAATTCCTTCTTAGAATCCTCTGTTTATCCTCAATAAATGTATCACAAATAAATCAGCTCAACTGTATGAGCTGATTTTGCATAGAAATCAAGGCAGAGGAACAATATAATGTAGAACAGAGAAATTAGATGGAAATAGTGAGATCATTCATAAGAGAGAAAACAGAGTCAAATATAGCCACCGTCACTTAAGTCTCTTGAAAGTCACAGGCATCTTGAGAAAGGCAGAGAAGTAAGGATTGGAACCAATCTTCTTTAGATCTCAAGGAGAGCTCAACTCTTAACTGTGTCACCTAAAGGATTACTAATGGCATTAGTGAATGAGGCTAGATTGCAATTCATTGCTGGCAGAAAACTTTGGCTGGACAGGAAAAGCTATAAAAGCCTTGGGGCTCATTCTGAACAGCTGGTTGGAAAGTACCAATTAGGTCAAGATTGAAAAGAGAGAGAGATCCAAGGTTTCTTCTTCAAGTACAGGATAAGTTTTCCCCCCACCCCTTAGGAATATATTAAAAGACCAAGATTTTAGAAATGAAATATACATTCATTGCAGAACTATTAAGCAGGTTACCTTGAAGCTTAGTCACCATATACACTTAATTAGGGGACTTCAAATCACCCCTAAAACAGCACTGACTATTGACCTTCAAGGAGACAGAGAAGGCATAAATTACCATGTTGAAAACTTGGTCAATATCAGGAACTAGATATACTACTTTATTATCTGATTTAATCCTCGAAAGACCTCTTCTCCCCAAAGACAGGAATGATTATTCCCACTTTATGGACAAGGAAATAGGAGCACAGTGGCCAGCTTTTTTCTAATGGAAAGACCAAGTTAAACATGCAAGGTGATAATGAAGCCGCTCGGCTGTGCTGAGAAGAGGAACACAGGAGCCAAGGAGTCAGCAGACTGCCACATACAGGTCTTGTGATGGGTGAATTTATGAGGATTCTTGTCATGCTATTAGAGCTTGAAAGGAAAGAAAAAGCCTAGATGAGCTTTTATGCCTGTGAGTCATGTGACATTCCACAACCTCAAAGCCTTTATAGTTGCAGAGCCGATAACATCTGATCCCTTTGGTCTAAATGATAACATATCTCAAGTTTGTGCATTAATCTCTCTATCCATCTATTTTGAAAGATTCCTCATCTACTCTATCTCCACAGGCAGAAAAGGAAAAAAGGGCTGGGGCAGATGAATGCTCTAACATTTAATAAATGGTGTTTTGTGCCATCTATGGACAAGTCAATAGATTTTAAAATGTCAAATGATAAAGATTATATAAGAACCTCTATAGCATGATACTACTATGGGCTGGTAAATTTAGGAAAAAAGATAAGGTCACCAAAAAAAATATTTTGTTGGCTTTAGCACACTTACAGGTGCATAGGGCCCATAGAGAACAGTTTTCCTTAAATTAAATGAACATTTATTGACACCAAAAAACAAAACAAAGAAACCATCAAAAAATCTTAACTACTTGATTATCCCATCTTTGCTTTCTATATGGCCTATAATTAAATTCAATTAACAAATGAAATATAGAAATATTAAAAAATACTTTCTTAATACTATGAAATATCATCTTTCTGTGCATACAGACAGATTTCAAGCTTTATGACCGTTCTCATAAGTTTCAAACTTGAATATTTTTAGGCAAGATGAGTATGCAATTTGCTTTTATGATGACTACACACTAACTATTTGCATTTTGGAAGCCTTCAGCTATGCATCCAAATTTCTGTGGCAAATCTTTTCTGGTCTCAGTTTTTAGAATACCTTGAAATAAGTTCAATACCCCATAACACTGTGGCTCCATAGATGCCAAAAACTGTCTCCAGCTAAAACAAACAAATAAATGAACAAAACCTATTTATAGGATTTTGTTAAAATGAAAGAGTTGCTCCCAAAAGGCAGAACGTGCTTTCTTTTCTATCATGATTTTTCTTCATGTGCTGCTCTCTCTCCTGTTCTCTTCAGAGAACTCATTTGATGTCAAGTTTATCAAGATAACAGGAAAGGCTCAGAAGGGAGATCATATTCAAACTTGTTGAAGAAGAAATGCATTTATTTCTACAACAAGGCTTCTATTTTTCATCCTGGCCTCCTGATTGCTCAAGTGCCAACTGGATTGGTAGCTGTTTCAGAGTCTAACAGAAACTGTTTTTGTGGCAATAGTTCGGTCTTACCCTGATCTGTTACTTGCCAAGAGCTATTCATGGAGACTTATCAAGCATACCTTCAAGAAAAACGCCTGCCTAGTACAAGAATATTATCAGGGATGTTATCAAGGCAAAGATCTAAGAATTCCTTATTCCACTTTATCATGTGTTTGCTAATGCTATATTAAATGAAAAAATAAAATTATATGCACTCACTGTTTTCCTCCCTTGGACACGTACTTTGCTTTTTAAATGTTAGATATCTCAATGGATAAATACCATATACACTTCTAATGTGTGTTTTCAGCTCCGCTTTTGAGAGGCTTCTTTGAGTTTGCTAACTCGGGGATCTAAGGCCGGCCTTCCTCTCCTCTGCTAAGTGTCTAAGCGGTCCTCTCCTCTTCATGTATACCACTAAACCCTCTCCCCCCAGACAGCACAAGAAGGAGAGGTTAGGTTGAATTTGTATATAACTGAAAGCCTGTAAGTTGCATATATTAAAGAACTGGGCTGAGAATGTTTGGCTCTTGACTAGTGAAGAGCCCCCTCCTTCTTTTCTGCACTGTAGTATTTGATACAACAGTGCCGCATTGATTGTCAGTCTGTATCTGAATTTTACTACACCAACCCTCTACCAGGCAGAAAGCAGATAATTCTAGTTTCCTTCCTTCATCCTTCCCATTTGCTCTGCCTTCATTCATTATTTGTTTGGAAAACCTAGCACATATTATTCACCAAACAAGATAAAGTATGGGAAAGCAGAGACACACAGAAGAGTCTCAAGCAAACCATGTTTAACTGAATCACCCCAAAATCACATTCATAGCAGACCAAATACAAGAAGTTTGGTTTGTTTGTTTGTGTCTCTGTTTTCCTATCAAGGAACTGATGTGATTGATTAGGTTTCACTAAGAAAGTCTGTCTTCTTAGAGTCTAAATTCCCCGGTGCCCTAAATTGTCTTTTGCTTTATCTCTCAATTTTATTTTTAAAAAGAAACTCCTGCAACTCCATGGGGCTTTGATACTGCAATGGATTTGAGAGTGAAGGAACCATAGGCTGAAACCATGTTTCTAAAGCAGAATGGCGGATTGTGATGGGATTGGGTAATGGAAGCTATTTATTTACCACCAGCTGCCTCCAGCTGTGACACCCTGCTAAGTTATGGAATAAAGCACAGTAAATAAACACCCCGAGGAGACATGCTGAAGCACAGCACACATGGAAATCCATCTCCTCACAAATCCTGGAAAAATATGTACTCAGTAATTGAGCACATCCAAAATAAACCATCCCAAGCCAATGATTTGGAATGGTTTCCATGTTGTTGCCCCAAGAGTGATTCAGAAAAATAACCCAGGATTACTAGGGTCACTCTGAATGGAGACCCTTTCCTTACAAGGCTGACTCCTACTCATCCTTCAAGACTCAGCAAGGTATCACATACTTGAGGGTGACCTCCCCAACATTTGCCATCAAGTCGCTTCCTCAAAACTTCACGGCCCTGAGGCTTCCCCCATCACAACATTCACAGCCCTAAACTGAAGTGATGTATATGGTCTCTGTCTCTCCCACTAGACTGTAGGAGTCAATGGAATCATGGACCACATTCCAATCATCTTCATATCCCTAGTACTTAATACAATAGCTGCTTGTAGCTGTTCAGAAAATGTTTCAGTTCAGTTCAGTTCAGTTGCTCAATCGTGTCCGACTCTTTGTGACTCCATGAATCCCAGCACGCCAGGCCTCCCTGTCCATCACCAACTCCCAGAGTTCACTCAGAGTCGCGTCCGTTGAGTCAGTGATGCCATCTGCCATCTCATCCTTGGTCATCCCCTTCTCCTCCTGCCCCCAATCTCTCCCAGCATCAAAGTCTTCTCTAATGAGTCAAATCTTCACATGAGGTGGTCAGAGTACTGGAGTTTCAGCTTCAGCATCATTCCTTCCAAAGAAATCCCTGGGCTGATCTCCTTCAGAATGGACTGGTTGGATCTCCTTGCAGTCCAAGGGACTCTCAAGAGTCTTCTCCAACACCACAGTTCAAAAGCATCAATTCTTCGGTGCCCAGCCTTCTTCACAGTCCAACTCTCACATCCATACACGACCACAGGAAAAACCATAGCCTTGACTAGACGGACCTTAGTTGGCAAAGTAATGTCTCTGCTTTGGAATATACTATCTAGGTTGGTCATAACTTTTCTTCCAAGGAGTAACTGTCTTTTAATTTCATGGCTGCAATCACCATCTGCAGTGATTTTGGAGCCCAAAAAAATAAAGTCTGACACTGTTTCCACTGTCTCCCCATCTATTTCCCATGGAGTTATGGGACTGGATGCCATGATCTTCATTTTCTGAATGTTGAGCTTTAAGCCAACTTTTTCACTCTCCTCTTTCACTTTGATCAAGAGGCTTTTTAGTTCCTCTTCACTTTCTGCCATAAGGGTGATGTCATCTGCATATCTGAGGTTCTTGATATTTCTCCCAGCAATCTTGATTCCAGCTTGTGTTTCTTCCTGTCCAGCTTTTCTCATGATGTACTCTGCACATAAGTTAAATAAGCAGGGTGACAATATATAGCCTTGACATACTCCTTTTCCTATTTGGAACCAGTCTGTTGTTCCATGTCCAGTTCTAACTGTTGCTCTCTGGCCTGTTTAGTTTGAGTATATTCTCCTTGGAATATTGTATTTGTTGGTTATTAATTTTTTAAAAAAGAAAATTGTTGTAAGTGATTTTAAGCATTAGCTGGATTCCATGGACCAAAGACAGAAAATATCACTACATTTTTCCTACCCACTCCTGATCCTTAGTACAGTGATGATACTGTTTTTCCCTTCTCTCTTCTTCCTTTCATCCCTGCTCTCCCTGGGCCTCTTGAAGGAAATGTAAATAATTTGGCAATCCACAGTCATCCACCTCTTTATTCTACAAATGAGGAAACTGAGTCTCAGGGCATTCTTACTCCCATTTCTACCTTTAGTTCTCCTTCTCTCTGCCCATTTACTTCTTACCTCTATGAGAGATCATACTTAATTCTCCCTCCATGGAGAGCTTGCCCCATCCTTCACTTCATTCCCAATGAGGAATGTGGATCTGGTTCTCGGTATTCTAAGACACGTGTTGGCCCACTCTCCTAGTGGATAAAGCTTTCAGAGAGGTTAAAATGTGAAGTGAATATGATTCTGACACTTTCTGAATTATATCTCTTCCCTTATAAATTGTAAATCAGGTTAAAAGAGAACTGTCCCTCCCACCCTACTCTGAAGTGACTACAGTCAATTTACAGGGAATACAACTTTCTTGTGATAATAAAAGATTAGCAATAAAGTCACCTTTGTTAAACACCTACTAAGCATTCTGCATTTTTCTGGATGTCTTGCATTCATGGCCTCATTTCATCACCATAAAAACTCTACAAGGCAGATATTATCCCTATTTTATAGATGAAAAATCTGAGGCTCAAAGAGGTTAAATAGCATGCCCAAAGTCATGTGGATAAGCCAAAACTCAAAACTGACTCTCTGGGGTTCCAAAGCACATGTTGTCCCCTCTCAATCAACAGTGAAGACATTTAAGTGATGGCAAAGTCCTGTTAGATGCAGTCTCTAATTTCTGTACCCTTTTCTAGAAGCTATCTTATTTCCTCCTCTGCCCCTCTAAAATGGGTCTAGGAAAAGCTGGTTGCTGAAAAGGTAAAGTGCCCCAAACCACAGAAACCACTGAGGTGAAGACAGGGATCAGAAACCAGGAGCTTATTCAAGAAACAGAACCAAATAAGATGGGAGGAAGTTGCAAGGACAGTCAGTCCAGCTCATTCTGTGAACCCAGAGAGCATGGTTCCCTCCTAGCTGGAAAAGTTGTAATGGGTTTCTCCCCAGTTCTTCCTGTCTTGCCCAGCAGCATCTGAAAAGCACCACTAAACACCTGCCATTGTGCTCTCATCTGGCCGTGAGGGGTTGCCCTGTGGGCACTGCGATTTTTGTTGAAACTGTGGAAACTCTGAAACTTCCTGGAAATTGCAGGTTCACCCCTAATGAAGTAATCATTTTAGCCAAAACAAAGTTAATTTCCCAAAGAGTATTCCCACTAACCCCAAACAGCATTCCCGCTGACCCAAAACTCTCCAGACTTTAAAGTAGAGATGAATAAAGGCCCTGCAAGGCCACTTTGTTCCTTCACAAACATTTTCTTTTCCTGAAGCCAAACTTCATGGTCAGTTTTTATTCTTTGATTTTACTTATTCAAAGAAATAGTATAGAATCAAATTGCTGGTTGTTTCTAAAGCCAGAAGGACAGCGTTCAACAATGATTCAGCAAACAGATATTCTAAGAACTTAGTGCAAAGAGTATTGTGCCAGGTGACTTCTTAATCCATTTATCTTCATGACAACCCCATTGGGTGCAATTATATAACCACATTGTGATCAAGTGATGAAGTATACTACCCAATGTCACTGAGAAAAGTGATCAGAATTTGAACCCAGGTTGGGCTTTTTGGGGTGGGTTTTGTTTTTGTTTTTACTCATTTTATCATTTCATAGCACCCTCCCTACCTAAGGAAGCAGAACTACAAAACAATGGGTAGGTTTAGGAAGTAGCAAGATGCCTATCATGGGCATTGAGACGTGAAACAGCAAAGGATATGTGATTCAGTAGGCTTTAAATAAGAAATTTCTGGTAAGTAACAGTAGAGGGGTTTGGACAGGAAGTCAGGGCCAGATCATTGAAAGCCATAAGGCACTTGGGCACTAGGCATGCGGCATGTCTGAATAGCTTTAAGTAATTAATTCATCATTCTTTCAACAAATATTTTATGTAGTACCAACTATGTGTTAAGCCCTGGGGACAAAACTGTAAACAGATGTTCCCTGTCCTCAAAGGATCCACAGGCCAGAAGAGATGATGGGTCACTTCCATATACAATGGAAAGTACTTCGATAGGGGAAGAATAGCATGCTAGAGAAGTATAAGAAAGGCCAAAGAAGAGAAGGCTTCCCAGGGGAACTTATGCCTAAGTCAAGATTCAGTGGAGGGAAAGTTTGGGGAAAGAAGTCATCAAGGAAATTGTCAGAGTCAGTGGAAAGAGCATGAACAAGGCTAGAGATGAGAGAAAGACTGGCATATCCGAATAATTGCAAGATGATAGAGTGACTGATGAGCAGGGCGGCTAGAGATGAGGCTGGAAGTGGTAACAACAAGAAGCCATGGAATATTGTGAGTAATTCTTGACTTAAAATTACTAAATCTGCATGTGGTGACAACTGAACACATAAAATGATTCATTCAGCATAGATTTAAGACAATGCAAAACATCATGAGGGTGTGGTTCAAAAAGTTGATAGGACCTCAGGAAGCAAATTTTGTCACCTCTTCCAATCAGAATGCTTCAGCTGCAAGCAACAGAAATAAAAACTGGCTTAAGTAATAAGGAAATGCAATATTTCCATAAAAGTCTAAGGATAGGGAAAGCATTGGACAATCTGAAGCTCAATGATATAATCAAACATGTTGAATTTTTTTTCATCTCTCCAATCAGCCATCCCCAACTTTGGCCTCATTCTAAACCTGATCCTTCCACCCTGAAATTATAAATGGGATGCCAAGAGTAATTTGGGCTCTATACCTATTTGTAATCATATAGCAAGGGAGAGAGATGAAAGTCCTTTCCCTCAAATAGAACCCAAGTCCTTTCCTTTGTCTGATTATAACAGGTCACTCCTGGATCACTGGTCATAGGGGAATGGCATGTGTATATTGGTTTAGATTAACCAAGATCTAAACCAACATGGCAGCAAACTTGGAAAACTCAGCAGTGGCCACAGGACTAGAATATGTCAGTTTTCATTCCAATCACAAAGAAAGGCAATGCCAATGAATATTTGAACTACTGCACAATTGCACTCATCTCACACTCTAGCAAAGTAACGTTCAAAATTCTCCAAGCTAGGCTTTAACAGTATGTGAACTATGAACTTCCCGATGTTTAAGCTCGATTTAGAAAAGTCAGAGGAACCAGAGATAAAATTGCCAACATCCATTGGATCATCGAAAAGCAGGAGAGTTCCAGGAAAAAACATCTACTTTTGCTTTATTGACTATGCCAAAGCCTTTGACTGTGTAGATCACAAAAAACTGTGGAAAATTCTTAAAGAGATGGGAATACCAGACAACCTTACCTGCCTCCTGAGAAATCGCTATGCAGATCAAGAAGCAACACTTAGAACTGCACATGAAACAGTAGACTGGTTCCAAATCAGGAAAGGAGTATGTCAAGGCTGTATATTGTCACCCTGCTTACTTAACTTATATGCAGAGTACATCATGAGAAACACTGGACTGAATGAAGCACAGGCTGGAATCAAGATTGCTGGGAAAAATATCAATAACCACAGATATGCAGATGACACCACCTTTATGGCAGAAAGCAAAGAACTAAAGAGCCTCTTGATGAAAATGAAAGAAGAGAGTGAAAAAGTTGGCTTAATGCTCAACATTCAGAAAACAAAGATCATGGCATCTGGTCCCATCACTTCATGGCAAAAAGATGGGGAAACAATGGAAATAGTGACAGACTTTCTTTTCTTGGACTCCAAAATCACTGCAGGTGGTGACTGCAGCCATGAAATTAAAAAACACTTGCTCCTTGGAAGAAAAGCTATAACCAGCCTAGACAGCACATTAAAGAGCAAAGACATTACTTTGTCAACAAAAGTCCGTCTAGTCAAAGCTATGGTTTTTCCAGTAGTCATGTATGGATGTGAGAGTTGGACTATAAAGAAAGCTGAGTGCTGAAGAACTGATGCCTTTGAACTGTGGTGTTGGAGAAGACTCTTGAGAGTCTCTTAGACTGCAAGGAGGTCCAACCAGTGAATCTTTAAAGAAATCAGTCCCGAATATTCATTGGAAGGACCGATGCTGAAGCTGAAACTCTAATCCTTTGGCCACCTGATGTGAAGAACTGACCCACCGGAAAAGACCCTGATGCTAGGAAAGATTGAAGGTGGGAGGAGAAGGGGACAACAGAGGATGAGATGGTTGGATGGCATCACCAACTCGATGGACATGAGTTTAAGTAGAAGTTGGTGATGGACAGGGAAGGCTGGCGAGCTGCAGTCCATGGGGTCGCAAAGAGTCAGACACGACTGAGCGACTGAATTGAACTGAACTGAATCACGATCTACCTTTGTAACTGGTAATGGGGCCAACTTTCCCTGTATATCATGGTAGTGCAGGATATTAATACCTGAAAAAAAAAAAAAGAAGAAGAAGAAACCATGATTGCGTTAGACATGAAGAAGTTGAGAAATGGGAGCAGAGACTATTATACTGCACTTATAAACTGGGGACCTTTGATTTGGAACAAGTGAGCACAGCTCTGAAAGCTGTGTGCTCTGCTGGAGCAGACAGACTCAGGTCAGTCTGCCCACCAATTCAACAGCATTCAATAGCAACAGCAAAATGATAACTCTTAGTCCCTAACCTGGTAACTTGCAATATATGGAAGTGATTGTGTGCCTAAACAACTCACACATTGAACTTAAGCAATTCTAGATAAAATAGAAGCTTATTAAACTCGTCTTCGCAGTCACATAAATTTTTAAAAATGATACTATCAAGGCCAAGACCTTTTTCTTTTTTCCTTCATAGAATAATGTTGAGGATCAATTTCTCCAGCTTAACATCACTAGCCTTGGCAGCAGCTCATATTTGGAATATAAATGATGTCATCTGGTTGGCCTTTTCCCATCACAAACAGTAAATCTCTGAATCTGGAGAGATCTTTTATTTGGTTACACATATTGTACAGCATCAAGGGGTTAGAACACATGTGCTGGAGATTATTAAAATCATCTGGAGGAGAATGGCTTATTATTGGAAAGCCCAGAACTTACAACCCTTTCATGTCTGGTATCTCCATCAACTCTTCTTTTACTTCTGCCTTTTCAAAGCAACAGTTGCAGCTTATGGACTCATGATCCTTTGTAGACTAAAGTTTTGCCAGTGCATCATGTTTCCTCTCTAGAAAAAGATATGCCTAACATAAAATAGGGCAAGGAAGATAAGATTAAGAGTCAGAAAGCCAGCCTCAGCTCAACAACATGGCAAATATAAGGCTTTGGGCCAGCCACTTAAACTCTCTTAGCTTGTGTTCCTCATCTTAAAATGGAGATAATGATAACCAGCTTCACAGCACTGTTTGAGAGGAATTGTAAACAATTACTGAATGCTTGGTTATCACTTTATAATTTGCTAAATTATTTAATTACTTGCATTAGACTTATCCTGTATGGGGAAGACTCTCTATAGATATTTGTTGAATGACCAATAACTAGGTGATAATGTGATTTGGTGGACTCTGAATCATCAAGTTATTTCACATCTCTGAACTTAGTTCTCTCCAGTTATAATGTGTATTCAATTTTAACCTTTCTTTTAGAGTTGTCTAAAAGAATAAACAAAATAACATATATGAAGTATTCAGATTGTCTGGCACATCAGTGTGTTTGAGAAATAGAATTCCTTTTTCTCCAGTCCCTTCCTCTTTAAAAACTTCATGTTTCTCATCCCACAGAATTGGTAATAAGACTAACATCCTACCTACTGAAGGACAGAGATGTGGAGCAGAAAGAACAGCAAGACCAGCCTTTGGTTCTGGCTTTCCAGCTTTCTGGTTGTGTTCCATTTGGCATTTTCCTCAGGGTCTCTGTTCTCCCATCTGAAAATAAAGGAGCTGGCTGAAATTCTTAAGTTTTAACTCTTAAATTCCCAAACTTGAAATTTATAGATCAAACAATAAAACCAGAGTAATCACAAACCAGAAGCGTGACATAGAATTCAAACTTTTGACTTGATAAATATTTAGATCCCTTTCAGAGAACTGGCACTTACCATTACAATCATTTTAAATAAAAGGATCCAGGACATCAGAAAAGAAGGAAGAGCAAAATTATAGGATACAAGGCATTTCTTTAAATGGAATGAGTTATCTTTATTTAAAAATGGCTGAATTTTCTCACTTTCCTCATTTTTATTTCATTTTTCCAGACTGGAAAAATTTTTTCAGGACCAACAAGGACCTTTAGAATAGCATCGGAGAAGCACAGTCTGTTTCACCTGGAAGGTTTCTTCTAGCATGAATGTCCTGTGATTCTTTCATGATTCTATCATAGTGAGAGGTGATGCTTCTAAAACAATAGTTTATTGGGATAAAATTAATCCAGAGAAGAAACATACCTAATAATCTATTTTGATGAACTGTATGATTCTTTTAAAAATGTGATTACTGCTGATTTTTAAGTTTTTTCTCCCCCCCGCCCCCCCACTGGCTGCACCTCATGACAGGAAGAACTTCCCCACCTGCACCCCCTGCAGAGGAAGCACAGAATATAAATTGCTGGACCAGAAGGGAAGTCCCTGAACTGTATGACTCTGAGTCTAAATAAAGAGTTTAATTTAGTTGAATGATAATGCCCCACAGGTCCTCAAGACACGTCCATGTTCCTAACACCAATCCTTCTGTCTGAGGCTTCATTCTTCACTGACTGTAAAATGGTGATGAGCACAGTTGTACCCACCTATGTTGAAACAAGAGAGAGATGAGGGCAGACCAAAGATATTCAAAGTATTCATACTTCAGGCTCCACGTGTCCATCCTGAGGTGAGCTTTTCTAATAGCTTTCACTCTCTAATCTTAGGCCAGAAAAGATCTCTGAACTCTACCATGAAGATCTCAAATATCCTGCATCAACACCACATATTTTATGACTGAGTCTGCATAGAGACTGGCTCATTCATAGTCAGCACTCAGTTTTAACAAGCTCAGTTAATTCAGTTTTGCCCAAATTAGAAATAGACAAGCAGAAGGGAGAGAGAAGCTTATTCAGACAGCTCTGTGGTTGAGGCTCTTCTTCACCTCCCAGAAGGAGAGAAAATCAAAACACACAAACAGAACTGAACTACTGCTACTTAGAACAATGGTAGGTGTTTGTAACTGGATTACTGCTACTAAGAACACTAGTAGGTGTTTGCAAACTTGATTCTATTAGTAAGTCATCAAGAAGAGAAACAAATATCATATATTAAAGCATATATTTGAAATCTAGAAAAAAATGTACTGATGAACCTATTTGAAGAAAAGGAATAGTGATACAGACTTGTGGACACGATGGGGTGGAAAAGAGAGGGTGGGACAAATTGAGAGAGTGGCATTGACATATATATACTACCATGTGTAAAACAGATAAGTAGTGGGAAGCTGCTGTATAGCACGGAGATCTCAGCTTGGTGGTCTGTGATGACCTAGAGGGGTAAAACAGGTGTGGGGTAGTTGGGAGGGAGACACTAGAGGGAAGGGGTGTATGTGTACATATAGCTGACTCACACTGTTGCACAGCAGAAAACACGACAACATCATAAACATTATTTTACCTCAATTTAAAAAAAATTAAGAAAAGAAAAATCTAAAATAGTTGCCACTGAGAAAAGATAAAAATTTAAACTTCATTCAATAACCTTTTGATGTCGATTATAGACGTTGGTCAAATTTGTTGAAATAGATGCTCAGTGGGGTACACCTCAGCTCTCAGGTAGGTGGCTTCATTCATTCTCCTATGAATCCAGATAAATGAACTAGTAACAGCAATAGGAATGAACAGGCATGACTCGCTGTTGTATTGTAATTTACCTCTAATGAAGTGCTCTTTACAGTCATCTTCTCATTTACTATTCAGATCAACACTTAAGGGAGAAATGATAATTATTAGTATCAACTCATTTCTCTAAATGAGGAAACCAGTAAACTCAGTGTGGTTAAGTAGTCTGCCCAAGATAGTAGAGTTCATAAGTGGCAGGCTATACAAACCCAGAGCTTCTGACTCTACGCCCAGCACTTTTCCCACCCTCTGCTCCTCTCTCATTCTTATAAATAACTATAACACTAAGAGGTCCAAAGGAACTTCCTCCTGGTTCTCAGGCCCATGATAAATGCCACTTGCCCTGGGGAGGAAAATAAAGTCCATGCTTTTTGCTGGCCTATGTGCTAAGTCATTGGCGCCCAGAAATAACCTCTTGGAGACTATGGGCCTTGTGTTTACCACAAAGCAGTGGGTAAATAACTAGTTGGTGTTTTAGTGTTTTGTGGTCATTTAATCTGTTGTGTTCCTTCCCAAGACTCTGAAGGTTTCCTTTTTCAGTTAATTTTTATTTACGTTTCTGAGGTCTGTGTTGTTTGGCGTTTGGTTCATTGGATGTTTTTCTTGGAATGTGTTGCCATTGGCTTCGGGATGTTCCTGCTCTGCTGTTTCATGGAATTTTCCCTGAGTGTGGATTGCTGTGTATTTCTTCAGGGCAGTGAGCCAAGGTAGTGCTGGTATGTAATCTGTTTCTCTGGCCAGAGGACTTCTTGTCACCTATCCACATGGCGCTTGATTGTATTTCTCTGCTGATAATTCTCCTCCCCTCTGTCAATGTGCCACGACCTTGGAGGCCAGCCATCTTGTGTGTTGTGCGTTATTGGCTCTGGATAAGACAAGCCCACTTGCTTCTGATACAGATAGTGTCAACTGATTCTCCTAGTTTGTCCTATTAGCCCAGAATTGAAGAAGGAGATACACTCCAAATGTTACGAGAAGAGTGGAGAAGGCTCATAGGGTTAATCTTACAGACAAAGCCAGCATGTGATTGAAAACATCCAGCCCTTTGCAAAGATCTGTGCCCCAGTAGGAGATGGATCCATGAATGCCAGGTGCATCGCAAGCACCACAGGCTCCCATGACCCTCAGCAAGTCTTTTTTCCTTTGTCTTTGACAAGTCCATAAATGATGTGCCAGAGAAAAATAAGAATTTGTTCCATATCAGAAAGTTTTGTCCTTTAGGTATTTTCTTTGCGGGTAGGAAAAAAAAAAAAAAAAATGAGAAAGGTCAAGTAGTGTTTTGTCATTAAAATGGTATGTTTCTCTCAAGGCTTTCAGCCTAATTAAGAAGCAAAGCATGCATTGAGACAGAAAGTTGTCCTGGATAAATCCTTTCTTCTGCTGTTTTATTTATTGTACTTCACTCCATTGTTTTGTTTATGTGCTCTTTACCCCTATTCTTTTCACAAAGACTTTGGGAGAGCTTACAAAAACATGTCAATACAAAATTAAATATTTCTAAATCATTAAGAGAAGCAGAGTGAATGGATAACATTAAAGGCATGCATAAGATTGGTGTTTAGAACTTTATGGCAAATACCATAGTACAATTGTTAAAAACAATTTACAAAAATGACTCCCAAAGCCTATTTATCACTTAAATTGTGCAGTGGCTCACAAATCTGTTCTCTGAACTTAATTTAGTTTTGGAGGTCTGGGAGGACAACTTCAATCCCCATGACAACTTCAGGTACTCTGGCACACCTCTGAAGGCCAATACTGTTATCTTATTTGCAAGGATATAAAATGAAAACTACTATTTATGAGTTATCTAAAATATACTAAGCATTGTTTTAGTAACTTGACATTTAATAATCCACTGAATTCTCTCAGCCTTCTATGATATAGGAATTATTTCTTTTGGACAGAGGACATAACCAAAGCTGAGCAACTTGCCCAAGTTCACCCAACTATCAGGATAAAAGCAAAATCAATACAGGGATGTTTGAGCTCAAAGTCAGTGCTATTCTCATTTCATTTAATGATCCACCTGAATGACAAGTTAAAAAATTGCAGAATATGCTTTTTTCACTTGGTGGGTATTAAAATATCAAACAAAATTGGTTCATTGGAAGGTTGCCCTCAAGCTGTACGTTGACCAGGAAATAACTACAAGCTAAAAGAAGATTACAGGACTTCCCTGATGGTCCAGTGGTTAAGAATCTGCCTGCCAATGCCTGGCACATGGGTTCAATCCCTGGTCTGGGAAGATTCCACATGCCACAGAGGAACTAAGCTTGTGTGCCACAACTGTAGAGCCCATGATCCATAAGTACTGAGCCCACATGCCTAGAGCCTGTTCTGCAATAAGATAAGCAACCACAAAGACAAGCCAGCATACCAAAACAGAGGAAGACAGCACACAGCATCAAAGACCTAGCATAGCCAAAAATAAATAAATAAACTAATTTTTAAAGTGTATTTTAAAAGATTACAAGGTCTGGTGGTTAAGGTCAACAAAAGGAGTATCTATGATTATCTGTGGGCTCTGGCACTCTCATGCAAATGACCTCCTACAAAATCAGGAAGAACATATCTCAAAAGCCCCTCCAAACTATACGCCATAACAAAATAGAAAGAGTAAGAAGCTATGGTTTTAATGGGCTTCCCAGGTGTCTCAGTGGTAAAGAATCAGCCTGACAATATAGGAGACATGGATTCTATCCCTGGGTCAGGAAGATCCCCTGGAGAAGGAAACGGCAATCCACTCCATTGGGAAATTCCATTGACAGAGGAGCCTGGTGGCCTATAGTATATGAAGGTCACAAAGTGTTAGACACAGCCTAGCAACTAATTAACAAAAATGTGGTCTTGATATAGTATCACTACGAACAAAGCTAGTGGAGGTGATGGAATTCCAGTTGAGCTGTTTCAAATCCTGAAAGATGATGCTGTGAAAGTGCTGCACTCAATATGCCAGGACATTTGGAAAACTCAACAGTGGCCACAGGACTGGAAAAGGTCTGTTTTCATTCCAATCCCAAAGAAAGACAATGCAAAAGAATGGTCAAACAACCGCACAATTGCACTCATCTCACATGCTAGTAAAGTAATGCTCAAAATTCTCCAAGGCAGGCTTCAACAATACGTGAACCGAGAACTTCCTGATGTTGTTCAAGCTGGTTTTAGAAAAGGCAGAGGAACCAGAGATCAAATTGCCAACATCTGCTGGATCATCAAAAAAGCAAGAGAGTTCCAGAAAAATATCTATTTCTGCTTTATTGACTATGCCAAAGCTTTTGACTGTGTGGATCACAATAAACTGTGGAAAATTCTGAAAGAGATGGGAATACCAGACCACCTGACCTGCCTCTTGAGAAATCTGTATGCAGGTCTGGAAGCAAGAGTTAGAACTGGACATGGAACAACAGACCGGTTTCAAATAGGAAAAAGAGTAAGTCAAGGCTGTATATTGTCACCCTACTTATTCAACTTCTATGCAGAGTACATCATGAGAAACGCTGAACTGGAAGAAACACAAGCTGGAATCAAGATTGCCGGGAGAAATATCAATCACCTCAGATATGCACAGGACACCACCTTTCTGGCAGAAAGGGAAGAGGAACTAAAAAGCCTCTTGATTAAAGTGAAAGAGGAGAGTGAAAAAGTTGGCTTAAAGCTCAACATTCAGAAAACGAAGATCATGGCCTCTGGTCCCATCACTTCATGGGAATAGATGGGGAAACAGTGTCAGACTATTTTTCTCGGCTCCAAAATCACTGCAGATGGTGACTGCAGCCATGAAATTAAAAGACACTTACTCCTTGGAAGAAAAGTTATGACCAACCTGGATAGCATATTCAAAAGCAGAGACATTACTTTGCCAACTAAGGTCCATCTAGTCAAGGCTATGGTTTTTCCAGTGGTCATGTATGGATGTGAGAGTTGGACTGTTAAAGAAAGCTGAGCACCACAGAATTGATGGTTTTGAACTGTGGTGTTGGAGAAGACTCTTGAGAGTCCCTTGGACTGCAAGGAGATCCAACCAGTCCATTCTGAAGATCAGCCCAGGGATTTCTTTGGAAGGAATGATGCTAAAACTGAAACTCCAGTACTTTGGCCCCCTCATGTGAAGAGTTGACTCATTGGAAAAGACTCTGATGCTGGGAGGGATTGGGGGCAGGAGGAGAAGGGGACGCCAGAGGATGAGATGGCTGGATGGCATCACAGACTCGATGGACGTGAGTCTGAGTGAACTCCGGGAGTTGGTGATGGACAGGAGGCCTGGTGTGCTGCGATTCATGGGGTCGCAAAGAGTCGGACACAACTGAGCGACTGAACTGAACTGAGTCCCACTAATCAGACAGAAAATGGCCACTGGTGTGTGTTGGGTTGGAAAAGTCATCTTCAAGAACAAAAGAAACAAGAAAAATAGCACTGTCATTTGTGATAATAGCTGCCACTTACTGAGTGCCCATTAGATGACAGATACCCTCTGTATGTTTTATAACTAATCTTCTTGATGGGTCTCTTTGGGCACTGTTGATTCCTGTCTGCTTTCTTTTTATCAATTGAAGAAACAGAGGCTCAGAGAAGTTTTAGAGATGACTGCGGCAAGATCACTAATAAGGTGCAGAGCTAAAGTCTCAAACATAAGCCTGTCTAGCTGGAAACTCACACACCCTCTACCGTGTTTTGCTGCTGCTTTATACCAATCAGGTCAACCTGAAAGACTAAGGCAAACTGAATAACACTGATGCCTCATATCAGATTTTGAAGAGCTGCAGGTGTTGCTGAATCTTCTAGGCATCAGAGATTTCTACAGTAGCAATAAACGTTGATGACCTCTGAGGTGGACATACCCTCCAGTCCACAGCCAAAGAAAAGAGTCTTGAATAGGGACAACTGAGAACTTTGAGGTTCTTAGACAGGGAGGGGAAGATATTTTCCACTTTCTTAATTTAGTGGCTCTTTATTAAGCTTCATTTCAGTTCAGTTCAGTTGTGTCCAACTCTTTGTGACCTCATGAATTGCAGCATACTAGGCCTCCCTGTCCATTACCAACTCCCGGAGTTCACTCAGACTCACGTCCATCGAGTCTGTGATGCCATCCAGCCATCTCATCCTCTGGCGTCCCCTTCTTCTCCTGCCCCCAATTCCTCCCAGCATCAGGGTTTTTTCCAATGAGTCAACTCTTTGCATGAGGTGGCCAAAGTACTGGAGTTTCAGTTTTAGCATCATTCCTTCCAAAGAAATCCCAGGGCTGATCTCCTTCAGTATGGACTGGTTGGATCTCCTTGCAGTCCAAGGGACTCTCAAGAGTCTTCTCCAACACCACAGTTCAAAAGCATCAGTTCTTCAGTGCTCAGCTTTCTTCACAGTCCAACACTCTCATCCATACATGACCACTGGAAAAACCATAGCCTTGACTAGACGGAGCTTAGTTGGCAAAGTAATGTCTCTGCTTTTGAATATGCTATCCAGGTTGGTCATAGCTTTTCTTCCAAGGAGTAAACGTCTTTTAATTCCATGGCTGCAATCACCATCTGCAGTGATTTTGGAGCCCAAAAAAATAAAGTTTGACTGCCAGAGTCCAGCTCCAGCAGCCAGGGATTCAACCTGAAGGGGTCAGCGGTGTCGGCGAGAAACTGGGGCAGCCTCTCATTTTTCATGGACTGCCTGTTTATTTCAAGCTTATGATTCTCTTTTATACTTTTACAAAAGCATTAGGTCTAGGTGCGATGCAGGATAGAGGATGCTTGGCGCTGATGCACTGGGATACCCAGAGAAATGGTATAGGGAGGGAGGTGGGAGAGGGGTTCAGAATTGGGAACACGTGTACACCCGTGGCAGATTCATGTTGATGTATGGCAAAACCAATACAGTATTGTAAAGTAAAATAATTTTTTTTAAAAAGCAGTATGTCAGAGGTTTGATATTTTTAGTTCCCATAGACCCAGATTTATTTTTCTCCAAAAATCATTGTTGCCCCTCAAAAGGAGTTCCTTCCTCAGCGATTCTCTTATCTACTTTTTACCATGTGTCCTTGTGAATACACTGTAACTCATGCTAATATCTGGGCTACATACCACATTCCTCAGTTTAATTCTTATCTTTCTAAGTCCTGTTTGCCCCTAGTATCCTAAGCTCACTATTTCTTAGAAAGGGCTTCTAGCTAATACTATCTCTAAAGTTCCTAATTTCTATAAGCTATAGTAGAATATGCTAACATTACAGCAATCCTTAAATCTTTAGCTTCTATTTTAATTATTCCTAAGCCCTAAGTTCAGCAAACTCCTTTGCCATAAACACTTCTCTCACAAATGGGCTTCAGATAGCAATCCCTCCCATGGCCTCAAGCTGCAGCCCACGTGCTCACCCTGGAACAGTCTTTTGTAAAAGTCCTTGAACAAATGTCAGTGATAAACCTTATGAATTATTCTTTGAGCATAGCTGCAGAAGGCTTTATGCCTTCTCATGCTCCTCTCAAAATAAATAAATAAACAAATAAATAAGCACCTTAATATTCTCTTCAGTCAACTCAGCCAAGGAAAGGAAAAAACAAGTCAGAATCACAAAGCCTAACCCATTCCAGGTCTGTGCCTATGGAGCAAAGGGAGGGGGTTTAGGGCTGTGCCTACATTTTGTCAGTAATGCTTAACGCGGCTCCCAACATCTGACAGTTTCCACTGTTTCCCCATCTATTTCCCATGAAGTGATGGGACCAGATGCCATGATCTTAGCTTTCTGAATGTTGAGCTTTAAGCCAGCTTTTTCACTCTCCTCTTTCACTTTCATCACGAGGCTTTTTATTTCCTCTTCACTTTCTGCCATAAGGGTGATGTTATCTGCATATCTGAGGTGATTGATATTTCTCCCAGCAATCTTGATTCCAGCTTGTGCTTCTTCCAGCCCAACGTTTCTCATGAAGTACTCTGCATAGAAGTTAAATAAGCAGGGTGACAATATACTCCGGGAGATGGTGATGGACAGGAAGGCCTGGCGTGCTGCGATTCATGGGGTCGTGAAGAGTTGGACACGACTGAGCGACTGAACTGGACTGGACAATATACAGCCTTGATGTACTCCTTTTCCTATTTGAAACCAGTCTGTTGTTCCATGTCCAGTTCTAACTGTTGTTTCCTGACTTGCATACAGATTTCTCAAGAGGCAGGTCAGGTGGTCTGGTATTCCCATCTCTTTCAGAATTTTCTAGTTTATTGTGACCCACACAGTCAAAGGCTTTGGCATAGTCAATAAAGCAGAAATAGATGTTTTTCTGGAACTCTCTTTTTCCATGATCCAGCAGATGTTGGCAATTTGATCTCTGGTTCCTCTGCCTTTTCTAAAACCAGCTTGAACATCTGGAAGCTCACGGTTCACGTATTGCTGAAGCCTGGCTTGGATAATTTTGAGCATTACTTTTTAGTGTGTGACATGAGTGCAATTGTGTGGTTGTTTGAGCATTCTTTGGCATTGCCTTTCTTTGGGATTGGAATGAAAACTGACCTTGGGGCACAAATAATTTTACCAGCTATCTACAATACAATTAAAAGTGTACAGTGGAAAGTCTCCCTTTCTATTGGTCTGTCTAGACTGAAATAACAAAATACTATTGGGTTGAGTGGCTTAAACAACAGATGTTTATTTTCTCACAGTTAGTTCTGGACTTTCCAGTCAATTCAGTTCAGTTGCTCAGTTGTGTCCGACTCTTTGCGACCCCATGAATCACAGCATGCCAGGCCTCCCTGTCCATCACCATCTCCCGGAGCTCACTCAGACCCACGTCCATTGAGTCCATGATGCCATCCAGCCATCTCATCCTGGGTTGTCTTCTTCTCCTCCTGCCCCCAATCCCTCCCAGCATCAGAGTCTTTTCCAATGAGTCAACTCTTCGCATGAAGTGTCCAAAGTACTGGAGCTTCAGCTTTAACATCATTCCTTCCAAAGAAATCCTAGGGTTGATCTCAAGGTGCTGGTAAATTCAGTTCCTGGTGAGAGTAGTCTTGCAGCTTGTAGATGGCTGCTTTCTAACTATATCCTCACATGGTGTTTCCTTGGTGCCTGTGTGGACAGTGAACTCTCTGATGTGTCTTCCTATAAGGACATTAATCCTATTGGGTCAAGACCTTAGTTTCATGACTGCATTTAACCTTGATCTTTTCCTTAGAGATCTCAATTCCAGATAAAGCCACACTGTTGGCTAGGACATAAAAATATTAACTTTGGGGGGATACAAGTATTCATCCCATTATACCCTTCTACTCTAGACTATCAGTCAGCCCATTTCCTTCTCCAAAGACAATCAGTGTCACCAGTGTCTGAGTATTCTGTCAAAAACATTTTGTGTATAATATACTTATTCAAATAAAGTGAAACTAAGCACTATGTTTGATGATTATTCCTCCTGTAAGTAGAAAGTTGAAACTGTCCCATGTCTACATGTGTATCTTTTGCTTCATTCTTTCTCATGATTTCATAGTATACCATTAAATTACCATATTTAAATTAATCAGTACCATACTTATACATTGAAGGAGGACATGGCAACCCATTCCATTATTCTTGTCTGGAGAATCCCCGTGGACAGTGGAGCCTGGTGGGCTACAGTCCTGGGATCACAGAGAGTTGGACTCAACTGAGCAACTAAGCACAGCACTTACACATACTAAGTGTGTATTTAGTCTTTGGCTGTTACAAACAATGCTTTAGGGAACACAATTTTTCAAATATGTTTGTACATGTGTTAATAAAGTTAAATATCTAGAAGTGAGAAGAATAGGTTAAAGTGTATGTGCTTTTCAAAATGAAAAGATATTGACAAATTGCTCTCCAAAAAGATTCCTGCAATTTACATTTTAACATTTAAGTATAATTAGAACTTCCAGATATACAAGCTGGTTTTAGAAAAGGCAGAGGAACCAGAGATCAAATTGCCAACATTTGTTGGATCATAGAGAAAGCAAGGGAATTCCAGAAAACCATCTACTTCTGCTTCATTATCTATGCTAAAGCCTTTGACTGGGTGGATTGCATCATGCTGTGGAAAATTCTTTAAGAGATGAGAGTACTGGACCACCTTATTTCCTGAGAAACCTTTATTTGGGTCAAGAAGCAACAATTAGAACTGGACATGGAACAAGGGACTGGTTCCAAATTAGGAAAAGAGTACGTCAAGGCTATATATTGTCACTCTACTTATTTAACTTATATGCAGAGTACCTCATGCAAAATGCCAGGCTGGCTGAATCACAAGATGGAATCAAGAATGCTGGGAGAAATATCCACAACCTCAGATATACAGGTGATACCACTCTAATGGCAGAACGTGAAGAGGAACTAAATAGACTCTTGATAAGGGTGAAAGAGGAGTAAAAAGCTGGCTTGAAATTCAAAATTCAAAAACTTAAATCATGACGTCCAGTCCCATCATTTCTTGGCATACAGAAGGGGAAATAATGGAAGCAGAGACGGATTTTATTTTCTTGGTCTCCAAAATCACTATGGACAACAACCACAGCCATGAAATTAAAAGACACTTGCTCCTTGGAAGGAAAGCTATGATATATCTAGACAGTGTATTAAAAAGCAGAGACATCCCTTTGCCAACAAAGGTCTGTATAGTCAAAGCTATAGTCTTTACAGTAGTCATGTACAGATGTGAAAGTTGGACAATTAAAAGGCTGAGCACCAAACAATTGATGCTTTTGAATTGGGGTGCTGGAGAAGACTCTTGAGAGTCCGTTGGAATACAAGGAGATCAAACAAGTCAATCCTAAAGGAAAATAGCCCTGAATATTCATCAGGACTGATGCTGAAACTGAAGCTTCTGTACTTTGGCCACCTGATGTGAAGAACCAACTCATTGGAAAGACCTTGAAACTGAGAAAGAGTCAAGGCAGTAAAAGAAGGTAGCACATGGTTAGATAGCATCACCAAGTCAATGGACATGAATTTGAGTGAACTCAGGAGATAGTGGAGGACAGAGGAGCCTGGCATGCTGCAGTCCATGGGGTCGCAAAGAGTCAGACACAATTTAGCGACTGAACAATAACAAATAACAGTATGGATAAGAACTCCAGAATAACTTTGTGAATATTAATTCAATAACCCTTATTATGAATCATCTAATGAGGAGGAAAATAAAGAT
The DNA here is from genome assembly GCF_023091745.1 of Budorcas taxicolor. Lineage (NCBI taxonomy): Eukaryota > Metazoa > Chordata > Mammalia > Artiodactyla > Bovidae > Budorcas > Budorcas taxicolor. Next base: position 90,316,579 of record NC_068912.1, on the reverse strand, counting down.
GGAAATATCTTTTTCACCCTCCTGACTCCACATTTTTTATTCATTTCCTCAAAGATTCAGTGCAGTTCAGTTGCTCAGTCATGTCCAACTCTGCAACCCCATGAATCGCAGCACAGCAGGCCTCCCTGTCCATCACCATCTCCCGGAGTTCACTCAGACTCATGTCCATCGAGTCGGTGATGCCATCCAGCCATCTCATCCTCGGTCATCCCCTTCTCCTCCTGCCCCCAATCCCTCCCAGCATCAGAGTCTTTTCCAATGAGTCAACTCTTCGCATGAGATGGCCAAAGTACTGAAGTTTCAGCTTTAGGATCATTCCTTCCAAAGAATATCCAGGGCTGATCTCCTATAAAATGGACTGGTTGGATCTGCTTGCAGTCCAAGGGACTCTCAAGAGTCTTCTCCAACACCACAATTCAAAGGCATCAATTCTTCAGCACTCAGCTTTCTTCACAGTCCAACTCTCACATCCATACATGACCACAGGAAAAACCATAGCCTTGACTGGACAGACCTTAGTCAGCAAAGTAATGTCTCTGCTTTTGAATATGCTATCTAGGTTGGTCATAACTTTCCTTCCAAGGAGTAAGCGTCTTTTAATTTCATGGCTGCAATCACCATCTGCAGTGATTTTGGAGCCGAGACTCTGTTTCCACTCTTTCCCCATCTATTTCCCATGAAGTGATGGGACCAGATGCCATGATCATTGTTTTCTGAATGTTGAGCTTTAAGCCAACTTTTTCGCTCTCCTCTTTCACTTTCATCAAGAGGCTTTTTAGTTCCTCTTCACTTTCTGCCATAAGGGTGGTGTAATCTGCATATCTGAAGTGACTGGTATTTCTCCCAGCAATCTTGACTCCAGCTTGTGCTTCTTCCAGTAGCAGAATATTAATCTGATCTTATCACTCACTATTTCTTAGCACCCACAGGCTGAGATCCTAGCTAGCACACAGGATACAGCAGAACAGGTTGGTTTCTGGCCAATCTTCCATGTCATCTCTGACAACATACTCCCATCCAGTTTGTAGCTTTCAGTCAGATCAAGTCACTAACCTTAGAAATCCTTATGAGACCTCTCACACCACTGAGCCTCACAAGGACCATCTATCCTCTATATCTTTCCATATCTGTCTTCCCTGTTAATCTCCTTCCCCATTCATTCTACAATCTCTCAAATGTCATTTTTTCTGCCAAGACTCATTCTTTCTCCCATGTGGCCTTAGAAATTCTGTCTTCTATGAAACTATTCAAATCATGTGCATCCACATCATAAAACCTTATGGCTATAATTTGTGTGTGTTTCTCTGACTCTTCATTGGATAACAGCACATAGATGGTTGCTAAGTAGATGGTTAAAAAAATTATTTATTTTTATTTTTTTAATTTTTAATTTTGTTTGTATTGGTGTAGCTGAATAACAATGTTGTGATAGTTTTAGGTGAATATCTTATTTTTAATCAAATCATTTAATCTTTGGGACAACGCTTTGACATAGATACTCTTACTATTCTTATTTTACGGATGAGGAAAATGAGACATAACTCATAAAGTAACTTGCTCAATCACAGTAAAAATAAGAGGCAGAGCTGGGACTGATCCCTAAATGTGGTTGTTCTAGAATCTTTAGAAATTCTCATCAGACATGTCTGACCTCCCAAGTCTCCTCTTTTTACTCTTTTTACAGAGTATATTCTTCTTGTGCTCTTCTACCTAGTCTTCTAATCTCCAATCTCACTGTAACTCAGCTTCTTCCTCCTCATGAACTATACTGACATGCTTCTAAATATGGAGATTAGTTCAACATTCTCCTGGATCTAGCCTCAAAACCCTCTTCTTACAACTATCAGAGTACTCAGCATACAGAGGGCTCCATTGGTCACTAGGGCCCACCCATCATAGGAAAGCGTAGAGGGTTATAAACAATTTTAAGATTAATAAGACATCTGCTTCAAGTTGAGTTTCGACTTTTCTGGTGGCTCAGTGGGTAAAGAATCACCTGCAATGCAATTGACTCAGGTTCAAATCCCTGGGTTCAATCCCTGGGTTGGGAAGATCCTCTGGTGAAGGAAATGGCAACCTACTTCAGTATTCTTGCCTGGAGAATTCCATGGACAAAGGAGCCTGGTGGACTATACAGTCCAGGGGATCACAAAGAATCAGACACAACTGAATGACTAACACTTCAAGTTGAATTTCGGTTCAGTTAAGTCACTCAGTCGTGAAACCAGACTCTTACTTGAAACTTAGCACTCACAATTTTATTTAAGAGTTCTTTGAGGTTAGTGTTTGTGGAAGGGGAGGGAGAGGAAAGACAGGGTGAGACAGAGTGAGAAGTTGAGCTATGATACATTCCTAACAAGGCCTCAACTGACCCCAAGAAGAGTTTTGGAGTTGAGATGCCTTTCAGAGCTACACCATGTTGGGATGAGTTGGCAAGACCATTGATTAATTATTAGAAGTGGGTCATCTCTTGAGAGAAGGAGTGACATTGAGCAAAGCAGTTTTCTTTTGCCAAGGACTGACACCAAGGGCTATCATTGGTAGTACTTTCTACAGCTGGGGAAGTAAGTCCATTCCTGAGGGAAGATCTACATGGCACATGGTAGCATCCACCCAATGTCTCGTTCTTTAAATGACTAACATCATAACACTCTAACCACTGTAGATTCATTTTCAGATGGGACAATTAATGTAAACGTAACATGGAAGAGATCACATAGACAGTAACAACTGAGCTGGTATTAGAACCCAGGCCTGGCTGAGTGCAAAACCCATGTTCCTTCTTTATATTAAACTAATCTTCTTGGGCACATTTTAAATTGTATGACAGCATGTATGTGGTAATCTTTTGAAGACTAGAAATACACACTCATAACACTGAACTCCTTCCAGAACTGCACTCTCCCAACATTCCCCAAACAAGCAATTCCCTCTGAGCCCACACACCCACTTGCTCTCATTTTCCACATATTTACTTGGATGTAGTCACCAATGACATATTAGGCAGATGTCATTTGGAAAAGGAGGTGTGATCATTGTCAAAGTAAAGTGAGAACTGCCTTCGAACTATCCTTGATGTCTAGTCCACAGTGGAGAAGAGCTTATCTATTAAAATAAAAAATACTAGCAATGTCTCCAAAAATGTGGTCCATGGATCCTGAGAATACTCAGGATTTTTTCAGGGAATCTATAAAAGAAAAAAACATTTTCATAATAATAGAAGTTGGTTCCCCCCCCCCCCCCTCCACAGTGCCTACACAGTGTTAACTGACAGTACAAAAGCACTGGTGAGTAAAACCACTAATGCTTTAATAGAGGTCAAGATAATGGTACAAAATTCTATTAGTAGTTGTAATCTTTAATAACTCACAGTCAGTTTAAAAGCAATATAAAAGCTAATTCCACTTAAAAGTCTTCTGAAGAAGCAGTAAAAGTTATTTGTATTACTTATAAGAGGGATTAACTGGAAAACTATGGTTATTCAGACTTGGGAATAAGTCAGAAGTATTCTCAAAAATGAATGAAGAGAGCCCACCACTACAAAGAAAATAACTCGTGATGTTAATTTCCAATGATTAAATGTAAGTTTTCAAGCAAAAACTTGAATTTTTGAAAACTTTTGTTTGCCGTCATGCTGCTACTGCTAAGTCACTTCAGTCGTGTCCGACTCTGTGCGACCCCATAGATGGCAGCCCACCAGGCTCCCCCGTCCCTGGGATTCTCCAGGCAAGAACACTGGAGTGGGTTGCCATTTCCTTCTCCAAATGCCATCATGAGCAATATCCTAATGTAGATCTTCTGATGAGATTGGTGGTTATAATAGGTATGTGATATTTTTTTATTTTGTATAATGAAGTGAGTCAACATTTTCAAAATCTACATAATTTAGAAAATTGGTATTTTCCATACAACCAATACATGGTGTTACAAAATTATGTTTGGGCAAAACAATCCATTCAAAAAATAGGCCAATGTATTTCAATGTAGTAAAATATGTGGTTCATTGATATGTTTTCAAATTTCACATTGCAACTACACTTGAAAAAATTAACACTTGTCAAGTTTTGGTGTAGTATCAAAGAAAACTATCCATGATTATCTGAAAAGGTTATTAAAATCAATCCTATACCCAACCATGTATGTGGATTTTCTTCATAACTTCAACAAAACAAATATTGCAGTTTCTGACTGCAGAGCAGTTATGAGAATCCAGCTATCTTCTATTAAGGGAGACATTAAAGAGAGTTGCAAAAGTAAGAAATATGTCAGACTTTTCACTATTTTTATTTTATAAAATATGTCATTAAAATGTAGTGGATTTATCACTTATTTTAAAATAAATTAACAAATTTTCTTTATAATTTCACAGCTTTAATTTGTACTAGTAATAGATATATCCCACTCAAATAAAAGTGGTTTAGGTTCCTCAACTGGAGAAGGCAATGGCACCCCAGTACTCTTGCCTGGAAAATCCCATGGATGGAGGAGCCTGGTAGGCTGCAGTCCATGGGATTGCTAAGAGTCAGACACGACTGAACGAGTTCACTTTCACTTTTCATTTTCCTGCATTGGAGAAGGAAATGGCAACCCACTCCAGTGTTCTTGCCTGGAGAATCCCAGGGACGGGGGAGCCTGGTGGGCTGTCGTCTATGGAGTCGCATAGAGTCGGACACAACTGAAGTGACTTAGCAGCAGCAGGTTCCTCAATGACTTTCAAGAGTGTATTGGGTTCTTGAGACCAAAATGTTTGAGAACTAGTCCAGGATCAATATTTACTAGTTTAGTCAATATTGAGAGAATCGATGTAGGATTTTTCCAAATGAATTTTTTAGCTAAAAATAATGAATAAGAATAATTTTGTGCACCCGTAGCAGATTCATGTTGATGTATGGCAAAACCAATACAATATTGTAAAATAATTAGTCTCCAATTAAAATAAATAAATTTATATTTTAAAATGTTTAAATAGCATAATTTTTTAAATAACTGAATGAAGAAAGGGAAAAGGAATGAAATATTTGAATAACTGTACTTCCCTGGTGGCCCAGTGGTAAAGAATCCACCTGCCAGTGCAAGAGATGTGGGTTTGATCCCTGGGTCTGGAAAATCCCCTGGAGAAGGAAATGGCAACCCACTACAGTATTCTTGCCTGGAAAATCCACTGGACAGAGCAGCCTGGTGGGCTACAGTCTATGGTGTCACAAAAGAGTTGGACATGACTAAGCGATTAAATAACAATTTGAAGAACTATGTGCAGAAAGTATTGCCTGAAGTGGTGTGGATATATAAACCTAGAATATGAAAATAAGAGAACTGGACAATCAGAGAGGCAGAAGATTATTTACACAGCATCTACAGTATGACAGGCCTCTAAAAGTCTAGGGATCCCAGATTGCCTAGGGTATGAGTTTTATGAGTTTATAAAAGGGAGGTAACACCCCCTGTGTTACTACAGGTTGATCCACCCATTACTTAGCTCACATCAGGCACCCTGTTGTTGTTTAGTCACTCAGTCATGTCTGATTCTGTGTGACCCCATGTACTACAGCAAGCCAAGCTTCCCTGTCCTTCACCATCTGCCGGAGCTTGTTCAAACTCATGTCCATTGAGTTGGTGATGCCATCCAAAGATCTCATCCTCTGTCATTCCCTTCTCCACCTACCTTCAATCTTTCCCAGCATGTGGGTCTTTTCCAATAAGTCAGCTCTTATCATGTAGGAAACTACTGGAGTTTCAGCTTCAGCATCAGCCCTTCCAATGAATATTCAGGGTTGATATCCTTTAGGATTGACTGTTTTGATATCCTGGCTGTCGAAGGGACTCTCTCAAGAGTCTTCTCCAACACCACAGTCCAAAGCATCAATTCTTCAGCGTTCAGCTTTCTTTATGGTCCAAATTTCACATGCATACATGACTACTAGAAAAACCATAGATTTGACTAGATAAATATTTGTCAGAAAAGTAATGTCTCTGCTTTTTGATATGCTATCTAGGTTAGTCATAGCTTCTCCTCCAAGGAGCAAGCATCTTTTAATTTAATGGCTACAGTCACCATCTGCAGTGATTTTGGAGCCCAAGAAAATAAAGTCTGTCACTGTTTCCATTGTTTCCCCATTTATTTCCCATGAAGTATGGGACCAGATGCTATGATCTTCTTTTTTTGAAAGTTGAGTTTTAAGTCAGCTTTTCACTCTCTTCTTTCACTTTCATCAAAAGGCTTTTTAGTTCCTCTCCACTTTCTGCCATAAGGGTGGTGTCATCTGCACATCTAAGGTTGTTGATTTCTCCCAGCAATCCTGATTTCAGCCTGTGCTTCATCCAGCCTGGCATTACGCATGATGTACTCTGCATATAAGTTAAATAAGCAGGGTGACAATGTATAGCCTTAACATACTCCTTCCCCAATTTGGAACCAGTCCGTTGTTCCATATCCAGTTCTAACTGTTGCTTCTTGACCTGCAGACAGGTTTTTCAGGAGGCAGGTAAGGTAGCCTGTTATTCCCATCACTTTAAGAATTTTCCAGTTTGTGGTGATCCACACAGTCAAATGCCTTAGTGTAATCAATGAAGCAGAAGTAGATATTTTTCTGGAACTCTCTTGTTTTTTCAATGATCCAACGGATGTTGGCAATTTGATATCTGGTTCCTCTGCCTTTTCTAATCCAGCTTGGACATCTGGAAGTTCTCGGTTCACATACTGTTGAAGCCTGCCTTGGAGAATGTTGAATATTACTTTGATAGCATGTGAAATGAGTGCAATTTTGAGGGATTTTGAACATTCTTTGGCATTGCCTTCTTTGGAATCGGAATGAAAACTGACGTTTTCCCGTCCTGTGGTCACTGCTGACTTTTTCAAATTTGCTGGCATATTGAGTGCAGCACTTTCACAGCATCATCTTTTAGGTTTTGAAATAGCTCAGCTGGAATTCCATCACCTCCACTAGCTTTGTTAACAGTGATGCTTCCTAAGGCCCACTTGACTTCACACTCCATGATGTCTGGTTCTAGGTGACTAATCACACCATTGTGGTTATCTTGATGGATCATTAAGATCTTTTTTGAATAGTTCTTTTGTATATTCTTGCCAACTCTTCTTAACATCCTCTACTTCTCTTAGGTCCATACCATTTCTATCCTTTATTGAGCCCATCTTTGCATGAAATATTCCTTTGGTATCTGTAATTTTCTTGCAGAGATCTCTAGTCTTTCCCTTCTATTGTTTTCCTCTTTTTCTTTGCATTGATCACTGAGGAAGGCTTTCTTATCTCTCCTTGCCATTCTTTGGAATCCTGCATTCAGATGGGTATATTTCAGCTATTTTTAAGGCCTCCTCAGACAACCATTTTGCCTTTTTGCAGTTCTTTTTCTTGGGGATGGTTTTGGTCACTGCCTCCTGTACAGTGTTAGAACCTCCATCCATAGTTCTTCAGGCACTATCATATCTAACCCCTTGAATCTATTTGTCTCTTCCACTGTATAATCATAAGGGATTTGATTTAGGTCATACTTGAATGTCCTAGTGGTTTTCCCTACTTTCTTCAATTTAAGTCTGAAGTTAGCAATAAGGAATTCATGATCTGAGCCACAGTCAACTCCCAGTTTTGTTTTTGCTGACTTCATAGAGCTTCTCCATCTTTGGCTGAAAAGAATATAATCAGTCTGACTTTGGTATTGACCATTGGCCATGTGTACATGGACATCTCTTGTGTTGTTGGAAGAGGTTGTTTGCTATGACCAGTGTGTTCTCTTCATGAAACTCTTGTTAGCCTTTGCCCTGATTCATTTTGTACTCAGAGACCAAACCTGTCTGTTACTCCAGATATCTCTTCACTTCCTACTCTTTGCATTCCAGTCCCCTATGATAAAAAGGACATCTTCTTTTAGTGTTAGTTCTGGAAGGTCTTATAAGTCTTCATAGACCTCTTCAACTTCTTCAGCATTAGTGCTTGGTACATTGACTTGGATTACTGTGATACTGATTGGTTTGCCTTGGAAACAAACAGAGGTCATTCTGTCGTTTTTGAGATTTCACCCAAGTACCGCATATCGGACTCTTTTGTTTACTATGAGGTACCCTATACATGTTTAATGAATAAGTGAATAGTACTCTTCAATTCTGATTTTTCCTTTTGCTAATCTTTTTATTTTAGCTAAGTTGCAGAAGAATCAGCCACTTCACTCTATTCACTTCCAAACTTCTTTCCCCAAGGAAAGATTTCTTTTTTAATTTGTCTTGGGATCTTCAATTCTCAGCCTTGGAAAGGACAGAACCCACCTGCAAATTTGCTTCTATTACAAGGAGGTCTTGGTCTTTGGTTTTTGGTCCATATTTTTCACCTCTGTATCTGACTACACCAACTATTACTTGAGAACAAATAACCTGACTTTTTCATCTCTGAATTTCCACCTTAGAGTGAATAAAGTTTATTTAATAAGGATAAAGAAAGAAAAGAAGTAACATTTTTAGTCCTAATAAACTTGCTATAACTGCTACCCACATGCTCCACTAAAACAGCATTGACATCTTCTCTTTCCCACATGGGCAAGTTTGTCATGATTCCTGTGTTTATATTACCAAACCCACTCTGATTCAGAGGAAAAAATAAGAAGTACTTCATAGGAAAAAACAAAACAAAACAAAACAAAACTAGACAAACCCCAAGCACAAGAAGCTGCGGGTGAGAAAGATGCTGAGTGTGAGTCAGCTCCAGAATGCAAATGGACGTTGGATGTTAGATACTCTTACCAAACTCTTCCTCAATTTCCTCTTCCCCACTCCAGCTAGGATACATCCTTAGCTACATTAGCTGACAGAAACCAGGCACAGAAACTCAGGAAAAGGAAGACACAGATGAATCTTGAGCCAGGTCTTTCTAAAATGAAGGTAACTGTGAGGGGACTTCCAACAGCTGCTAAAATGATAGCTACAACCAATTCTTCCAGTGGTTGGCTAAGCCTTTTCTAAAACGTTGCTCTATTAATCTCTTTGAGACAGGCGAGAGCTGGTGCACTAAGTGTGGCTGAGAGGAACTACCCCACATCCAAGGTCAGGGGCAGCGGCATGAGTGCCAGGCTGCGACGGCGCCGGAGTGGCTGAGAGGAGCTACCCTGTGTCCGAGGTCAAGGGTGGCGGCCTGGAGGAGACACCCCACGTCCGAGGTCAGGGGCGGCCTGGAGAAGCCACCTCACACCCGAGGCCAGGGGCGGTGACCCTGAGGAGCCACCCTGAGCCCAAGGCCAGGGGCGGCAGCTAGCAGGAGCCACCTAAGCCCGAGGCCAGGGCTGGCACCCGGGAGGAGCATCCAAAGGAGTGGTGGCAACCTAGGCGCAAGAGGGCCTAAAGGAGCTATCCCACATTGAAGGTGAGGAATGGTGGTGGTAAGGAGATACCCCTTGTCCAAGGTAAGGAGCAGCAGCTGTGCTTTGCTGGAGCAGCCGTGAAGAGATACCCCACACCCAAGGTAAGAGAAACCCAAGTAAGATGGTAGGTGTTGCAAGAGGGCATCAGAGGACAGACACACTGAAACCATACTCACAGAAAACTAGTCAATCTAATCACACTAGGACCACCGCCTTGTCTAACTCAATGAAACCAAGCCATGCCTGCGGGGCAACCCAAGATGGGTGGGTCATGGTGGAGAGGTCTGACAGAGTCTGGTCCACTGGAGAAGGGAATGGCAAGCCACTTCAGTATTCTTGCCTTGAGAACCCTATGAACAGTATGAAAAGGCAAAATGATAGGATACCGAAAGAGGAACTCCCCAGGTCAGTAGGTGCCCAATATGGTACTGGAAATCAGTGGAGAAATAACTCCAGAAAGAATGAAGGGATGGAGCCAAAGCAAAAACAATACCCAGTTGTGGATGTGACTGGTGATAGAAGCAAGATCTGATGCTGTAAAGAGCAATATTGCATAGGACCCTGGAATATCAGGTCCATGAATCAAGGCAAATTGGAAGTGGTCAAACAAGAGATGGCAAGGGTAAACGTCGACATTCTAGGAATCAGCGAACTAAAATGGACTGGAATGGGTGAATTTAACTCAGATGACCATCATATCTACTACTGCGGGCAGGAATCCCTCAGAAGAAATGGAGTAGCCATCATGGTCAACAGAAGAGTCTGAAATTCAGTATTTGGATGCAATCTCAAAAACGACAGAGTGATCTCTGTTCATTTCCAAGGCAAACCATTCAATATCATAGTTATCCAAGTCTATGCCCCAACCAGTAACGCTGAAGAAGCTGAAGTTGAATGGTTTTATGAAGACCTACAAGCCCTTTTGGAACTAAAACCCAAAAAAGATATCCTTTTCATTATAGGGGAATGGAATGCAAAAGTAGGAAGTCAAGAAACACCTGGAGTAACAGGCAAATTTGGCCTTGGAATGCGGAATGAAGCAGGGCAAAGACTAATAGAGTTTGCCAAGAAAATGCACTGGTCATAGCAAACACCCTCTTCCAACAACACAAGAGAAGACTCTACATATGGACATCACCAGATGGTCAACACCGAAATCAGATTGATTATATTCTATGCAGCCAAAGATGGAGAAGCTGTATACACTCAACAAAAACAAGACCAGGAGCTGACTGTGGCTCAGATCATGAACTCCTTATTACCAAACTCAGACTTAAATTGAAGAAAGTAGGGAAAACCGCTAGGTATGACCATACCATTTAGGTATGATGTAAATCAAATCCCTTATGATTATACAGTGGAAGTGAGAAATAGATTTAAGGGCCTAGATCTGATAGATAGAGTGCCTGATGAACTATGGAATGAGGTTCCTGACATTATACAGGAGACAGGGATCAAGACCAACCCCATGAAAAGAAATGCAAAAAAGCAAAATGGCTGTCTGGGGAGGCCTTACAAATAGCTGTGAAAAGAAGACAGGCGAAAAGCAAAGGAGAAAAGGAAAGATATAAGCGTCTGAATGCAGAGTTCCAAAGAATAGCAAGAAGAGATAAGAAAACCTCCTTCAGTGATCAATGCAAACAAATAGAGGAAAAGGACAGAATGGGAAACACTAGAGATCTCTTCAAGAAAATTAGAGATACCAAGGGAACATTTCATGCAAGGATGGGCTCGATAAAGGACAGAAATGGTATGGACCTAACAGAAGCAGAAGATATCAAGAAGAGGTGGCAAGAATACACAGAAGAACTGTACAAAAAAGATCTTCACGACCCAGATAATCATGGTGATGTGATCACTAATCTAGAGCCAGACATCTTGGAAAGTGAAGTCAAGTGGGCCTTAGAAAGCATCACTATAAACAAAGCTAGTGGAAGTGATAGAGTTCCAGTTGAGCTGTTTCAAATCCTGAAAGATGATGCTGTGAAAGTGCTGCACTCAATATGCCAGGACATTAGGAAAACTCAGCAGTGGCCACAGGACTGGAAAAGGTCAGTTTTCATTCCAATTCCAAAGAAAGCCAATGCAAAAGAATGCTCAACCTACCACACAATTGCACTCCTCTCACATGCTAGTAAAGTAATGCTCAAAATTCTCCGAGGCAGGCTTCAGCAATACATGAACCGTGAACTCCCTGATGTTCAAGCTGGTTTTAGAAAAGGCAGAGGAACCAGAGGTCAAATTGCCAACATCCACTGGATCATCGAAAAAGCAAGAGAGTTCCAGAAAAACATCTATTTCTGCTTTATTGACTATGCCAAAGCCTTTGACTGTGTGGATCACAATAAACTGTGGAAAATTCTGAAAGAGATGGGAATACCAGACCACCTGACCTGCCTCTTGAGAAATCTGTATGCAGGTCAGGAAGCAACAGTTAGAACTGGACATGGAACAACAGACTGGTTCCAAATAGGAAAAGGAGTATGTCAAGGCTGTATATTGTCACCCTGCTTATTTAACTTATATGGAGAGTACATCATGAGAAACACTGGACTGGAAGAAGCACAAGCTGGAATCAAGATTGCTGGGAGAAATATCAGTAACCTCATATATGCAGATGACGCCACCCTTATGGCAGAAAGTGAAGAGGAGCTAGAAAGCCTCTTGATGAAAGTGAAAGAGGAGAGTGACAAAGTTGGCTTAAAGCTCAACATTCAGAGAACGAAGATCATGGCATCTGGTCCCATCACTTCATGGGAAATAGATGGGGAAACAGTGGAAACAGTGTCAGACTTTATTTTGGGGGGCTCCAAAATCACTGCAGATGGTGATTGCAGCCATGACATTAAAAGACGCTTACTCCTTGGAAGAAAGTTATGACCAACCTAGATAGTATCTTCAAAAGCAGAGACATTACCTTGCCGACTAATGTCCATCTAGTCAAGGCTATGGTTTTTCCTGTGGTCGTGTATGGATATGAGGGTTGGACTGTGAAGAAGGCTGAGCACCGAAGAATTGATGGTTTTGAACTGTGGTGTTGGAGAAGACTCTTGAGAGTCCCTTGGACTGCAAGGAGATCCAACCAGTCCATTCTGAAGGAGATCAACCCTGGGATTTCTTTGGAAGGAATGATGCTAAAGCTGAACCTCCAGTACTCTGGCCACCTCATGTGAAGAGTTGACTCATTGGAAAAGACTCTGATGCTGGGAGGGATTGGGGGCAGGAGGAGAAGGGGATGACCGAGGATGAGATGGCTGGATGGCATCTTGGACTCGATGGATGTGAGTCTGAGTGAACTCCGGGAGATGTTGATGGACAGGGAGGCCTGGCATGCTGTGCTTCATGGTGTCACCAAGAGTCGGACACGACTGAGTGACTGAACTGAACTGAACTCTTTGAGATATAACTTTTCCCTTCCTCCTTCAGCACAGAACCCAATCAAATCTCTTTTAGCCAAAAGAAATAACATTGCTTAAAAAATACTATTGTGCTGTGTGTATGCTCAGTTGCTTCAGTTGTATCCAACTCTTTGTGACCCTTGGACCATAGCCTGCCAGACTTTCTGTCCATGGGAATTCTCCAGGCAAGAATACTTGAGTGGGTTGCCATGCCCTCCTCCAGAGGATCTTCCTGATCCAGGGATCAAACCTTCCTCTCTTATATCATCTTCATTGGCAAGTGAGTTCTTTACCACTAGCACCACCTGGAACCCTCCTGAAATACTAGGGCCAACAATAAAATCAAAGCAAAATTAAAACCTGCTCCTGAATCTTCTTTTTTTTATTTTATTTCTTTCCTTTCTTTCTCACTCAATTTTATTAAAAGAGTAGTCTATACTCCCTGGCTCCATTTCCTCATTTAAACCCACCAATTTCTTGGTCTTCTTCATCTCTCTCCTAGATTTGCCGATTTCACTGCACACGTTCCCTGCATTTACTATATACAGTATCTTGGCAGCAGGTAACTCTCTTGGCCATTCCTTTCTTTCCATTCCCCTACTTTGACAGCACTTTTCCCTGTTTATTTATATATTTATTTCTATCTCTCTGATCACTCTTTCTCAGAGCTTCTCATTTTTTCCCTTACTCTCCCCTTAAATATTTGTGTTTCCTATATTTCACTCATTTCATTCTCGGTCAACTTACTCCTTTCTCACTCCACACTTAAAAAATATTTTTGAGTAATTTCTATATAACAAGCATTGTTGTATGTAGCTGGAAAATAGCAAATAAATCCATTTCCATAATTTACTACATAACTTTGCTTCCAATTAGTGAAAACATTTTATAAAAAAGGAGGTATGACAGTGAGTTCCCACTCACAGAATTTGCTAACCTTATCATGTGCTCCATTAATCACATACAGGTGACTTGAGAAAATGACAGAATGGCCTAATAAAGGCTTATCTTTGGTACCAGCTGGGAGGCAACATTCTGTGGAGAAATTTTTGCTTTCCAAATCACTATCTTAGGTTCAGTAGGTTTGGAGTTCTTACTGTCCCAAAGGAGAAATACTTTCACCAGAGAATAAGTTCTTTTACTGTTGAATAAGATGCTGAGACTCCTAGTTCCCCACATTTTCTGGGCTTCTCATGCTGCTGAGCCAATAGGCAAAGAAAGGTGTCATTGTCCCCTCAAGGATATTGGATTCCAGTCACCAAAAAGAAATTGAGATGCAACCACACAATAGTGGTAAAGATGACTGTATGACCTAGGAGATTCATAGGGTCACTCCTTGTTCTCCAACAGTCCTGTTCAATGGAAAACTAGTTACATATGATCTTCCAGTTCCACTTCTGGGCATATTAGAAAAAAAAACAAACTCTAATTTGAAATTATACACACATCCAAGTATCCTTAGCAACAATATTTACAATACCAAGGACATGAAAGCAATGTAAATGTCCATGGAGAGATGAATGGACGATGAAGATGTGGTATATATACACAATACACATAAAAGGATAAAACTGCCATCTGGAATAAAATGAATGGACCAAGAGATTATCATAATAAGTGAAGTAATACACAATACACATAAAAGAATAAAATTGTCCTTGGAATAACATGGATGAACCAAGAGATTACCATACTAAGTGAAGTAAATCATACAGAGAAAGGCAAATATTATGTGAGATCACTTATGTGTGGAATCTAAAAAAATGATACAAATAAACTTATTTACAAAACAGAAATAAATACATAGGTATAGAAAACAAACTTATGATTACCAAAAGGAAAGGGGGGTGGGGGAAGGATAAATTAGGAATTTGGGATTAAAAGATATTCACCACTATACATAAAATAGATAAAAAAGGACCTACACAGGAAACTATATTCAATATCTTGTAGTAAGCCATAATTGAAAAGAGTCTGGAAAAGAATAAAATATATAGATGTGTATATGTATAACTAAATCACTTTGCTGTACACCTGAAACTAACACAACATTGTAAATAAACTATACTTCAATTAAAAATTTGGTTAAAAAGAAAAAACAAAAACATGATTTTCAAGGCCTTAGATTTCATAAAAATAAAGCTCGGGGTTACTTCAATAGGTAAAGAATGCCATCTGGCTGAGGGACAGGTAGTGAAAAATAGAAATATGAGTAGCAGTGGAGGAAAGCAGCTATAATTATCTACATAGGTCTAACAATCACTTATATGGAGGTTGAGGTTATATTAATAGCTATATGTTTTATTTTATTTTCTTATCCATCCTTCATTTCTACCCATCTTTCGTTAATAACTTGGTGTTGGCTAGGGTTCTTTTAAGACTCAAATGGGTATATAGCCAAATCAAGATCCTCATCTATGTTATAGTATTTGATTTTTGTATCATGTACATTGAAGACGGCAGTCATTTACCTGAACAAATGAAAGAGGGGGAAGTTAAAGGGCAAAGGCGGTAGACAAGACCAATTATCTTCCAACTGGACATTTTTAATCACTCTCCACCATTTTCCAACCTCCTCTGTGCTCCTGGATTTGCCTTTATGAACCCATGAATATGCTCCCAAGATCAACGGCTTCCTTGGGTTCCGTTAAAAATCATCTTAGGCTGGCTGTGTCCCAGATTTTAAGGTCCTGTCTTGTGTCCTCTCCTGAGCTGATCCTCTCTCGATTTTTGTAACCACCTCCCCTCCTCCACCTTCCTAGCACCAGCCTGAAATCATTTCCTGTTGTTACTAGCCTCAGGGTACTTCACCTTTCCATGTTTCCCTAATCCATGACTATACCATATGAATAATCCTTTTTTTAGAAACTACCCTCAAATCAGCTAGTTTGAGAATGTCATCTGTTTCTAGCTTGGATGTTGACTGATACAAATAGCTGGTGCCCCTCGCATTGGAGAAGAATGGTTTTGATTGCCTGAGGGTCTTAAAATGACTGCTGTTACAGATTTACACCCCTGTGGAGGTCTCAGAGTTCTGGATGGAATGGCTCTTTCTTGGGGAGACTTAAGAAACAGTTTTTCTTTTTTTGGATGGAGATGTTAATAGGGCTTCCCACACTTACCTCCCCCCAAAAGCAAGCGCTCTGCCAGGCTGTACTAAATGGAGGTTTGGATTTATTTAAATTTGCTCTGACAGTGAATTCTGTTGCTGTGGGCCATGGACTAGGTGGCTGTCACGTGGCTGAGGTCTGACAGTTAGCGGCTGTTCTTGGCTGGCTGGAAAGGGCATATATGAACAGCTGGCCACAGGGTCAGGCTGCAGTGTAGCAAAAAGAGAAGGGTGTGCTCTTTTCTTAAAGTGCTAAGTACATTGCCAATAAAATAATTCTTCTCACTATAACAAAGAGAATTGAATCAACAGCAAACTAAACTGTAAGAGAAAAATAGGTCTTAACTTAAAATAAAAACATGTCAAGAATCAAACTCATTTATTCCAACCCACCCATATACCCTTTTTGACTGCTCCATCCTGATAAGGACCCAGTACACTATATTATTTGTAAGAAATTCATGGGCCTTCTTTTCTTCTTCCTCTACTCACCTCAAGTTCTCAGTGAGCCTGACATACTGGAACAGTCTAGACAGACTGGATTCAGATTGCAGATTCCATGCTTTAGAGAGTCATGATTGTGGACAGTGTGTTTCATTCCTTAGTTTCAATTTCTTCATCTGTAAAGTGGAAATAATGATACCCAATAACTTTGATTAGAGATATGAGAATAAGTAATATGTTGAATAAGTGTGATTTGTAGAATACTTAAAACATAACTCTGTTTTTCATTATCATTTTAAAATATTTTAAGTGAAATAATCTCTCATTTTCCTAGATTAAAAAAAAATGTATAAATCCTACAGCTTTCTCCTTATTCTTTCTCTTAGTCTTAGGTACTAGAAAGTCCCACAGTACTCTAAGGAACAGAACATGGTTTCTGTTCATCAGATGAACAGAGACATCAAATGAAGGGAAGGAACAAAAATAAATAGGTGTATGGAAGAAAAAAAAGGCATATTTGAGAATTATATAATAATATACAGGATTAAAGAGTCTACGTACCAATTAATAGAATAAGAAAATCATTTTTAAATGTGACTGCTAATAAGATCAATATAGAGAAATTCATTTCATTTTTATAAACCTACAGGAAATATAAACAGCTCTTATAAGACAATAAGAAAAATTTCAGTATCCAGAAAATATAATTCAAATAAAGACTTGAATTAAGGGAGAAATATACTACATTCATGGAAAGAGAAACTGTTGTAAAACAGATACAGTACAGTTCCAGGTAAAAGTTTATTAGGATGTTCTAGGGAAACTGACTCCCTAATTTTGAAATGTATATGAAAGCGCAAAGGTCAAATAATAGCTAATACAATTCCAAAATGGGAGGATATCTTCCACCAGATATCAACTCACTATAAAGTTTATTAATTTAAATACTATGATATTGGTTCATGCCTGTGTGCTCAGTCCTGTCTGACTCTGCGACCCCCATGAACTGTAGCCTGCTAGGCTCCTCTCCATCGAATTTTCCAGGCAAGAATATTACAGGGGGTTGCTGCTTTCTACTCCAGGGGATCTTCCCCACCCAGGGATCAAACCTGTATCTCTTGCAGCTACTGCATTGGAAGGGGATTCTTTACTACGGCACCACCTGGAAAGTCCATGGTATTGGTTCAGGCACAGACAAATCAACTACAGAATTAGAGATTCCTGAAATAGACCTCTACATTTATGAAAAAGGCTTCCCTCATAGCTCATTTAGAAAGAATCCACCTGCAATGCAGGAGACCCCCGTTTGATTCCTGGGTCAGGAAGATCCGCTGGAGAAGGGATAGGCTACCCACTCCAATATTGTTGGGCTTCCCTTGTGGCTCAGCTGGTAAAGAATCTGCCTGCAATGTGGGAGACCTGGGTTTGCAATGTGGGAGACCTGGGTTTGCTCCCTGGGTTGGAAAGATCCCCTGAAGAAGGGAAAGGCTACCCCCTTCAGTATTCTGTCCTGGAGAATTCCATGGACTATGTAGTTCATGGGGTCACGAAGAGTCAGACAGGACTGAATGACTTTCACTTCACTTCACTTTATATGAAAAACCATTCTTTCTGTTAGAAGAGCTTCACATTTATTTGAATAATTTGAGAAAATGGATTTATTCATTAAGGGTGCTAGGACTATTGTAAGTCCAAATAGACAAAAGTGAAATTGGGTCCTTCCTACTTAGCATACACAAAAATCAGTTCTAAATGGATTAAAGATACATTTGATAGGCAAAAGTTTAAAATTTCTAGCAAACTGTGGAGGAGATTATCTTTATGACAAAAGAGTAAAACATTTCTTAAATAAGACATCAAAAAACACTAACATAAAAGAAAAAAATGTGATATATTCAACCATATTGAAATGAAAGATGTCTGTTCTTCAAGATAACTTAGAGAAAGGGAGAAAAAGCAACAAATCAGAACATATTTGTAACACTTTTAAGTGATAAAGGATTAGTGCACAGAATATAAAAAAGAACTGCTTTAGTAAGAAAAGTCAAATAACCCAAAATAAAAATGAGTAAGAAATATGAATTGCCATTTCACACAAAAAGCCACACATATATATGCCAAATAAACATTTAAGAAGTTGCTCAACTGTTCAGAAATCTGGGAAATGCAAATTATGGTAATTTTTACTCATTGCACTAATAAAAACTCATTGATCTGATAAGTGTTGGTGAGGATATGAAGGAAAGGGAACGCAAATGGGTACAAAAATTAATTGGCCTTTTTATGGTAAAATTAAATGTTCACATATCCTGTGGTCCAGAGGATGTTCCATGCCTAGAGACTTCTCTCTAGAGAAATCATACAATTGGGCAACAAGAGATAAGCAAAAGAATGATCATAGATAGCAACATTGCTTATAATAGAAAAATTAAAAAGTGAAAAAATAGAAACTGACAGAAACACAGTCTTAACCTATAAGAAAAATGACATTTAAATTGTGTCATAGTTACACACAAATTTATACAATGAAAGCTAATTCACCATAGCTATAGACAACTACACAGACAAATCTTAGATATTATGCTGTAAAGTAAATTTCCAATTGTTAAACTCAGTCTTGTAACAGAAATAATTTAAAAAGAAATTACTTGGAGAATAAATGTATACGTGATAAGGCTATGGAAAAAAGAAATGAAAAATACAGAAATTAGGAGAGAGGTTACCTGGGAGAAGTGGGGATGACAATGGAAGGAGACAACTAGTGCATTGATATTGTTCCACTTCTTAAATTTGGTCATAAGTTTCTCGGTAATTTTTATCATGCTGCATCATACACCTCGTGTATACTTTGTATAAGTGTGGGATACATGTATAGTTTGTGTCCCACAGATTCTTGTCTCTTTAATTTTTTCCCAACTTATTTTTTTTTCTCTGTTTTCCCATTCTACTATTGAGACTACACACTGAACCATTTACTTCCGTTATTATTTCAGTTTTAACATTTCAGTTTGATTCTTTATTATCATTTCTATTCATCTGCTAAAAGTTCCATCTTCCCATTTATTTCTAAAATATTCACTTTTACCCCATGAAGAATAGTTCTGATAGCTGCTTTAAAGTCTATACCTTATAATTACAACATCAGGTTTATATCATGCTTAATATCTATCAATTGTCTTTTTCCCTTAAGAGTGTGCCAGAGTTTTCTGGTCCTTTGTATGTCAGGTGATTCTGGATTATATCCTGGACATTTTAACTATTTTGTTGTGAGACTCTAGGTCTCGTTAATGTCCTCTAGTGAATGTTGATTTATTGTTGTTGTTATTTTAGCAGGTAAACTATCCAGTTAGGTCCGTACCACAAGTTCTTTCTCACCTTCTGGGAGTGGTGGTTTCAATATCAGTTTAGTTTTCAAACTCTTGTTATGTTTCATTAGGTCCATGCATCTCAGTGGTGGGTTAGGGATTTATGTCAGTTCATACGCAGATGTAGGGTGTCTCCTTTTCCAAATATCCTCCCTCCAAGATTCCCTTTATACTCTTTAGTTCCCATGAGAAAAACAGGACTTTTTTGCATCCTCTAGCTAGAAATAGTCAAGACAGTTTTTAGAACTGTACCCCCTGTGTTATTAAAAAGTTCCACAGAGATGTGCCTACTCTTGTGACAGAGTACTTCTAGAAAAGAAGAGGGGACAGGAATTTCCACTGTATTTTTGAGCCAGAGGGATGCCTTTCCCGGTTTCTTCGATCAGAAAAGAATGGCTTTCTTTTCAAAACCTAGATTCCCACACCATGACCACTACTGCTTCCCAAATGGAGCTGGCCTCAGGGAAGAAGCGAGAGAAAAAAAAGAAACAGGACAGACAAAAAAAAATCCCAGGAGCCTCCCCCCTGCAACTGTCAGCTCATGGAGGTCTCCTATTCCCAGTCTTCTGGTTAAGTGGGAACATGTTTTTTCCAGAATTTTTACTATATATATCTCTTCTCTGCTGGGCTGGATGAAGCACAAGCAAGAATCATAATTGCCGGGAGAAATATCAATAACCTCAGATATGGAGATGACACCACCCTTATGGCAGAAAGTAAAGAACTAAAGAGCTTTAGTTCTTGATGAAAGTGAAAGAGGAGAGTAAAAATGCTTTTGCCTTTTACTTCAGTGCCCACCAACCCAGTCTCCAGTTTCCAGCTCTTGAGTTTCTCTGCCTAAGGTCTTTCCAAGGGTTCTAAAGCAGGTCTGTCCCTGCATAGCAGGTAGTGCCAGGAAATTAATGTCCACTAGAAGGAGACCTCAATCAATGATTGGTAGCATTGGTTTATAAATATCCCAGCTCCTTCCCCCTTGGACAGGTTGACTCTGTGCCCCGTGTCCTACTTAAAGTGGCTCTCAGAATTTTCCCAGCAGGATTTATTTCCAGTTGTCCACAGTGGTAGCTGATATGATAATGCAGTATGTATTGGTTACCTTCCCTTCTCTGACTCCCTTTCTCATTCTGTTTTGGTTTTTCCTTATCCTCTTTTTTTAATGTATTTATTGTTAATTGAAGGATAATTGCTTTACAGTACTGTGTTGGTTTCTGCCAAACACCAACATGAATCACCCATAGATGTACATATGTCCCCTCCTTCTTGAACCTCACTCCCATTTCCCTCCCCATCTCACTCCTCTAGGTTGTTACAGAGTCCAGGTTTGAGTTCCCTGAGTGATACATCAAATTCTCATTGGCTATCTATTTTACATATGTATGTTTCCATGTTACCCATAAACTACTTTAACCTAAATCCTTATTTCAGGATCTGCTTCTGGGGTGACCCAAACTAAAACGGTGCATATTCTACATACATGGGCATGGATCTTTTATTAAGAAATTTCCTTTTAGCATTAGAGTGGACAGAGCACCAGACTTCAAGTCAGAAGGTCTTAGTTCAGCCACTTACCAGATGGGTAAGGATGCTGAAGCTGAAACTCCAATACTTTGCTCACCTGATGCGAAGGACTCATTGGACAGACCCTGATGCTGGGAAAGAGTGAAGGCGGGAGGAGAAGGGGACGACAGAGGATGAGATGAGATGATTGGATGGCATCACCGTCTCAACGGACATGAATTTCAGTAAACTCTGAGAGCTGGTGATGGGCAGGGAGGCCTGGCGTGCTGCGATTCATGGGGTCGCAAAGAGTCGGACACGACTGAGCAACTGAACTGAACTGAACTGAACCTTGAACAAGTTACATGATTACTCTAAGGCTCAACTTTCCTCATGGGGAATGTGGAGTTCATAAAATCTTCCTCATAATGTTCTTGGGAGTATTAAATAAAATAAAATAATACATGTGAAAGAACCTATTATGGAGACCAGCATGTAGTGAGTACTTAGTGCATTAATGTGTGATGACTGAGTAGGAGGATAAAGAATTCTTTCTTGTGCTGTGAACCATCATGTCTGTTTTATTTGTTTTCCTGATGGAGAGTAGGGTTATATTAACATGTCCAGTCAACATCAGGAATTGCTAATGGTGGGGAAATGTTGAAGAGGTTGTATTGTTTCATCTTGTGGAACATGCTTCTAATTAGCAAGAGCCTGTTTTCTTTCAACATAAATGGGCAATAGCTCAGCAGCTGGTCCCACTATTCCTGAGTCCCAGTGTGCTCTAGAGGAAATGTACAACAAACACTTCAGAGAGAATGCACATTGTCTTTTAATTTATATGGATTTCTCTTTTATTTGAGAATTGTTCATGAAGTTTTCATGGCTCAATAGACTTTTAGGTCATAAAGAGACTCCTGATCAGAAGTAGTCAGATCCTGTTGTACTACAGTAGGGGAATCATAGACTTTAATAGCCTCTCTTATCCTATAGCATTTTAGGAACAAAGAAAACTGTCTTCAAACATTTAAAGGATTAATAAAATGAGAGGGCAGAAATCTTATTAAAGGGACTTCACAAGTTAAAGGTTGTGGGAGCATTTTGAGTTTCACTTAAGAGGGAAGATTCTACTAAGTAGAGCTGTCTAACAACCAAAGGGATGACTGAAGTGATGATCTTGCCATCACTGGAGGTATATAAGAGGCCACTGAACCCACATGGGGTATTATACAAGGAATTCTTTTGCTCATGGGAGGGAGACTTCACTGAGAACTCAAGTCCCTTTTAGTTTTATGATTTTATATTTGGGGGTTTCTAATAGCAAACACCATGCACACTACAGAGCACATAGTATTAATACGTGCTCAGTGAAAATAGGATGATTCATTACTACCAAATACCCCTGGATCCCCTAAAGTTTCCCTGGAGATTAATTCTATCTTCTGTAAGTACCTTCTGTCTTCATATTGGCAGTCCATTCAGGGCCAGTCAAATCCCTGTTGCCAAGCAAAATGGAAACTCAGGCATTCAACACAGGTCGGGGATCCAGGATGCTAGACCTGGCTATGGGAATGAAGATGGCTGTAGCAGTTACAGAAGTGCACCACTCAGACCTCCCTTCAAGAAAGAACCTGCCATTCAGCTGCAAAAAGCAGTGAGCTGAAAGCCTTCAGCTGTCAGCATCTTTAGAGTAAGTTTCAGTATTTAAACTGAAGCCTCATGTTTCCCAGGGAGCTCTCACTAAACATAAGCATGGCAAAGGTACTAGGGGCCTGGCCATTGGAGTCCTGAATGTGGACTCTTTTCAGGCTCCTTGCTTTCCAGCTCACTGTTAGATCAGTGACTTTTCAGATCTGCATCATTATCTCCAGTTATCCTGACCCAGTCTTGCTTCATTCCTCATTTTCTTTCCCAAGTGTCAGAACTATGTCACAACCTGAGGTTTTCCCTGACCAATCCTGCTTCTCTTTCTAGTACTTTTCATAGACATTAGTCTCAATAAAGCTCTTATACACCTAACTCAGTCTCAATCACTGCTTCTAGGAAAACCAGTTGACTCAACGGCTCACGCTGCAACCATATAGCCCACAGGGAAAGGAAACAAAAGGGCACATTGTACAGAAGGAAAATCTGGATTATCAGTGTGTCTAAAAAGACTGAAAGAACAAGGAAGAGATCTGAAACACAGGATGTGCAACAAAGACCAGAGGGCAGGAGGGGCACTCTGAGAGTCAGAGCCTGGAGAGACCCCTTGAGAGACATGTGCTAGAGGCAGGGAGAATTTCCACTGGGCCTGCCAACCACCCTGCCAATGCCCTCAGTCAGAAGCCATCTTCTTGCCTTGTGTCTTTATGACAGCCAGGGAAAGGAAGAGAAACTGCCATGTTTGAGCCACTGACATTAACTATTCCACAACACAATATGGTGACATTGGCAATGAAATTTACAGATGTGGAAGCACCCATTATTAGGAGGCAGATGATAAAGACAGCTAATGTTTTATTGCATGCTCGGTATGTACCAGCTGTTATAAGGTCACTAATGATCAAATACTTTCTAGGAATTAGAAATCTGAGAGAAAAGTGCTGGATTGTTTTAGATCAGGGTCTTTCATGACGTTGCAGATAGGTTGACAGTCAGGGTGGCAGATATTACAGAACATACCTGGGGCTGGAGAGTCCAAATCTAAGATCATTCCTGTGGTTTCTGGCCAGTCGTCAGTTCCTCACTATGCAGGACCATCCATAGGATAGCTTGACTCTGCCATTGCCTTCCCCTATAGCAAGTGATCTGAGACAGAGCTATGACTCAAGGTAAAAGCAACAGTCTGTCATGGTCTAATCCCAGACATTCAGCGTCTTCATTTACACCATATCCTATTGACATGCAGGAGGACTTCCCTGGTGGCTCACTGGTAAAGAATCCATCTACCCATGTAGGAGATGTGGCATTAAGCACTATGTCAGGAAGATCCCTTGGAGGAGGAAATGGCAACCCACTCCAGTGTTGCTGCCTAAAGAATCCCATGGACAGATCAGCTTGGTGGGTTGCAGTCCATGTTGTTCACTCACTCGTGTCCGAATTTTTGCAACCATGTGGACTGCAGCACACCAAGTTTCCTGTCCTTCACCATCTCCCGGAGCTTGTTCAAGCTCATGTCCATTGAGTGAGTAATGCTATCCAACCATCTTGTCCTCTGTCATCCCCTTCTCCTCCCACCTCCAATCTCTCCCAGCATCAGGGTCTTTTCTAAAGAGTCAGCTTGCCTCATCAGGTGGCCAAAGCTCCAGCTGAAGCTGGAGCTTCAGCTTCAGGATCAGTCCTTACAATGAATATTCAGAACTGATTTCCTTTAGGATAGACTGGTTGGATCTCCTTGCACTCCAAGGGACTATTGAGAGTTTTCTCCAACATCATAGTTTGAAAGTATCAATTCTTCAGCACTCAGCCTTCTTTATGGTCCAACTCTCATATCCATACATGACTACTGGAAAAATCATAGCTTTGACAAGGCAGACCTTAGTAGGAAAAGTAATATCTCTGCTTTTTAATACACTGTAGGTTTGTCATAGCTTTTCTCCCAAGGAGCAAGTGCCTTTTAATTTCATGGCTGCAGTCACCATCAGCAGTGATTTTGGAGCCCAAGAAAAGAGTTTGTCACTGTTTCCATTGTTTCCCCATCTATTGCCATGAAGTGATGGGACCAAATGCCATGACCTTAGTTTTTTGAATGTTGCATTTTAAGCCAGCTTTTCCCGCTCCTCTTTCACTTTAGTTCCTCTTTACTTTCTGCCATAGGGTGGTATCATCTGCATATCTGAGATTATTGATATTTCTCCTGATGATTTTGATTCCAGGTTGTGCTTCATCCAGCCCAGCGTTTCTCATGATGTACTCTGCATATAGGTTAAATAAGCAGGGTGACAATATGCAGCCTTGATGTACTCCTTTCCCAATTTGGAACCAGTCCAGTGTTCCATGTCCAACTCTAACTGTTGCTTCTTGACCTTCAGACAGGTTCCTTAGGAGGCAGGTAAGGGGGTCTGGTATTCCCATCTCTTTAAGAATTTTTCAGTTTGTTGTGATCCACACAGTCAAAGGTTTTAGTGTAAACAATGAAGTAGAAGTAGATGTTTTTCTAGAATTCTTTTGCTTTTTCTACTATCCACTGGATGTTGGCAATTTGATCTCTGGTTCTTCTACCTTTTCTAAATCCAGCTTGAACATCTAAAAGTTCTTGGTTCACATACTGTTGAAGCCTAGCTTGGAAAAATTTGAGCACTAACTTGCTAGCATGTGAAATGAGTGCAATTGTGCAGTGTTTGAACATTTTTTGGAATTGCCTTTCTTTGCAAATGGCATGAAAATGGATTGTTTCCAGTCCTGTGGCCACTGCTGAGTTTTCCACATTTGCTGGTATATTGAGTGCTGCACTTTCACAGCATCATCTTTTAGGATTTGAAGTAGCAGAGCTGGAATTCCATCACTTCCACTAACTTTGTTCACAGTGATGCTTCCTAAGGACCACTTGACTTCATACTCCAGGATGTCTGGCTCTAGTGAGTGAACACACATTGTGGTTATCTGGGTCATTAAGATATTTTTTGCATAGTTCTTCTGAGTATTCTTGCCACCTCTTCTTAATATCTTTTGCTTCTTCTAGGCCTTTACTGTGCCCATCTTTGCATGAAATGTTCCCCTGTTATCTGTAATTTACTTGAAGAGATCTCTAGTCTTTCCCATCCTATTGTTTTCCTCTATTTCTTTGCACTGACCTCTTAGGAAGGCTTTCTTATCTCTCCTTGCTGTCCTTTGGAACTCTGCATTCAGATGGATATATATTTCCTTTTCTCCTTTGCCCTTCACACAGAGTGGGACACAACTGAGCAACTGAGCACACACACACAACACACACACTGACACACACATGTACAAACATATTGCTATGCAGACTAATCCTCTTGTACAATGTGGGAGGCATTCACAAGGGTATGACTACCAGAATATAGGGATCATTAGGACCACCTAAGACACTGGCTCCCGCAACCTCCAGAAGAATATAAAGTGAGTATTTTACCAGTGGGGAAACTGAGGCACAGAGATGACACGATTTGAACTGAGAGTCTATGTTCCACACTGTTATGTGAAACTGTCTCCCCAAGTGAAGGAATAGAAGTCAAAGAAGAAAGAAGATGAATGTTTATAAATTTGGGCATGTTGGTGGTTAAGGAAAGAATGCCTTAGATGTTTATAATTTACATAGAAATGAAGGGTTTAACAGAGCAATTTCTAATTATTAAGGGTATTCCTTACACCAAATGTAGAAATAAGGAATTCCTTTCCTCTTTTCCAGAAGACAAAAGAATATTGAGAAAGACTGAGTGCCTTGCCCATATAGCACAATGAATATAGAGTGGAGTTCAGCTTAGGTCTTGACTTCCAAGTCCAGGACTTTAGTCTGTTCCTTAGCTGCTTTTTCAAGTAAATCAAAGGACCAATTTGTGGTTCCAGTTCTCTAGACTAGCCAGTGACGTAGCTGGACTGGGGAAGAGCATCTAGAAATCTAGTTGTTTAGGTGTGATGCAGCAAAGTCTTTCACCTAAGGAAGAGAATTTGCTGGGGTTTTTTCCAGTGTTTCTTAAAGTATAACATACACATAAAGTGCACATAACTATATAGCTTGTCAAATTCTATAAAACAAACTAAATGAAAGAGAATACATTACTATTAGCCCCAGAATATCTTCTGCTCAATTTTTCCATCATTATGCCTCATGTGATAACCACTATGCAAACTTACAGAATCATAAATTAATTTACTTGATATTTTAATTTATATAAATGCAATCTTATACTTTTTGCACTTGGTTTCTTTCACTTGACATTTTATTCATGAGATCCATTCATACTGTTATATAATATACTTGCAGGTTTCTTTTACTGTTGTTATATATATAGTATTTCTACTCTGTGAATAAATAATTTATCTACCCTATAAAAGGTTGACAGACTGCACCCAAATTTTCCCTATCTCCCACTTCTGTACAGCCTGCAAATGAAGATGATTTATACATTAAAAAATTATTATTATTTATTTTTGGCTGTGCTGGGTTGTCATTTCTGTGCAAGTGGGGGCTATTTCCTAGTTGCAGTGTTCAGGCTTCTCATTGCAGTTGCTTCTCTTACTGCTGAGCACAGAATCTAGGATGTGTGGGCTTCAGCAATTGCCGCAAGGCCTCCGGAGGTGTGGTCACTGGGCTGTAGAGCCCAGTCTCAATTATTGTGGCACACCAGCTTAGTTGTTCTATGGCATGTGAAATCCTCCTGGCCCAGGGATCGAACCCATGTCTTCTGTATTGGCAGGCAGATTCCTTACCACTGAGCAGCCAGGGAAACCCTGCTTTATCCATTTTTGAACACTTTAAAAAATCAAAAGAATAATGTTCCCTGCCACATGAACATTATATAAAATTTGATTTATGTTCATTTTATGGGAATACACACATTTATTCTTTTTTGCCTTATCTGTGGCTGCTTTCACACTCTGATGACAGTTAACCAGTTTCAACAGAGACTGGGGCAGCCCTCTGTTGCTTTGCACTCCCGCTGGTGCACCTCAAAGAGAAGTGAGGTGATTTTAAGTTGATTTTGCTTCTTGGCCTAAAGATTCTAAATATTTACTACCTTTACTGAAAATTTTTGCTGAACGCTGTACTATACTCTTGGTGGACATTTGAGTTGAGTACTATTATGAATAGTTCTGCTTTGAACATTCTGATTCATCTTCTTGATGAACACAGTTCAGTTCAGTTCAGTTCAGTCACTCAGTCGTGTCCGACTCTTTGCGACCCCATGAATCGCAGGACGCCAGTCCTTCCTGTCCATCACCAACTCCCGGAGTTCACTCAGACTCATCGAGTCTGTGATGCCATCCAGCCATCCCTCCCAGCATCAGAGTCTTTTCCAATGAGTCAACTCTTCGCATGAGGTGGCCAAAGTACTGGAGCTTAAGCTTTAGCATCATTCCTTCCAAAGACATCCCAGGGTTGATCTCCTTCAGAGCAGACTGGTTGGATCTCCTTGCAGTCCAAGGGACTCTCAAGAGTCTTCTCCAAGCATTTATTTGGGGTACATACCTAGGAGTGGAATTACTGAGTACTGGGCTATATTCAGCTTAGTAGGTATTGCCACAGTTTTGTACTAATTTTATACTATAACCGGCAGTATATGAGAATTCCATTTGCTCCATATTCTTACCCCAAATTGGTATTTTCTATTTCATTTAACCATCTGATGAATAGGTAGTGAGTGGTAACATGAGGATGGCTTTGAAATGATAATTACAGCAACATTTATTTTAAGGCTATGACAAATACTGTGCTAATAATGTCATCTATATCATCGCATTACGGACAAGTCCACTTTACTGATTGGGAATAGCATTCAGCAAAGTTAACAAACTAAGTTCACACAGATATTAGTTAGCAGTACCAACAATAAAACTCAGATCCAGCTGACTTCATAGTTTACATCCCTTCTACTGCACAAAGTCATATCTCTGCATGCCAATTTAGTAACTCTCACACTCTTGGAGAATATCAGCAATAGGAGTGTGTTTAACTAGCATTCAAACACTTGTTAGGAAAGGAGATGAAGTGGAGCTATAAAAAGTAGGTACAGGAAAAGTATAAGCAAATACACCCTCATTTCTGCTGCCACCTGTACAGTGGTTAACTGTGTGCTCTCTGCCTTCCTCCAGCCCTGTGGCTGCTTATGTTTGTTACACATTCAGACAGTTGAGCCCATGGTGGAAAAGGATAACAGATTTGTATTTTCAAGATCATCTCCAGATGCTGGCCAGAAGCACCTCTGGATTCATGAAATATTTGTCTTTAGTATTTCTTGAAGATGGATGAATGGAAGAAAGAAAAAAAGTTCTAGGAACATTGTAGTGTAAATCACAGGGAATTCCTTTCTTTGGCAATCTGGAATGCATTTTCATATTTCTTTTAGAAGAATAATGTGTGTATTAATAACTTGGTTGGAATAGGGTCTTGGCCAAGATGAGATGATCACGGAAATCATTATTGATGGTTTCTTGTAGCCAAACAATCTGTTCCTCCAGACCTGGAGTTTGTCATCTGTAGGTGAAGGACTGCTGAAAGGCCACATCTGAGTCACTTGCATGAATCTCTTCCTTTCTATCCCAACTGCCATTCCTCTACCCAAGGTTTTGCTGTTTGTTTCTTTTCTTTTTGGTCTCAAATACAAAACATTAATCAATATTAATAACTTTTTATCCTGCTTCAGCACAAAAAAGCCTTCAAACTGACAATAGAGTTGTACTGCTAATTTTATTATGCTGCTGACTTGATCAAATACTTCTGGGACTCATTATTGCCTATAACAGTACTCTCCACTTTTTTTTTATTCATACATAATTGACTCTCTGGTCTTTTTTGATTCTGCACTACTACACATGAAAATTTCATTTATTTTTTATTTATGAATATAGTTCTTCATTGTGGATGAGATGTTTATTTATAAGTTTATATATTTCATAAGTAAACTTTGAATATATATATATGGGCTTCCCTTGTGGCTCAGCTGGTAAAGAATCCACCTGCAATGTGGGAGACGTGTTTGATCCCTGGGTTGGGAAGATTCCCTGGGGAAAGGAAAGACTACAAGGCTACCCATTTCAGTATTCTGGCCTAGAGAATTCCATGGACTGTATAGTCCATGGGGTCACAAAGAGTAAGTCATGGCTGAGTTACTTTCACATATGCATATATATTAAGGATGAGATAATATATACCAGGGGTTAGCAAAGATTTTCTGAAAAGGGCCAGATGGTAAATATTTTAGGCGTTATAGGCTGTAAAGTCTCTGCTGCAACTACTCAACTTTGCCATAGTAGCACAAAAACAGCCATATGTAACAAACAACCCAATCATGAGCAGATTGAACTGCCCAAAAATGAGCAGAAGAACTAAATAGTCATTTCTCCGAAGAAGATATACAGATGGCCAATAGTCACATGAAAAGATGCTCAACATCACTAATTATCAGAGAAATGAAAATCAAATCTACAGTGTAGCACCATCTCACACTGATCAGAATGGCCATCATTTAAAAGTCTTGGGGCTGGTACACGGGGATGACCCAGAGAGATGTTATGGGGAGGCAGGTGGGAGGGAGGTTCATGTTTGGGAACGCATGTACACCCGTGGTGGATTCATGTCAATGTATGGCAAAACCAATACAGTATTGTAAAGTAAAATAAAGTAAAAATAAAAATTTTTAAAAAAAGTCCGCAATAACAAATGCTGGAGAGGGTGTAGAGAAAAGGGAACCTTTCTACACAGTCACTGGGAATGTAGGTTGGTACAACTACTATGGAAAACAATATGGAGGTTCTTTTAAAAGCTACAAATAGAGTTGGCATATGACCAAGCAATTTCATTTCTGGGCATATACCCAGATAAAACTATAATTCAAAAGGATACATGTTCTGCTATGTTCATAGGATTGGTATTCATGATAGTAAAGACACATAAACAACCTAAATGTCTATCAACTGATGAATGAATAAAGAAGATGTGGTACATATACACAGTGGAATACTACTCAATCATAAAAAGAATGAAATACTTGCACTTGGTGCAACACAGATGGAACTAGAGATTATCATACTAAATGAAGTAAGTCAGAAAAACACTAACACCATATGATATCACTTATAATATATGTAAAATCTAAAGTACAGAATGAATAAACTTATCTATGAAGCAAAAACAGATTCACAGATATAGAGAACAGACTGTAGTTGCTAATGGGTAGATGGGGTGAAGGAGGGATGGATAGGGAGTTTGGGGTTTGTAGGTAAAAACTGTTATATATAGGATGGATAGCAACAAAGTTTTACTACACAGCAAAGGGAACAATATTCAACATCCTTTGATAAACCATAATGGAAAAGAGTATTTTTAAAAGAATATATATATATATATGTATAACTGAATCACATTGCTATATAGCAGCAATTAACATAACATGGTAAATCAACTACACAAAAACAGCCACGTGAAACAAATGTGTTTGGGTGTGTTTTAATAAAACTTTATTTACAAAACGTGCAGCAGGTCAGATTTGGCCTGAGGCCCATTGTTTGCAGATGCCTCATATACATACACCTTTGCTTACTTCGGATGTGACCAAGGTAAAACTGAATCCAAGAACTCAAAACACCTCTGGCTTTCTTCTATCCCTTCTATGCATCAATTTTATTCTCCCTAGAACTGCAGTGTTCTTTTCTGCAGGCTACTACTAATAATAACACTATGGTAAGCACTAGCCAGCATCATGGCCTGAATCCAACATGTTGCAGTCTAGGCACTCACACTGACAGTCTTAGACATTTCACTTGGTTCCAGGAGGAAATCCCCAGAAGAAATTCACTGGCCTAACTTTGTGTGTCCCTCCTACTTTAGTGGCATTGTATTACATGGCAATTTCTATCACAAACACTCAAATGGAGAGAAAAGGAAAAGTTCCCCCAAAAAGCATAAGAGGCAAACAGCCTTCTTAGGTGTCTTCTAGCAAAAAGAGAAGCACAAAGAAGGGAATGAATATCACAATGGTCAGAAAAGAGAACAGCTCTCATTCTAAAAAGAATGAAAGAGAAACTATCACACAATACTAAGCATTTATTGTACACATACAATAGGTAGCTTTTTACAGCAGTGGTTTTCAAACCTCTTTTAGTACCTTGGTCAGAATGAATGAGTTATGTTATGCTATGATAAAAACAACTATAAAATTTCAATGGCTTAAGAAAACAAAGATTAATTTCTTTCTTACACTGCATGTCTATCATGAATTGGCAAAAAGTTCTGCTCTACCCTGTTTATCAGGGATACAGGTATGCTGAACATCCCTCAACTTTCTCCCACCACAGGGAGAAAGGGAAGTGGTGAATCATGCAATGGCCTTTAAAGGTTTCTTCCTGGAAGTGACATACATAGCATGCACTCACATTGTTTGCCTAAGAAGTTAATTTCAAAGGGGTTAAGCTTGTGCTTGAATTTTATTGTTGGTACCAATTACATGCTGCCTTCCTATAAGAGGATTATATATACCCACCCATTTTCATCCTACTGTGGGACAAGTATATTTCCCCACTTCATTGATATCAGGCTTGGCCAATTAAATATAAGCAGAAGTGATAGGGGTCACATCTGAGCAGAAACTTTAGAGCTTTATAATTTTCTTATTGCTGTTGATTTTCCTTTGTCATAAGAATGCTATATCTTAAAAGCTTTTTCTGTAGCCTGAGTTCTAGAATGAGGAAAATCTATGGAGTGGAGTCATGTTCTACTCTAGTAAACATGTAACATATATGTGAAATAAACTTTTGTTGTTGTTGTGAACCACAGCTTGGAGACATTTTCTACAGCAGCATAACCTAGAAAAAGATGACTAACAGAGAGAAGACTGGAAATAATTGAGACATTACCCTAATGACTCACAAGGCCAGCCCTTCTACTGAAAAAATGTTTACTTTACTCTCTTTTGTGCAAATATTACACGTGTACCCCACTTCATGGAGTCACCCCAAAAGTCTCTCTAAGCACTGAAGCAATCACAAAGCTCCCTACATCTGGATGTGTTAGTTTGCCAGGTCTACCATAGCAAATAACAGAGACTGGATGGTTTAAACAAAAGAAATTTATTTTTGCGTATTACTGAATGACAGAAATTTGAGGTAAAGGTATTCATAGCGTTGGTTTCTTCCAAAACCTCTCTCTTAAATAGCTGTCTTCTCAAGGTCTCACAAGGTCTTCCGTTTGCCTGTGTCCTAATCTTGTTCCAAGGACACAAGTCATACAGAATTTGAACTTGCCTATATGGTCTCATTTTACCTTAAATACTTTGCTAAAAGCCCTATTTTTAAATACAGTCACATACTAAGTTACTGAGATTTAGGATTTTAATATATGAATTTTAAAAGGACACAGTTCAGCCCATAACGTGTGTGATCTCCAGCAATCTCTTCATCAGACACTATGAAAAATAGTCTCTTTATTAGGTCCAGATGTGGCTTCTCTTGATCCAGAGACCTCTGTACTAAAAAGACAAATTATCTGTTCTCCACACACCCGATATATAACAGAATGGAAAAACCACAATAAATAATCCCATTTAAAAAGCGAAAATATAGGGAACACACTGTTCCACAGTAGGGCAGAAGTCCTGAAGGTCCCTACTTAGGTGTGGAGAATGGGCCTAAATCATGCTCTGAGTCCATACTCACAAAGGTGAGTGTACTTTTTCCCCATTGTGCTTGGCTCTGATGTCTGGTTATTGTTCCTTTTCCATTATTCTTTTGACTACATCGGAAGTAACTATTAGGCAATATGTTCTGAGGTTGGGGAGGCTAAGCTGTTTTATCAGTCCACTGTCTACCTGTAGAATTTAGTGCTCTTGGAGATTATTTTAAAACATAGTCAGAATCACTTTTCATATAGTCAAATTCTTGTTGTTCCTTTTGCATTAAAGGATTTCATTTTATTTTTGTTTTGGCAGTACAACTATCCCAAAGGTGTTGGTAATCTCCTGTTACTTTGATGGCAATCAGCATTATGTGCAAACAATCCACAGGCATCAAACTTTTGGAAAATTCATTTTTCATGCAAGAAGATCATATCCTCATAACATTCATATATGTTATGAGTCAGAGACAGGACTGTTACGGATGAATTTTGCCCCCCCCCCACCCAAATTCATTTAATGAAGTCCCAAACTTCTTATAAAAAGAAGAGATTAGGAAATGGTCAAAGGATCTAAAAGACATTTTTTCTAAAGAAGACATACAGATGGTGAAAATTCACATGAAAAGATGCTCAACATCACTATTTATCAAGGAAAAGCACTTCACAACAATTGAGGCAAATCTATCAGAATGGCTATTATCAAAAAGACCACAAATAACAAGTGTTGGTAAGGATATAGAGAAAATGGAACCCTCATGCA
The DNA here is from genome assembly GCF_023091745.1 of Budorcas taxicolor. Taxonomy (NCBI): domain Eukaryota; kingdom Metazoa; phylum Chordata; class Mammalia; order Artiodactyla; family Bovidae; genus Budorcas; species Budorcas taxicolor. Next base: position 90,282,372 of record NC_068912.1, on the reverse strand, counting down.
CTGTTGGTGAGAATGTAAATTGTGTAGCCACTATAGAAAACAGTATGGAGATTCCTCAAAAATTAAAAATAGGACTATCATAACCTCCAGCAGTTCCACTCCTGAGTGGAGTTGCAAAAATACTAACTAGAAAAGAAAATTACTAACTAGAAAAGATATTGTACCCCTGTATTCATTTTAGTACTAACATTATTTACAATAGCCAAGATATGAAAGCAACCTAAGCACCTATCAACAGATAATGGGTAAAGAAGATGTGGGACCTATACTATGAAATATTCAGTTCAGTTCAGTTCGGTTGCTCAGTTGTGTCCGATTCTTTGTGACCCCATGAACTGCAGCACGCCAGGCCTCCCTGTCCATTATCAACTCCCAGAGTCCACCCAAACCCATGTCCATTGAGTCTCTGATGCCGTCCAACCATATCATCCTCTGTAGTCCCTTTCTCCTCCTACCCTCAATCTTTCCCAGCATCAGGGTCTTTTCAAATGAGTCATGAAATATTGCTGCTGCTGCTGCTAAGTCACTTCAGTCGTGTCCGACTCTGTGCAAACCCATAGACGGCAGCCCACCAGGCTCCTCCATCCCTGGGATTCTCCAGGCAAGAACAGTCACTCATAAAAAATGAGATCTTGCTATTTGTGTCAACTAACATAGATGGACATAGAAGGTATTATGCTAAGTGAAATAGACAGAGAAAGACAAATACTGTATGATTTCATTTATATGTGGAATCTACAAAACAAGTGAACAAACATAACAAAACCAAGATATAGATCCAAAAGATTTGCCTAACTCAAGGTCATGAAGATATATTCCTATAATTTGTCTAAGAATTTTATAGTTTTTAGCTTTTGCATTTATATCTGTGACCCATTTTGAATTATTTTTTGTGTGTATTGTGAAGAAAGTGTTCAACTTCATTCTTTTGCATATGAATGAAGAGACTTTTCATTCCCCATTGAATCTTTTAAGGAAGAACATTTTTAACACTTTTGTTAAAAATCAGCTGACCAAGAATGCAAGAGTTTATTTATGCATTCTCAGTTATAGTCCATTGATCTATATATCTATCCTTATGCTAATACCACATTCTACATTTTCTTGCCTAGTTGTCTTGACCAGACTACCAATACAATGTTAAATAGGTGTAGCAAGATAGAACATCCTTCTCTTGTTCTTTATTTTAGAGACAAAGCTTTCAATCTTTCATCATTAATTATGATGTTACATGTAGGTTTTTGTAGATGTCCTTTATGAAGTCAGATATTTCTTTCATTCCTAGTTTTCCAAGAATTTTTATTATAAATGGGTGAAGAATTTTTTAAATGTACTTTTTGGCATTTATTAGAATTATCCTATTGAAAATCTTATATGGGATAGTATGGTGAGTTGTATTCATTTTTAAATATTAAACTTTGCATTTCTAAAATAAATCTCATTTGGTCAGGATATATTGTCTTCTTTATTACCTTGCTGGATTTAATTTTGTAAAATGTTCTTAAGGAGATATGTGTCTATAATTATAAGAAATAATGTATTTTCCTTTCTTTTCAATGTCTTGGTGTAGTTTTGTCAGGGACACTGATGGACTAACACATGAGACAGGAAATGTTTCCTCTTCTACTTTGTGAAAGTATTTGTGTCAAATTGCTATTACTTTTTCCCACAAGTGTTTAGAAGGATTTACCAGTAATTCCATCTGAACTTGGACTCTGTGTGAAGGTTTTTAACGAACAATTTAATGTTTCAAAAAACAAACAATTTAACAAACTATTTAATGGGTATAGAGATATTCAGGTTATCTACTTTTTCATAAGGGAGATTTTATATTTGGTGCACTTTAATAAATTAGTCCAATACTTCTTAGTTGTTATATTTGTAGGTATCAAGTTCTTAATTATATTCTCTTAGTATCCCTTCCAGAGAAGGCAATGGCAACCCACTCCAGTACTCTTGCCTGGAAAATCCCATGGATGAAGGCGCCTGGTAGGCTGCAGTCCATAGGGTCGCTAAGAGTCGGGCACGACTGGGCGACTTTACTTTCACTTTTTACTTTAATGCATTGGAGAAGGAAATGGCAACCCACTCCAGTGTTCTTGCCTGGAGAATCCCAGGGACGGGGGAGCCTGGTGGGCTGCCGTCTATGGGGTCGAACAGAGTCGAACACAACTGAAGCAACTTAGCAGCAGCAGCAGCAGCAGTATCCCTTCAGTGTATATGAGATTTGCAGTGATTTTTTTCTTTATTCTTGTATTGCTGGTTAGTTTCCATTCATTACTCACCTACTGGATCATTACTCGCTAGATCATCAAAAAAGCAAGCGAGTTCCAGAGAAACATCTATTTCTGCTTTACTGACTATGCCAAAGCCTTTGACTGTGTGGATCACAATAAAGTATGGAAAACTCTGAAATAGATGGGAATACCAGACCACCTGACCTGCCTCTCGAGAAACCTGTATGCAGGTCAGGAAGCAATAGTTAGGACTGGACATGGAACAACAGACTGGTTCCAAATAGGAAAAGGAGTACGTCAAGGCTATATAGTGTCACCTTCCTTATTTAATTTGTATGCAGAGTATATAATGAAAAACGCTGGACTGGATGAAGTACAACCTGGAATGAAGATTGCTGGAAGAAACATCAATAACCTCAGATATGCAGATGACACCACACTTATGGCAGAAAGTGAAGAACTAAAAAGCCTCTTGATGAAAGTGAAAGAGGAGAGTGAGAAAGTTGGCTTAAAGCTCAACATTAAGAAAACTAAGATCGTGGCATCTGGTCCCATCACTTCATGGCAAATAGATGGAGAAATAATAGAGACAGTGGCTGACTTTATTTTGGGGGGCTCCAAAATCACTGCAGATGGTGATTGCAGCCATGAAATTAAAAGACGCTTGCTACTTGGAAGGAAAGTTATGACTAACCTAGACAGCATATTAAAAAGCAAAGACATTACTTTGTCCACAATGGTCCATCTAGTCAAGGCTATGGTTTTTCCAGTAGTCATGTATGGATGTGAGAGTTGGACTATAAAGAAAGCTGAGCACCAAAGAATTGATGCATTTGAATTGTGGTGTTGTAGAAGACTCTTGAAAGTCCCTTGGACTGTAAGGAGATCCAACCAGTCCATCCTAAAGGAGATCAGTCCTGGGTGTTCATTGGAAGGACTGATGTTGAAGCTGAAACTCGAATACTTTGGCCACCTGATGTGAAAAGCTCACTCATTTGAAAAGACCCTGAGACTGGGAAAGATTGAGGGCAGGAGGAGAAGGGGACGACAGAGGATGAGATGGTTTGATGGCATCACCGACTCAATGGACAGGAGTTTGGGTGAACTCCAAGAGTTGGTGATGGACAGGGTGGGCTGGCGTGCTTTGGTTCATGGGATCCCAAAGAGTCAGACATGACTGAGTGACTGAACTGAACTGAACTCTACTACAAGTTTATCGATTTTATCCAACTTTTCAAGGAACAAGTTTTTGGCTTAACACTGGTTTTCTCCAGTTTTTGAACTTTTTCATATTTCACTTGTTTCTCCTCTTTTGCTTTTTATTTTCTTCCTTCCACTTAACATTTTTTTCTTGCTTCTTGAGGTAAAATCTGAGATTACTAAAGAAAGCTTTTCTTCTTCCCTAATATAAAAATTTAGAGCTAAGAGCTTTCCTCTAAGCACTGTTTTAACTGTATCTCATAGTTCAATACATTTTATTTTGGTTATTATTCAATTTAAAGTAATTTTTATTTTTCTTTGTGATTTTCTCCTTGTCCTATGGATTATTTGGAAGTGTTTTACTTAATTATAAATATATGCGCTTTTTTTCCTCACAGATATTTTACTTAAAGTTACTGATTTCCAATTTAATTTTGTTAAATTCAAAGAATATATCTTGTATGATTTCAATTTTTTTAAGCTATTGAGATTTACTTTATGACCCATCCTGTAGTCTGTCTTTTTTTTTAACATGCCATGTACACTTAAGAAGAATGTTTAATCTACAGTTGTGGCATTTATATGTACATAATACTCACATATATATATAAATTTAATGTAATTATACATACTTATATAATTATACATACATTTTTATATTAAACTATATATATATATTAGATTAAGGTGATTGATCATGTTTTTAAGAACTTTATTGTTCTAGTCTTAGCCATTAATGAACAAAGTGTGTTAAAATAACCCAGTATTATTTTGCATCTGTCTATTTTTCTCTAATTCTATATTGTTTCATGTATTTTAAAGGTCTACTATTCAGTACCTAAGGACTTCCCTGAGAGCTCAGTTGGTAAAGAATCTGCCTACATTGCAGGAGACCCTTGTTCAATTCCTGGCTCAGGAAGATCTACTGGCCAATGGATAGGTTACCCACACCAGTATTCTTGGTCTTCCCTTGTGCCTCAGCTGGTAAAGAATCCACCAGCAATGTGGGAGACCTGGGTTTGATACCTGGATGGGGAAGATCCTCTGGAGAAGGCAAAGTCTACCCACTCCAGTACTCTGGCCTGGAGAATTCCATGGACTGTACACTATGGGTTTGGTTGCAAAGAGTTGGACACAACTGAGCGACTTACTTTCACTTCACTTTTTCATTCAGTATATACATATTTATGATTATTATATGTTCCTGATGAATTGATACTTTTTTCATTCAAAAATTATTTATCTTTGGTAATACTCTTCATTTTGATGTATACTTTATTAAATAATAATGAGTGCTAAGTCACTTCAGTCATGTCTGACTCTGTACAACCCTACAGACAATATAGCCCCCCAGGCACCTCTGTCCATGGGATTCTCAAGGCAAGAATACTGGAGTGAGTTGCCATGCCCTCCTTCAGGGCATCTGAAATAATAATATAGCTAGTCTAATCTTATAGTTAGTTTGTAGGGCATATCATTTTCAACAATTTCAAGAAAACTGAACTTTTAAACTATAGTCTTCCTAAGCAGCTTGTAATTGTGTCTTGCTTTTTTGTCTATTCTTAAAACCCTATCTTTCAATTGGAGTATTTAATTTACTAACATTTAGCATAATTGTTAATACATATGAACTTATTCTGTTTGTCTCCTGTGTTTTGTTCCTCTATATCTCCCTTTCTTGCCTTCCTTTAAATTATTTACATATTTTAAATTTCAGTTTTAATTGACCTACTGAATGAAGCACAAGCTGGAATCAAGATTGCCAGGCAAAATATCAATAATGTCAGATATGCAGATGACACCACTCTTATGGCAGAAGGTGAAGAGGAACTAAAGCGTGTCTTGATGAGAGTGAAAGAGGAGAGTGAAAAAGCTGGCTTAAAACTCAACATTCAAAAAACTAAGGTCATGGCATCCAGTCCCACCTCTTCATGGCAAATAGGTAGGGAAATAATGGAAATAGTGACAGACTTTATTTTCTTGGGCTCTAAAATCATTTTGGATGATGACTGCAGCCGTGAAATTAAAAGATGCTTGTTCTTTGGAAAAAAAGCTATGACAAACCTAGACAGCGTATTGAAAAGCAGAGACATTACTTTGCCAGCACAGGTCCATCTAATCAAAGCTATGGTTTTTCCAGGAGTCATGTATGGATGTGAGAGTTGGACCATAAAGAAAGCTGAGCACTGAAGAATTGATGCTTTTGAACTGTGGTGTTGGAGAAGACTTTTGAGAGTCCCACGGACAGCAAGGAGATCAAATCAGTCAATCCTAAAGGAAATCAACCCTGAATATTCATTGGAAGGACTGATGCTGAAGCTGAAGCTCCAATACTTTGGCTGCCTAATGCAATGAATTAATGTGATGAACTGACTCATTAGAAAAGATCCTGATGCTGGAAAAGACTGAAGGCAGGAGAAGGGGACAACAGGGGATGAGATGGTTGGATGCCATCACTGTTTCAATGGACATGAATTTGAGCAAGCTCAGGGAGTTGGTGATGAAGAGGGAAGCCTGGCATGCCATAGTCCATATGGCTGTAGAGTGGGACACGACTGAGCAACTGAACTAAACTGATTGGCTATTTACTCACAATTCTTTGCTTTATTTTTAAATGGGTTTTCTAAATATTACACTGCATATCAACTTTTTACTCTACCTAGACTTGAAACTGTACTGCTTCATATATAATATAAAAAACTTGTAACCATTTAAGTCCACTTAACTCCTCACCAAGAATTGATGCTTTTGAACTGTGGTGTTGGAGAAGACTCTTGAGAGTCCCTTGGACTGCAAGGAGATCCAACCAGTCCATTCTGAAGGAGATCAACCCTGGGATTTCTTTGGAAGGAATGATGCTAAAGCTGAAGCTCCAGTACTTTGGCCACCTCATGCGAGGAGTTGACTCATTGGAAAAGACTCTGATGCTGAGAGGAATTGGGGGCAGGAGGAGAAGGCGAAGACAGAGGATGAGATGGCTGGATGGCATCACTGACTCGATGGACGTGAGTCTGAGTGAACTCCGGGAGATCGTGATGGACAGGGAGGCCTGGCGTGCTGCTATTCACGGGGTCACAAAGAGTCAGACACGACTGAGCAACTGAACTGAACTGAACTAACTCCTCACCATCCTTTATGTTGTAGTTATCACATGTATCTTCATATATTATAAACCACTCAAGAAAATATTAAAAATGTTTCTTTATATATTAACATGTATTTTAAGAATTTAAGGGAAAAAGTAGACTTTTATATCCACCTATATATTTACAAATGGTACTCATTCCTTCTTAAGGATCTGAGTTCCATCTGGTTCCATTCCCTTCACTCTGAATAATTTTCATTGTCATGTCTGGTAACACAGTTCAAATAGCAACACATTCACTTGGTTTTTCTTCAGCTGAAAGATTTATTTTGCCTTCAGGCTTGAAAAACATTTTCATTGGCTATAGAATTCCTACTTGAATTTTGGTTTGTCTTTTCTCCCGTGCTTTTAAGATATTTTTTCACGGTCTTCATGAAAATCTTCCTTTAATTGCCATGGAAAGTCCACAGTTATTCAATCTTTTGTCCCCCTTTCTGTAGTGTGTTCATTTTTTCTCTGGCTATTTCGAAATTTTCTTTTCATCTTTGGTTTTCAGACATTTGACTATGCTGAACCCAAGTATCATTATCATCAAATTTATGCTATTAATATTTGGAATTCACTGAGTTTCTTGAATCATTTTATTTTCTTCACACCATTATTTCTCTCTTCCCTAAACTGGATCATTTCTAGTGATCTAATTTCAAATCACTCTTTCCTCCATCATCTCCATTCTACTAGTAAATTAATCCAGTAAATATTTAATTTCAGATATCGTATTTTTTCACTTCAAAAATTTTCACTTATTTTTATATTCTGTGTTTCTCAGCTGAGAATTTCTCTTTGTATTCATTAAAGCATATTTAATTTTATCTCACTCAGCTATTATACCTTCTTAAAAGTCCATATCTTATAATTTGACTTTCTGGGATAGTTCAAAGTTTGGCATCTATTGAGGATTTTTTTTTTTTTTGTCCATTCAAGATTGGTTTGTATTTTTCTGACTCAAATATTTTGAGTAATTGTGGACTGTATCCTGGGCATTGTAAATTTTTATATTTGTGGATTCTAAATTTTGTTTAGTCCTCTAAAAGAGTTTGTTTTGTTTTGTTCTGTTTTGTTTCAGTAGGTGTTTAACTTAGTTATCCTAAAGTTACATACTATCATACCTGTCATGGGCAGAGGCTCATATCTCAGTTCAGGTATTTAAGACTTGATGGAAGCTGCTTTCAATTGCCCCACACATACATGCATGGTTCAGGAGTCATCTAAAAACTTGAGGCTGAGTTAAGGGTTCATTATGCTGTGACTTTCTCTTTTTCAGGGTTTTCCCCTAACTCTCCCATGGTTCTGGTTACTTCAGGGCTTATTCACCCAGTTCATGTGGCCCAAACCATGGCAGGCATTTCTATCAAGATTTTAGTCATATGGCGCCACCTCCACCATGATCATGGGTGCCTTCAAAGTAAAGCCACAGAAAACAAAGACCTCATTCCATTTAGTTTCCTCATCTCCAGTTTTAATTCCTTCTAAACTCTACTGCTTTTGTTTAGTCACCAAAGCCTTTGGTTCCTGTTGCATGGATTTTTTAGAGTTCTATTATTTGCAGCACTTTAGTACTTCATACTGGAAGTGAAACTTTAATTCTGTTTATTAATTTAATAATTTTTATATATTTTATGTTCAACTTTATAACTTTAAGTTTTTATGAAGTCATTAACTGAAACAGTAGGGATCTCTTCCTAAACATATCAAGTCTAAAATTACATTTTATGATCCCCATGTTGCCATCTACTTCATCCTCAGCATCCAACTTAATTTCTTATTTTGTTTGGTTGTACAGTATTGACAAACCCTGATTTATATGGGTATATAGTTGCAAAACATAGAGTCTTTTTAAAAAGCAATTTATCTTAAGCTATCAATCATTAAAACAGAAACTATTGAGGTCTTCATAAAGAGGAATTAAATTGGCAATAAGATCCTCTAATCCAAGTTTTTATAGACATTCCATGAAAAGTAGACATCTTCTGTCAAATATATTTGAGGAAGTTTGGCTGGTATATTTTACTAGACTAGCATTACATATTGACAACTCTGAGGAGAAACTATTCAAATTTAACTTAATTCCAGTGTTTTCCAAAACTGTTAACCCCTGAATCCTTACTTCAAACATATCCACTAACAAACTGTAAAATCAGTATTCCAAATTTTGGAAAATAGAACTATATGTGATACCAAAGAAAAGAAAAAGGAACTAGCTTCTACACATACCTACTATATAGTAGCATTGACTCCTAAATATATAGTATTTTCTTTTCACATACATGAGAAAACTGAGGCACAATAATGCTTTGTTTCATTTTTTCTCCAATTTTATTGAAATATAATTGATATACAACATTGCATTAGTTTAAGGTATACCTAATTATAAAGCCTCTTGATGAAAGTGAAAGAGGAGAGTGAAAAAGTTGGCTTAAAGCTCAACATTCAGAAAACAAAGATCATGGCATCCAGTCCCATCACTTCATGGGAAATAGATGGGAAAACAGTAGAAACAGTGTCAGACTTTATTTTGGGGGGCTCCAAAATCACTGCGGATGGTGACTGCAGCCATGAATTTAAAAGACGCTTACTCCTTGGAAGAAGTTATGACCAACCTGGATAGCATATTCAAAAGCAGAGACATTACTTTGCCGACTAAGGTCCATCTAGTCAAGGCTATGGTTTTTCCAGTAGTCATGTATGGATGTGAGAGTTGGACTGTGAAGAAGGCTGAGCACCAAAGAATTGATGCTTTTGAACTGTGGTGTTGGAGAAGACTCTTGAGAGTCCCTTGGCCTGCAAGGAGATCCAACCAGTCCATTCTGAAGGAGATCAGCCCTGGGATTTCTTTGGAAGGAATGATGCTAAAGCTGAAACTCTAGTACTTTGGCCATCTCATTCGAAGAGTTGACTCATTGGAAAAGACTTTGATGCTGGGAGGGATTGGGGGCAGAAGGAGAAGGGGACGACAGAGGATGAGATGGCTGGATGGCATCACAGACTCGATGGACATGAATCTGAGTGAAATCCAGGAGTTGGTGATGGACATGGAGGCCTGGCGTGCTGCAATTTATGGGGTCGCAAAGAGTCGGTCAAGACTGACCGACTGAACTGAACTGAACTGAATTATTTGATAAATGTATATATTGTGAAATAATTACTACAAAGGTTAGTTAACATCCATCACCTCATATAGTTGCAACTTTTTTCTTATGATGAGAACTTTTAAGATCAACTTTTTAAAGCGACTTACAAATATACAATATAGCATTGTTGACTACAGTCATAATACTGTACATTATTACATCCCCAGGGCTTTTTAATTTTATACTTGGAAGTTTGCACCTTTTGACCACCTTCACCCATATCCTCAATCCCTTGCCTCTGGCAACCACCAACCCATTCTCCGTTTCTATGAATTCAGTTGTTTAGATTCTACATATATTATGAGTGAGGTCATAGAGTATTTTTCTGACCTTTTTCCACTTAATATAATGCCCTCAAGGTCCAACTATGCCATTACAAATGTCAGGGTTTGCTTTTTTTATGGCTGAATAAAATTCCATTGTATATATTTACCGTATCTTCTTTATCCACCATCCACTGATGGACACGCAGGTTGCTTTTATGTCTTGGCTATTGTAAATAATGCTGCAATAAGCATGGGAATGCAGATATCTTTTCAATATTCTGTGTGGCTTTTTAACTATAAAAAGTAGTATCATATCCCATGGGGCTTGCAGTATCCTTTCTTAGCCAAGTTCTGTAGCTTCAATCCCACCCAAGTGCCAAAGCGGATGTAGTGGGAATGGAGTTAAGAAGGGGCCAGGATCCAGGAATTACTAGACTACTAGCCAGGGCAATGAATCAGTGTTAATATTCAGAACAGCCAAGGCAGTGACCAGGAAAACGATGCTGATCAACAGAAATAAAAGAGTTGGGCAAATAAAGAAGGACATTCAGCTGCAATATGAATACTTGTGGAGGTCAGAAATAAGATAGACTTAGGAAGGATGAAAGAGAGGGAAAGCAGTTCAAAACTAAGGCCATTTTACAAGGGGATTAGAATCTTGTATAGCAGTGAGTGTAACTATTTTAAAGAATTGTTTAAGAAAATACATAGCTTAATAAAAGAGATAATGAGTTTTGAATGATAATGAGTTTTGAAAGAGATAATGAGCTAAAGAATGTCATAGAGAAATGACAGTTGAAGGTTAGAGCAGTTATGGATGCAAGATATGAATAAATCTTGACATCAAGAGAGGATTCAAATGGCCAAAGAGAGAAGTAAAAAGTATTCATATAGTACTAGTTATAGAACCATCAAGAATTTTACCCTTCCTTACCTGTCAGATGGCACATTTGTATCATTCCCAGTATAAAAATTCCAGGAAATAGTTTATAAATTTCAAACTTTATTGAAGACCTACTATGTGAAAATTCTCAAAAATGTAATTGATATTTCTGTATTTTAAAGCATAATAGTTAACTTTACTTTCATAATAGCAAACTTCTTTTCATTATCCAATTCCCAAGATTGGTACTTATAAAGTAGACTTTACAGAATGGAGAAGAAATTAGACAATTGATATAACCCAGTGTCCAAATTCGTGGCTTCAGAGTTATTCCCCACCATAAAATTATCTTTGCAAGACAAGTGACAAATTATATCACTATAATTTTTTAAAGAGGAAACTTTATTTTTTTCAAGCATTTCAACTTTTACTGAAATGTTTGCCCAGCCTGCACTTCTACAAGACCACAATCTATCCTCAATCATCAACTTTGTGCTAGCAATTTTTGCAAGCTCCTGAGGTGTACATATAGTCCTATATATGTTATTTCCCTGTAAAGATCATTTTCATTATGAAGGTGATTAAATTCAGAAAAAAAAAAAAGAGAGACAATGTCACACAGTCTTAGGATGCAGGGATAACCTCTGTTAAGAGTTCATTGTACTTTCTTCCAGTGTGTTTCTAATTTAAATAATTGTGATCAAACATTACATATAAGACATGTAGATTTTTAAATATCTACATTTTCTGATTCTAATACTATTATAGACTAATTCTTACAGTTCTGAAGGCTGGTAAATCCAAGATTAAGGTGCTGGAAAATTCAGTTCCTGGTGAAAGTCTTCTTTCTGATTCCCAGATAGATGGCCATCACACATTGAGGGTAGGGGGGACTCTTGTCTCTCATATGCGTTTTCTCAAAAGACACTAATCCCACCATAAGGGCCTCCATCCACATGACCTAATTACCTCCCAAAGGCCCCATCCCTCAGAAATATCACATTGAGGATTAATGTTTCAATATATGAATTTTAGGGCAACACAAACATATAATCTATAGCACCCTACAAAGAAAGGCCTGATGGAGATACTGTTCTTCCCTATTACCTAACTTACTACAGCAGCCTCAACTCCTCTGAGGCAGATAAGAGAAAGGAGATGGAAGTGAGGGCAGGTAATCCAGGGTTAGAATTTGGGTCCAGTTCAGTTCAGTTCAGTTCAGCCACTCAGTGGTGTCCACTGTTTGCAACCACATGGAATGCAGCATGCCAGGCTTACCTGTCCATCACTAGCTCCCAGAGTTTACTCAAACTCCTGTGCATTGATGATGCTATCAATAATGCCACCCAACCATCTCATCCTTTGCGTCCCCTTTTCCACCTTCATTCTTTCCCAGCATCAGGGTCTTTCCAAATGAGTCAGCTCTTCACATTGGTGGCCAAAGTATTGGAGTTTCAGGTTCAACATCATCAGTCCTTCCAATGAATATTTAAGACTGATTTATTTTAAGATTCACTGGTTGGATCTCCTTGTTGTCCAAAGGACTCCCAAGAGTCTTCTCCAACACCACAATTCAAAAGCATCAATTCCTCGGCACTCAGCTTTCTCTATAGTCCAACTCTCACATCTATACATGACTACTGGAAAAACCATAGCTTTGACTAGACAGACATTTGTTGGCAAAGTAATGTCTGTACTTTTTAATATGCCGTCTAGATTGGCCATAACTTTTCTCCCAAGGAGTAAGCATCTTTAAATTTCATGACTGCAGTCACCATCTACAGTGATTTTGGAGCCCCAAAAAATAAAGTCTGTCACAGTTTCCACCCCATCTATTTGTCATAAAGTGATGGGACCAGATTCCATGATCTTAATTTTGTGAATGTTGAGTTTTAAGCCAACTTTTTTACTCTCTTCTTTCACTTTCATCAAGAGGCTCTTAGTTCCTCTTTCTGCCAAAAGGGTGGTGTCATCTGCGTATTTGAGGTTATTGATATTTCTCCCAGAAATCTTGATTCCAGGTTGTGCTTCATCCAGCTCAGTATTTCCCATGATGTACTCTGCATATAAGTTAAATAAGCAGGGTGACAATATACAGCCTTGACATACTCCTTTCCCGATTTGGAACCAGTTTGTTGTTCCATGTCCAGTTCTAACTGTTGCTTCCTGACCTGCATACAGATTTCTCAAGAGGTCTGGTATTCCCATCCCTAAAATTTTCCATAGTTTGTGATGATCTACATAGTCAAAGGCTTTGGCATAGTCAATAAAGCAGAAATAGATGTTTTTCTGGAACTCTCTTGCTTTTTTGATAATCCAACAGATGTTGGGCCATTGATCACTGGTTCCTCTGCCTTTTCTAAAACCAGCTTGGACATCTGGAATTTCATGGCTCATGTACTGTTGAAGCCTGGCTTGGAGAATTTTGAGCATTACTTTACTAGCACGTGAGATGAGTCCAATTGTGCGGTAGTTTGAGCATTCTTTGACATTGCCTTTCTTAGGGATTGGAATGAAAACGGGCCTTTTCCAGTCCTGTGGCCACTGCTGAGTTTTCCAAATTTGCTGGTGTATTGAGTGCAGCACTTTCTCAGCATCATCTTTCAGGATTTGAAATAGCTCAGCTAGAATTCCATCACCTCCACTAGCTTTGTTCATAGTGATGCTTTCTAAGGCCCACTTGACTTCACATACTAGGACGTCTGGCTCTAGGTGAGTGATCATACCATTGTGATTATCTGGGTTGTGAAGACCTTTTTTGTATACTTCTTCTGTGTATTCTTGCCACCTCTTCTTAATATCTTCTGCTTCTGTTAGAATTTGGCCAAATGGCTATTATATAAGATACAAGATAAAGGAACTTAGAGTATTGGTGACAGAATTATGGAAATGAAGGACCACTCAGTCTAACCTTGAAAAGGAGAGAAGTAAAAAAGAAGAAAAAAAGAAGGATGATGGATTGGGAGCAAGGAGGAATCAATCAGTGTACTGGAGAAGTCCCCAAAGGGGTCAAATAATTATTGTACTAATAGTAATTTAACAAGCACACTGGAACGGTACAAGATTATAGAGAGAAAATAGAATGCCCAAACTAGCTATTTTAGAGTTGGAGATATTTTGAACAATAAGATACAGAATAGGACTGACAGAGTGGAGAGTTGAAATGGAGTAAGGAAGGAAATGGAGCAATTAAGGCATCAGGGCACCTTTGTCATCCTTCAGATGGTGAGATCTACTTGGATAAGGAAAGGGCTTGAAATGGGGAGGACTCTGATTCAGCCTGTGATGCTTAGTGAGGATGTGGGAGAGACCAAGTAAACAGGAGATGCTAGTGATGGGGGTGGGTGGAGATATGTAAGATGAGCACAGGCCCATGGACACTGGTTTCTTACAGGATGCTGAAAGAGACAGGAATCTGGGAGCAGAAATAGGACACAAACAACTAAACCAACCCACTCCAATACCAAGGTTCATATGAGAAAATAAGGAGCCCTTGCACAAGGAATCTTCTTGGGAGGGTGGTCTGGGAAGGGAAAGTCCAACAATAGAAAATCAAGTTTCAGTTCAGACGCCGGGAGCCAGCGTGAGAAATCCCGTCCGTGGCAAGCGAACAGTCTGGGAAGAACATTCTGGGGTGGTGATACCATAGACAGAAAGGAAGGGCTTAGAAGTTTTCAGAGAATTAGAGAGCTAGGTCAAGGATGAGGGCTTTACCTAACCTGTGGTGACACTGGTAAAACTGAAGACCATAGGGCTTATACTTCTGGTGGTGTTTAAAAGAGAAACGAAAGCCTTAGTGGAAAGATGTGCTTGGCTGAGTGGACACTGGCCCTTACAGAGGGCATGACCCACTTGTGTCGAGTTCCTGGGAACACCAGCAGCTTGAGTCTGAAATTCCTTGCCCTGCTTAGCTGCTGTGTGGAAGGAAAAAACTGTTCCCACAGGAGGCCTTGGACTGGACTGGGCAGTACCCTGTCCCTGGGGCTGGAGATCAGAGACCAGGACCCACGCGCACAGAGGAGCTGCTGTGGCCACGTTAGGTACCACCAGTATCAGCGCAGAAGGCATAGTTGGGACATGCCAGGCCTTTGATGTTGTTATCTTTGATCCATAATCCCTCATCTGCAATTCTTTGAAAAACTGGAGGGATTGTTTTGTTTGCAAGTCTGTGGCAAACTCATCCGGCAGCAACCCCCCGCCCCCACCTCCAAATTTATGTGAAGCAATTTGTTATATTTATATATCCCACTTAAAACACAATTCAAACATTATGTTTCAGGAAAAAACAATACACTATGTGCCTCATCATGGCCAAAAGTTAACTGTCAATCTGATGCATCAGTATTGTGAGCTTTTGCCTTTTTCTGTGTCTCATTTTACAATAAAATATTAAGGGAAGTTCTGTCGATATCTAACCAGATGGTGTTTTAAAATGGCAATCTTGTCCTATAACTTTTAATATTTATTTATTATTTTAATTGGAGGATAATTAATTACAATATTGTGATAGCTTCTGCCATACATCAACTGAAACATATACATTGCCATATATAAAATAAATAGCAAGAGGGAGTTTGATGAACGGAGCAGGGAACCCAAAGCCGATGCTCTGTGACAACCTGGAGGGATAGAGTCGGGAGGGAGGGGTCACATGTATGCCTATGGCCGATTCATGTCGTATAATTTTTGATACCTTCCTTCTCCCAAGGGTTTTAGTACCATTCCTGAGATAGTGTACCTTCAATTAGTGCTACTTAATTATTTTATTACTTAAGGAGCATACTCCTCTGAAAGGGAAATTTTGCATCTACCCTAATCCCTGTTTTTGCTACCTTTCCTATCCTTTATATTTATGGGTTCTAAGTAAAAGCAAAACAAGAAAGCAAACAAAACAAAAGGCAAATCAGAAAGCTTACCTAGAGTGCTTTCATCACTGAAACAAAGTAACTACTCCATGGCTTCAGTGGGAAGTAATAGGTGAAGCACAGTGTGTGTTGACAGATATAAATCGAAATTGAAGGGCTAAAGCAGAAGGATTGATAGGGTTGACTGAGAGCCCACCCCAACAGTTTAATCTCTTCTAATCACTAGGCCCATGACTTTGGTCAGATCATGTAAACTCTACCTCATTTAAACTCTGGCATCCTCATCAATAATATGGGAGTAATAATAATGCACCTATTTCTTTGAATATAGGATTAAATTGGGGTCACATGCATAAAGTGGTTGGCTCACAGTACACCTGAACTCAAGTATAATTTTCTAATGGTATCATTCAGTCTCACCTAGGGTGCCACTCCATGTCTCCAATCCATGCATTTAAACTCTAGTTTAAAAATAAGCAATGACAGCACAATAATTGTAAAGACAAAGGCACAAAATTCAAGTTAATATAATTTCATCATGTGACCCAATTCCATCATGTGCTTCCATCTGTATGATCACCTGGAGTTTATATTTGCATTTAAAATTTAAAACAGTAGAACAGACAGGTGTAATATTTTTGTTTATTCTATGATATTTATTTTTAGCTTTTACTAACAAGGTAATGTGTACCCAATTTAATTTTTTAAAGTGTTATATCCTGCCTGTCATTTCCTATCATTATTTGTTTTGTTTCATATTTATCACTAAAAATAATTTTGACATTTTGTGATGAAGGGGGTACTAAGTGATTTGCTTCAGGTGTCAGATATGCTAGGTACACCACTCTTAGTAATTTCTAAAGTGCTTTTATAACATTGTTATGACTCACCAAACCCATAGTAGTTTCTGGTTCCCTTTGAATCTTGACTCTACCAAGTCAAGAGTGTCTCTAAGTGGTTTTCTCCTTCCAGTCATGGTTTCTCACTTGGAAAATAGGGGTAGGAAGAGCTGTGTCACAAAATTGCCTTCGGGATTGAGTGGAATAACACAGCATAGTGGCTGCCCAAAGTAGGTGCCACTTCTAAGTGTGTCTCTTTTCCTTTCCATGTGTATGAGAATAGAGACGCAGATGTGTAGAACAGACTTTGAAGGCAGTAGGGGAAGGAGGGGGTGGGACAATGAGAGAGTAGCTCTGAAATCTATATGCAAAATAGATAGCTAATGGGAAGATGCTGCATAGCACAGTGAGCTCCACCTGGTACTCTGTGACAACCTAGAAGGGTGGGATGGGGTGTGGGATTGGGGAGAGGTTCAATAGGGAGGGGACATATGTGTCCTTATGGCTGATCCACATTGTATGGCAGAAGCCAACACAATATTTTAAAGCAATCATCCTTCAATTAAAAATAAATTTAAAAAAAGAATAGATTACACTGACTGATCTCTAAAACCCCTCCTAGCTAGGACTGCCTATGATCCTATGATCATAATATGCATACATTCAGGCCTGCATATCATGTCCTAAGTAGCCACTTCCTCCACATGGGAAAATCCTCAGTCCTGAAGGTTCAGATGTATTCAGCAGGCCCCTCATTCATGTTCCATTGCCACAGGAACAATATCCTATATCTATCCAAGGGTAGAGACCATAACTGCTCAACTAAAGCTGCTGCTGGTATATATTAATCGCATGGCACACATTTTCAAAGCATTGTCAAGAATATTAGTGGGGGGCATGTTGGGGAGGGAGCAGGTCTGCGTGAAACAAGGCATCTATTACATTGTTGAGTTGTTGTTGTTGTTGTTCAGTTGCTCAGTGGTGTCCAACTCTTTGCAACACCATTGACTGTAGCACACCAGGCTTCCCTGTCCTTTACCATCTCCCAGAACTTGTTCAAACTCATGTCCGTTGAGTCAGTGATGCCATCCAACCATCTCATCTTCTGTCATCCCCTTCTCCTCCTGCCTTCAATCTTTCCCAGCATCAGGGTCTCTTCTAATGAGTCATTTCTTCGCATCAGGTGGCCAACGTATTGGAGCTTCAGCTTTAGCATCACTCCTTCCAATGAAGATTCAGGACTAATTTCCTTTAGGATTGACTGGTTTGATCTCCTTGCTGTCCAAGGGACTCTCAAGAGTCTTCAACACCACAGTTCAAAAGCATCAATTCTTTGGTGCTTGGCCTTCTTTACAGCCCCACTCTCACATCCATACATGGCTACTGGAAAAATCTTTGCTTTGACTAGACGGACCTTTGTTGGCAAAGTAATGAGTCAAGTTGATAATTCTATATTCCTACTTTTCATTTCAGGTTCTCTATTTTAGAAGCCACCAGGGCCCCCACACTATGTCAGATCTTCCTTGCTAGCCCTTAAATTTAGGGAGATTTGTCTTTCAAAATTAGAGCAAAAATAAAATTGTTTTAATGCATTTGCCTTTTAAACTGTGAAATTTCCGTTCATTTCCTTTGAGTTTGTGATGAAAGACCATTGTTCTTTTTCCCAACTCTGAGATGACTGTGGTTCCATGAAAGGAAGGACAAATATATTTATTTTAATTAGCATTTGAATTATAACTTCTGCACCATTACTTCCATATTAGTGATAAAATGCTGCTACTGACATTTCATTTAATCTTCATATACAATACACTGCTATTAAGATGCTGGTATTAGTCCCATTATATATGAGGCCCAGAGCCTCTGGGGCTGAAACAATGGGACCACATAACACAGACTCTTGGGTCTGTGCTCAGTTTCCAACAATCCTTAGTGCTTCTCTCCAATGACTTAGTCTGTGGATCAGGCACCCCCATGGGGCTGTCAGCAAAGTGAGAATATAATCAGTATCCTCTTCTCCTTTATTTCTCCAGAGTTAGTACAGATAGAAACTTCTGAAAAATTATCAGCCAAAGAATGGAAGAAAGGTCCGCTTTTAACAAGAAATTTTACAAATCATATTTCTTTTGATCAGTACATCCATTCTTCCTTCAGTACTACTATATAATCCCATTGGTAGGGATGAAGAAGTAGAAGTGAAGGGAGGTATGGAATTACTTTCAAATCCCACAGCTAGTAGGAGGAAAGGAAAGGAAAGGACTTGAACACAGGTCTTCTGGAGCTCATTTCTGGGCTCTTTTCAAGAGATCATCAAGTAGCCAGGCTACACTGCAGGCAAAAGGCCAGAAATTCCCCCTTACTCAGCTGAGGAGACACAAGCATCCTGAGAATGATGAGAGAGCTGCAGGGTCCCAGGAAAGGGACAAGGAGGCCTCAGAGAGCTTGGGCTTTGCAACCAGAGGTAAACAGTCAGGACGATGGACTCTACTGCAATGTTGAATCATATGCTTCAAAGAATAAGACTAAATAATTTTCACCCTCATAACCATCATTCCAGAGGCAACGTCAGACCAACCGCTAAACCACAGGGACTGGCGAGGGGTCCTCTCATGACCATATGAAATCTCATAGCCATCTTTTACCCTGAGGAGGGCAGAGGGAGTTCTGGAAGAGCTGAAACTGAGCTAACTTTCACCCTTGAATTCCTCTTGTCCACTCCTCACTGCAAAGAAGAAGGGTGAGATTCATGAGCAAAATCAGAGTCACCGTAAGAAATAAAGAAGCTGTGTTTTATCACAGTTGAGTCTTGGTGCACACTTAGCATGACATTTCCTAAAGCTTATTGAGAATTTATTTGTTAATCTCTACAGAGAGGACAAAAAGAGAGCATAATGTCCACAGAAGAAGTGCAGGTTTGTCTATGACAAATCGTTGTGTTTTCATTCAAAGAATATTTTTAACTACTTACTGTAAGTTCGGCCTTGGAAATAGTGAACAAAACAGAAATGTAGTGAGCTTACTATCCAAAGTGAAGCTGAGGAGTTTGGTAACTGGCCCAGGGTCAAATAATTAATAAACTAAACTGTAGAGCCAGTATCTAAACTTAGGTATGTCTGATTCCAAAGCCCATCATCTTTCTACTCATCCTACTAGTTGATTATGAACTGGAAAAATACAGAACTTTGTGCCTGTAGCTCTTTTCTTATAAATAAACAACAGAAATTTATATCCAAGAATCATGGTCCTGGCAGGTTCATTGTCTTGCTCACATGTGGCCATCCTCTCACTGTGTCCTTATGTGGTAAAAGGGCAAGGATCTCTGGGTTTCTGGGATCTGCTTTTCCTGTCTTATTCTTATTGAGGTACAGGTGATTTAAAACGTTCTGTTAGTAAAACAGTGATTCAGCCATATATATACATATATGCTTTTTCAGATTCTTTTACATTATGGTTATTATAAGATATTCAGTATAGCTCCCTGTGCTATACAGTAGGTCCATGTTGTTGATTTAATTTATATATATTTATATATATGTTTATATATGTTATATATATATATATGTTAGTTGCAAACTCCTAATTTATCATTGCCCTCCTCCACTATCCTCTTTGGTAACCATAAATTTGTTTTCTATGTTTGTGAGTCCATACTGTTTTGTATTAATAAATAAGTTCATTTGTATTGTATTTTTAGATTCCACAAATAAGTGATAACCCATGATATTTGTCTTTGCCTAACTTACTTCACTTTAAGTGATAAGTCTAGGTCCATAAAAAGAATGAAATAATGCCATTTGTAGCAATGTGGATGGATCTAAAGGTTGTTTTTTTAAGCCCAGATGTATAACTTCTACTGCTTAATGCATCTCTAACTTCTCTTAACATTTCTTAAAGAAGCTGGGGCCCTAAGTCTGTGCATCTGTGTCACCTAACTAGTGATGACATTTGCACTGTTTCAAGAAAACGAAACTGAGTCATAGAAATTAAATACTACAATAATGTTTCTGAAGTGTGGTCCCTGGACCAACAGTGTCAGCTTCACCTGAGGATTTGCTACAGAGGCAACTTCTCAGGCCATACTTCAGACCCACTGAATTGACAATTCTGGGTGTGGGGCCCAGAACTTTGTATTTTAATGAGCTCTCCAGATAACTGAGATGCACACTGTTGTTTGAGAACCACTATCTTAATGTTAGTTGCTCAATCATGTCCAACTTTTTTCGACTCCATAGACTATAGTCCACCAGTCTCCTTTGTCCATGGAATTGTCCAGGCAAGAATACTGCAGTGGGTAGCCATTCCCTTCTCCAAGGGATCTTCCTGACCCAGGGATGGAACCTGGGTATCCTGCATTTCAGGCAGATTCTTTATCATCTGAGCCACTAAGAAAGGGGAAGTGCTAGTTACGATGAACATCAGCACACCTCAGAATCCCTCTTGACACAGAGATCCAAGAAGCTACTACCAGAGCTCCTGAATTAGCACTTACAAGGAGACCTACTTGCCTTTACGGGTCATTCCACCAACTAATTCAACAGATGAGAAAAATGAGGTCCAGAGAAAGAAAGTGACATATGCAGGGTCACAGAGCAAAATAGTGATACAAATAAAGTAGAATCCAGTTCGGTTCTTCCAAATACCACAGTGGCTTGGCTGAAGCAGTATTTTCTGATGAACAGAATGTGGAAAGGTAGGGTGGGGATTAAGGGGGAAGTTAATAATTTTTTAGGCCAAGATGTGGGATCTGGTAGAGGAAGCAGCACACAGCCGGGGTCGAGATGGAATCTGACACCCAACTTGGGACTGGACTAGGCCGGCATGAAGCACCGGAGGCAAAGGAGAAATCTGAGCTGGAGATGGAAGAGCATCTCTCTCTCCCTCATACCCTGTTTGGGCTGCTTCCAGCTCCTGTAGATTCCACCTCTGTTTTGCCATTTGGATGAATTACCTCGCTTGGCGTCTGTTTCCTGGACCCTCCTCCACCCACCACCACGGGATCTGATCTCCATCCATCTTCACCCAGCCTGAGAGCCCCAGAGAGCTCTGGAAAGGCTCCAGTCCTCAGTAGAAATGAGAAGCACAACTTCATAGGGGCCCTGCTGTTGGTGAGTAGAGGCAGGGAACAGGATCACCTAATCCTTGCGAAATGACCAGGGGGCAATCAAGCGGGTAAAGAATGCTTTGTTTAGAGGGAAAAACAAAGGAACAAAAAAATCGCTCTACAACCTTGAGTCCATCAACTCTTCCAAAAAAGTTATTGTTGCGTTGTTTTTATCAATTCTATCAAGAATATTCATTCAGTGTATACATGACACGAAAGTAGCTGAATTGGTGTAAATAACTGGATTTTTTTTTAGCTTTAATCCAGATGCTAGTGATTTCATCCCAATTGGAATTTCCGTCACTTAACTAATCCGGTAAGATACTTAATATCTTCAAGCCTCGATTGTTCCATGTGTCAAACTAAAATAATAATTGATATAATTCATGCTTTATCCATCTCATTGGATGAGGTCAAGTGAGATAATTGTGAAAGTGCTTTGTAATCTGTAAAATATCACACAGATGTGAACTCTATATTGTTATCATCACTTCAAATTTCCTCGGCCAACTTCTACAACCCTGATTGACTGATGTGTTTTATGGCTACATACTAGAGCTTATCATGAGAAGGAAATGTTCCACCCCTGACACCTTAAACTCTAATATACAAATCTCTGCTTCTAATTTCCTATCAGTCCAGTTTTCCCTTCCTTACGCCTACCACATATATTTTGTGACCTCATCACTACCCTTTAGTTCTTTGATGTTTTTTTTTCCCCCACTATTAGCCTCTTTCCACCTTCATTTCCTTTCCTGTCCACTAGAACTACAGTGTCTATTACTGCAATCATTTTGCTACAAATGCACTCACCCTCCCAATCTCTTGCTCTTCCATCATGCAGTAAATTCCCTACATACAAATGAGATCCATCTTGAGAGCAGGTTCAGAAGTCTAATTTGCTCCTAAGTCCAACAAAGTTAGCTCAGGTACCCAACTAGCACAACCAGTTATACAGTACTGTACCATAATAGGTTTATAATACTTCTCACACAAATAATACATTAAAAAGCAAACAAAAATGAAGGAAACATTTTCAATCTTATAGTATAGTATGAAAAGTACAGTAGTACAGTTTAACAGCCAGCATAGAGGAGCTGGTCCTGAGTGATCAGGCAAGAAGAGTTATTGATGGGAGGGGAGAGAGGATGTGGGAGATAGTAGACTGGAAGGATCATCAGCAGTAGCACCTGGAGGGCAAGCTGCCATCTCACTCACACCTGATTTTAATGGTGCACCTTCTGATTTCTTGTTGGATTCAATTCCATCTACCCTCCTAAAAAAATGATCCAGTGATGTCTAGGGAGTAGCTCTTTTTCTCTTGTTGGAGATGACATGATAGCGCTGGATTGCATTATGAATGGCTGCTGCAACCTCCGTGAACGGCTCTGTACTCGGGTCCTGTCCCTCTAAAAGTAACAGAGCCTCCTCAATAGAACTACCTTATGTGATTGGACATACAAATGCATGTTCTCATCTTTGAAATTTCACAACTTGAATGTTCATATATAGGGGACTCATTATGTTTGCATTCAAATTCTGTCTTATATCAATGTAACCATCTGTCTTCTCCCCATCTCATTCCCTGGCTGCGGAACACTTTTGGAAGAAATGACACTAGTGGATGGATTGGTGTCATTCCAAATTTATGGTCTCCAAACTCATTGGGCATTATTGCCAGAGCAAACATTCCACATCTTACTCTGGTCAGACTACCTTCCTAATTGCTGCTCCCTTCTAGCAACAAACTGGGTACCTTTTCAGAGAGAGGATTGAGGCTATCAGATAAGCACTTGAAAACTCTCCTTCCCAAACCACAAACTTAAACATATACAACCGAGTCCAATTTTACCTCCTGGGATCCTGTAACAGACCAATAAACATTCTTCTCCAATCTAAGACAAATTCTTCCATTTCTTCTCCTAGTTGATCTTCACCCAACTCCCATAGAGATTTCCTCTTTCCTGGAAACTGAATCTCTTAATGGTTCAAAGAAATCCACCTTCTTCTTCTAGCACCTCTGCTCATTTCCCTTACCCTCCACAATCAAATTCTCCCAAAGAATAATCTACAGTCACTGCCTTCATCTCTCCAATTCCTCATTTAGGCTTCAATCCATGACAATCAGCTCCCCTTCATGACTCTGCTGAATCTTTCTTGGCCAAAGTTACCAATCATTTTCTAATTACAAATTGCCTAGTTTCTTCTAGCCTTCTCTATCATTGGCTTCTGAGATGTGACTCCTTGCTAAGTCCCCTGACCCACTCTGACATTTCCTTCTTGGTTATATCCATATTTATATATATACATATGTTGCTGCTGCTAAGTCGCTTCAGTCGTGCCCGACTCTGTGCAGCCCCATAGACGGTAGCCCACCAGGCTTCCCCATCCCTGCGATTCTCCAGGCAAGAACACTGGAGTGGGTTGCCATTTCCTTCTCCAATGTATGAAAGTGAAAAGTGAAAGTGAAGTCGCTTAGTCCTGTCCGACTCTTAGCGACCCCATGGACTGCAGTCCACCAGGCTCCTCCATCCATGGGATTTTGCAGGCAAGGGTACTGGAGTGGGGTGCCATTGCCTTCTCCAATATATATACACATATATGTGTGTAAATAAGAAATATTTCCTTATTTATATATGTACACCAGATCCTGGTGTGTGTGTGTGTGCATGTATGTATATATATTCTGCATATCTTGGCTACACACACACACACACACACACACACACACACACACACATAGGCTTCTCAGGTGGTGCTAGTGGTAAAGAACCTACCTGCCAATGCAGGAGACATAAGAAACACGGGTTGATCCCTGGGTCATGAAGATCCCCTGGAGAGGAAATGGCAGTCCACTCCAGTTTTGTTGCCTGGAGAATCCCATGGATAGATGAGCCTGGCGGGCTACAGTCCATATTGTTGCAAAGAGTCAGACATGACTGAAGTAACAAACTGACTGATATTGATATCTGCCCCTCCCTGAAATACTGGGTTTTCTAAGCCTGACTTGACTTCTTTAAAAGATATTATTACTTCCTTGGTGACTTCATCTGTTTCTGGGGTTTCACACTGATGATTTTTTCACTGATGATGATATCCTAAAGGAAACTGTAGGCTCAATGACTACTAGACATTTCCACTTAGTTAATGTGTCCAAAAGCAATTTAATATGTTCACCCCAAATCTGCTTTTCTTCCATGCTCCTTCCCTTGGTAAATGGTATCACTCAGTCAGTTCAGTTCAGTTGCTCAGTCGTGTCCAGCTCTTGCAACCCCATGAATCACAGCATGCTAGGCTTCTCTGTCCATCACCAACTCCTGGAGTTCACCCAAACTCAAGTGCATCGAGTCAGTTATGCCATCCAGCCATCTCATTCTCTGTCATCCCCTTCTCCTCCTGCCCCCAATCCCTCACAGCATCAGGGTCTTATCCAATGAGTCAACACTTCGCATGAGGGGGCCAAAGTACTGGAGTTTCAGCTTCAGCATCAGTCCTTCCAGTGAACACCCAGGACTGATCTCCTTTAGGATGGACTGGTTGGATGTCCTTGCATTCCAAGGGACTTGCAAGAGTCTTCTCCAGCACCACAGTTCAAAAGCACCTATTCTTCAGCACTCAGCTTTCTTCACAGTCCAACTCTCACATCCATACGTGACCACTGGAAAAACCATAGCCTTGACTAGATGGACCTTTGTTGACAAAGTAATGTCTCTGCTTTTGAATATGCTATCTAGGTTGGTCATAACTTTCCTTCCAAGGAGTAAGTGTCTTTTAATTTTATGGCTACAATCACCATCTGCAGTGATTTTGGAGACCCAAAATAAAGTCTGACACTTTTTCTACTGTTTCCCCATCTATTTGCCTTGAAATGATGGGACCAGATGCTATGATCTTAGTTTTCTGAATGTTGAGCTTTAAACCAACTTTTTCACTCTCCTTTTTCACTTTCATCAAGAGGCTTTTTAGTTTCTCTTCACTTTCTTCCATAAGGGTGGTGCCATCTGCATATCTAAGGTTATTGATATTTCTCCCAGCAGTCTTAATTCCAGCTTGTGCTTCATGATATCATTAGGCACCTAAATTCTGAAGGTATTTTTGGCCCCTCTTTGTCCCTCCCTCTTTGTCTATTAGAGACACTCAAATAGAGCCAGACATCCTGGAATGTGAAGTCAAGTGGGCCTTAGAAAGCATCACTATGAACAAAGCTATTGGAGGTGATGGAATTCCAGTTGAGCTATTTCAAATCCTAAAAGATGATGCTGTGAAAATGCTGCACTCAATATGCCAGCAAATTTGGAAAATTCAGCAGTGGCCACAGGACTGGAAAAGGTCAGTTTTCATTCCAATCCCAAATAAAGGCAATGCCAAAGAACGCTCAAAGGTGAAGTCGCTCAGTCGTGTCCGACTCTTTGCGACCCCGTGGACTGTAACCTACTAGGCTTCTCTGTCCATGGGATCTCCAGGCAAGAATACTGGAGTGGATTGCCATTTCCTTCTCCAGGGGATCTTCCTGACCCAGGGATCGAACTCGGGTCTCCTGCATTGGAGGCAGACGCTTTAACCTCTGAGCCACCAGGGAAGCTCTTAAGAATGCTCAGACTACCGCACAATTGCACTCATCCACATGCTAGTAAAGTAATGCTCAAAATTCTCCAAGCAAGACTTCAGCAATACATGAATCGTGAACTTCTAGATGTTCAAGCTGGTTTTAGAAAAGGCAGATGAACCAGAGATCAAATTACCAACATCTGCTGAATCACTGAAAAAGCAAGAGAGTTGCAGAAAAAAAACATCTATTTCTGCTTTATTGACTATGCCAAAAGCCTTTGACTCTGTGGATCACAATAAACTGGGGAAAATTCTGAAAGACATGGGCATACCAGACCACCTGACCTGCATCTTGAGAAACCTGTATACAGGTCAGGAAGCAACAGTTAGAACTGGACATGGAACAACAGACTGGTTCCAGATAGGAAAGAAGTACGTCAAGGCTGTATATTGTCACCCTGCTTATTTAACTTATATGCAGAGTACATCATGAGAAACACTGGGCTGGAAGAAGCACAAGCTGGAATCAAGATTGCTGGGAGAAATATCAATAACCTCAGACATGCAGATTATACCACCATTATGGCAGAAGGTGAAGAAGAACTAAAGAGCCTCTTGATGAAAGTGAAAGAGAAAAGTGAAAAAGTTGGTTTACAGCTCAACATTCAGAAAACGAAGATCATGGCATCTGATCCCATCACTTCATGGCACATAGATGGGGAAAGAGTGGAAACAGTGTCAGACTTTATTTGAGGGGGCTCCAAAATCACTGTAGATGGTTATTCCAGCCATGAAATTAAAAGACGCTTACTCCTTTGAAGGAAAGTTATGACCAACCTAGATAGCATATTAAAAAGCAAAGACATTACTTTGCCAACAAACGTCCGTCTGGTCAAGGCTATGGTTTTTCCAGCAGTCATGTATGGATGTGAGAGTTGGACTATAAAGAAAGCTGCACGCCAAAGAACTGATGCTTTTGAACTGTGATGGAGAAGACTCTTGAGAGTCCTTTGGACAGCAAGGAGATCCAACCAGTCCATCCTAAAGGAGATCAGCCCTGGGTGTTCATTATTAGAAGGACTGATGTGAAGCTGAAACTCCAATACTTTGGCCACCTGATGTGGAGAGCTGACTCATTTGAAAAGACCTTGATGCTGGGAAAGATTGAGGGCAGGAGAAGGGGATGACAGAGGATGAGATGGCTGGATGGCATCACCAACTCAATGGACATGAGTTTGGTCAACTCTGGGAGTTAGTGATGGACAGGGAGGCCTGGTGTGCTGCGGTTCATGGGGTTGCAAACGGTCGGACACGACTGAGTGACTGAACTGAACTGAATTGTCCCTCCCTATAACATCCATTAGCCCTCACAGCCACATCTCTTCTCTCCATTTTCTCTGCCTCTGCCTGAGTTCAGGTTTTCATTCTCTCTCCCATGGATTGCTACCATCATTTCCTAACTGGTTTTCCTTCCTCCAGTATTATCCCCTTCTAATATATTCATCATGGTGTGGTAATCTTCCTAAAGCAAAAGCCTATCAGTGTATTCCGACCATTTTTAAAACACACTCTATGTGTCAATAATCATGCTCTTCTTTACTTTTATTGTCTGATTTGAGTCTCACAACCCTATGAACTAAATATTGATATTTGTATTTTCAGAAAAGAATCCTGAAACTACTACATGGGCAAATCAGCAATTAAATTCAAGTTTGTGTGGTTATGTGCATCCACTGTTATGTTTCTCCATGGCCCAAGGTTAAGTCCAGACTCCTTAGCAGGCTACCTCCCTATAAACTCACTTCTCTCCTAGTTTCAAATGGCCTCTGTGTGAAATCGTATTCCCTCCTTCCCCCTCTGTCCCTTCCTCTCTCTTCACCCCTGAAGAATTGCCTCTTTATTTATTCTGCACCCCCACTAAACACTGTAAAGACTTTAATCAGAGCACCAGTCCAATTTCATCATATTTGTTAACAATTTTTTTTCCCCACAATACTGTGTGAGAGCTTCCAGAGACCATCTTTGTCTCCAGGACCTAATATTATCTTTGGTATATAGTACATGGGTAGACAAAATATAGCCCATAGGCCAAATATGGCTTGC
The DNA here is from genome assembly GCF_023091745.1 of Budorcas taxicolor. NCBI lineage: Eukaryota > Metazoa > Chordata > Mammalia > Artiodactyla > Bovidae > Budorcas > Budorcas taxicolor. Next base: position 90,254,054 of record NC_068912.1, on the reverse strand, counting down.
CACATGTGTTTATAAACAAAATTTTATTAGAACAATGCCAACTCTAGTGAAGTACATATTATCTATGGTTGCTTCCTTACTGCAATGAGTGATCCAAGAGTTTATGGTCCAAGACCACTCAGAGTGGTCCAAGACTTTATGGTCTGCAATCCTAAAATATTTACTATCTGGCCCTGTACAGAAAATTATCAGCCTCTGACATAGTAGATACATAATTAATGTTGGAGAAATAAGAGAATGTATGTTACATTGGCTGAATGAATCCATGAATTATTGAATCATTATTAAATATAATATTTTTTGGCAATGAGAAATAAGTAATAAGAAAATCTGGATTTAAGAAAGAATTTTCTAGCCATTAATAATGATTGAGATGAAGAAGTGATCTCCTTAGATATCAGTCTCCTGGGGAACAAAGCAAGGTAGAAAAAGGTGGAGTTGATCCAGAGGAGCAAGGCAAATAACATTAATAATAATGACTGTACCTATCCTCTTAGAGTTGTTGTGAATGGGCATTGCTGTTTCTAAAGTACTCGGAAGACATAAAGCATTGAGCCTTTTAGCGATGACAAAGGACTTTTCTTATCTTGGTCCTTTCATCATTCCATCTACCTGTAGAATCAGAATTCTTCAATAAAGAAAACCCAATTAAGCTCAAAAAGGTTAAATTTCACTCAGCTAACTAGTTTTCACATTCTGATCTCTCCAGCTCTAAAACCCCTGCTCTTTTTCCAAATCCAGGCCACTTCTTTTCATGTACGAACATATCACATGTAGCTTGAAGGAACGCTTTATTTCCAGACACTTGAGGGCTTGCTTATATGTTCCATACAGGCAAGTTTGAGCAGGCACTTTTGACAAGCTTTGACTATTATGTTTACCCCTGCAGACCTCCCAGGGACAAACACTGAATTTGTTTTTCAAGTACTCCCAGGGGCTAGAGCTAGCCAGTCTATTTGGATAGAGGGTGTGGAGGCTTCCCTAGCTGCATCACACCCACCTAGATAAGGAGACCGGATGTTACGTGACCTTCCAACATTTGCCAGAGAACAGACGAGCACGGGGATCCAGAGAGGGTGGGTGTGCCTAGTTAATAGGGCAGAGCAGACTAAACAAACCTACACTTTCTGACCTCTTCCTTCCTCTGGGTTCTTAATGAAAGTTCTTTCTACTCATGAACAAAAACAACCATTTGTTCATTCATTTAACATGTGCTGAAAACCTACTCCAGGACAGGGCTGGTGCTGGGCACCAGAAATGAAGAGAGAAACAGAACACAATTCTTCCCCACAAGGAGCCTGCAGTCTGGTGCATGAGACCAACAGGTACATAGACGATAAAGATACAAACCGGTGAGAAATCTAAGCCTTGGAACAAAGCTCTAAGAAAAAGCAAGCTCCTGTCTCTGGGATGTGGAGGGACCTCAGAAAGGAGGTAATATCGGAATTACCAAATGAATTTACCAGAAAAGGATAGTAATTATAATAATAATTCTAGTAAGTTATTGACCAGCTTTCATGAGCCAAAAACTAAGCTAGGAACTTCATAGCCTTTGCTATTACATTTTAGGAACAATGAAACTGTCGCTTAGAGAAGGAATATAACACATCTAAATTCACAAAGGCAATAAGTGGCAGAGCTGGGTCTGGGCCCAGATGTTCCTCATCTTAAAATTGTATTTTGGTACTTCTCCTTCAAAATGAGGGTAAGAAAGGCAGAATGGTATCTTCAGGGAAAAGCGAGCTGTTTAGAGTAGCTGAAACATACAGTCATTAGAGGAAAGGCTTGGGAGCTGAGGCTGAAAAATGACAAGGAGCTCAGATTTTGAAAGGTCTCGTATGTCTCACCCATTTCAATTTTTGCCTTGTGATTTTTGGGACGAGGACTTGCCTGATGGCCGAGCAGATAAAGAATCCACCTGCAGTACAGGAGATATGGGTTTGATCTCTGAGTCAGGAAGATCCCCTGAAGGAAGAAATGGCAGCTCCACTCCAGTATCCTTGTCTGAAAAATCCCATGGATAGAGAAGCCTGACAGGCCTTAGTCCAAAGGGTTATAAAGAGTCAGACATGACTGGGCACACACACACACTATTGGGAAGAACCCATGATCAGATTTCTAATTTAGAAATGTCACTGGAGCGAAAGTAAAAAGAAGAAAAAACTGGAAGCAGGTGGAAGGCAAGGAGACCCATCAAAAAGCTGTTGCCTCTGTTCAGGTCAGAGATATCTGAGACCTGAATGAAGAATGTATTTAATGAGGATAAAGTCTGCAAACTCAATATGAACAGGAGCCACACTCTGCAGTGGGTCCCCCAGTAAAGCGTGACCGTGCTTTGGGATTGTTTGTGTTTTGTTGATGAAAAGTTGAGGTCGAGAGAGGGGACGAGGAAGGATACAGAGAATGTTGGCCAGAGCTCAAGCCCATCTCTGGACCTTTGGGGTCCGATGGCCTTTCCTCCCTTTGACAGTCCCTTTTAGGTGCTATAACCCAGGCCTCCGCCACCACATCAATGGACATTCCCTCCTAAGAGTTGCAGCTGTTTCTCTCTCTCCCCCAGGTCATCCTGGAGTGACTCCCAGCACATGGACAACATCCAGCCATCTATGAAGGCTGGCAGAAGGAAGCCCATAACAATGAACAAATGTTCAGGGAAAACCCCCAGTGATTCCCCAAATGAGCTGTGGCAAAGCAAACTCTCCCTGAGCTCAGGCTTCACTGAGCAGGAAAATTGTCTGAGCAGGATCAGGTGAGGAGGGAAAGCAGGATGGTGGAGTCTGTGACTCCTGAGACAGACTTTGAGGCAGAGTCCCAAGGGGAGAGAACTTATATTCCTGTGTGCTGAAGGCAGCGGTGAGAGGGAAGAGGGAACACTGTGCAGAAATGCTCCATTGCTGGAGTCTGTGGTTTGTCTGAGATCCTGATCTATGCTAAACAGTGACCATACTGATTCCAACATCCTACACACACCACCACTGACCTCCTGCAGCTACCTGCTCAGCATCCCAGGAGGCTCTGTTGGCTAGCTTGCCTTTCCTCCCAGCCAACCCATCAACCCTGACCTCAGCAGATAGCTGATAGCATCCTATTTACCACACCTCCCCTTTGAAGGTGGAAACCAGCGGCAGGGAGGGCAGGGCCTTCGGCCAATGATGTGTACCCTCCTCCAACTAGAGAAGATCCCAGGAACCCAGTTCTTCTCACAGGAGGGAGGGTAGGTCCACAGTGGGGGCCAAGTGAGTGGCCCCCAGACAAGGAAGGATAAGGCTACAATTTAAAATGGTCAGGCCACTCTGGGGACAGATGACAGGGAGTTCTGGAGGACTTTGGTACACAGGGTATAAGATAAGCACCTGCAGTGGCTTTATGTGTCTTTTCAGTGCCACCTCATTCATGTGGGGTGGTTTCTTCTCAAGAGGCCAAGAACGGGAACAAGGCTTCCTTTCTGGTATTCTCCATCATGGCTCACCACCAAGAACCTTCCACGAGAGCCAACAGAAAATGTTCTAGCCAGTTCCACCTCCTTGCCTTTGGCCATTTCCTCTTCCTCCCTGGCATCCTCTCTGAGCCCTCCCCTGACTCCTGCCCACAGTTAGCGTTCCAGCCCATTTCACACCTCCTCTCCCGCAAAGCTTTCTGCCTAGTTTCAGATTCCCCAGAAAACAAGAGCCCAAGTCACAGACTGAACGCTGGTGCATTATTTGAGATTGATCCCAGAAAGCAGACGTGAGGAGTGTGGTGAGTGAAAGAATGAAGGAAAAACCCACATAAGGTGTACTGTGAAGGCGGCCTTTGCCAGGACCTCCTGAGATGCCTACAACTTGCCTCCCAGAAATATCCACCAGTCAGATGGAAGACTGGAGCGGTTGTCCACCAGCTTCTCCTCTACCTCCTCCCCTCTGGCCCTCAGTCCCCATCCCTGGATGAAGGATGCCCCAGAGCTTTATCTGGGTTTACTCAAGTTCCCTTAGAAGTAAACCCTTAGACCAGGATCTGAGTGAAAGTCATGTGAGGGGTAGTGCAAGAAAGCAAGAGGGCAGGAAATTGTTGCTGGGAGGGAAGGAAGACAGTTAAGGTGAGTCAACAACTGAAGTGCCACTGAGGGCACCTGGAGCTCAGTCCTGTTGAAGAATTCGAGGAGCCAGTGTGGAATCATGTCTAGAATTTTCCTTGCAGAGGACAGGGTGCTGAAGAGTCTCTCTACACCCTTCAGTCCTACTTGGAGGTTTGAAGCCTGCCTCTGAGATGGGGGTGAGAATTTAATGCCCTGGCACTTCCAGCATCCCCAGCACACAGACCAAGTGGGGTCTGGCTGTCAGAGCAAGCCCACAGGCAAAGAATTATAGCTACCGGCTGTTGGAATTCAGGTCCACACAAGCCAGGGGACAGGGGTCCAGGCTATGCTTGCCAGCTGGCTGGGAAAGCTCCCAACATCTAGAAGGCCCTGAGGTAAGATGCTGAAAGACAAGAACACTGCCAGAGGGAGCTGAGTCTGATCTGTCACAACTATGGTTGAAAGTTGGAAGGGGGCTGAAGTTGGAGAGGGGCCAAGGGAAATGGAGCATGCATGTTGTGTCTAACAGCAGCACTTATTTTGCCCAGCCACTCTGAGTTCTTCTTTGCTTGTTGTGAATACCTATTAAATGACCATTCAACACGTGTAGGCTGCCCTATACTATGTGTAAGTTGAACACTTGAAAGTGGCTTGCAAACTCCTAGGAGTCAAGGCCTGTGACTTAGTCTTTTCATCTCCTTCAGTACTTAGCACCAAACTTTGTACCTAGTTATGCCTTTGTCTACTTTTGACAAAAAAGAAGAAAAAAATTGAAGGCTTCATGCATGAGCTCCCTCCCTTCCCTGTCTATAAAGTTACCTTCTTGTATACATACCAGGCCTTACATCTGTTATTTGTGTGTTGGAAATAACAAGAATGAGATTTCCCCTTTCTCTGATTAAGGTAAACTCATCTGCCTACACTTTGGATGCTGTTGACTTTGCCTCTTTTCTGGGATCCTCACTCCGTCAAGTCATCCCTTTTCTCCATTGTCCATGTAGCAGATATTTGGGCTAGGTGGGGGTCCTGACATTTGGGCCTTCTTACTCCACTTGTCAGGCTTCCCTAGTGGCTCAGTCAGAAAAGAATCCAACTGAAATGCAGGAAACTGCCTGAAATGCAGGAGACCCAGGTTTGATCCCTGGGTCGCAAAAATCCCCTGGAGAAGGAAATGGCAACACACCCCAGTATTCTTGCCTGGAAAATCCCACTGACAAAGAAGCCTGCTAGGCTACAGTCCATGGCTTTGCAAAGAGTCGGACATGACAATTAAACCACCATCCCCACACCACTTAACTCCTAAAAGCCCGTGGGATAAAGTGTAAGATCCATAATGTGCCATCAGTTCTGGCTCACACGGGGCAGCCCAAAGGCCAGCAATCCATCTGGTTGGCAAAGGACTTTGTCCTGCATGACCAATTGTGTAACATTAGCCTGGAAAATGGAGCACCTGTCTTCTTCTCTTCAGTCCTGACAGGGGGAGGACAAACATGAGGGTCTTGCCGAACTGGAATGAGGCATGGAAATGCCCGAGGCAGGCCCCACGCACGTACCGTCCTCAGCTTCTCCTCAATCCAACATCTGCCATTTCCTAAGACTCAGCTTAGCCTTCAGAAAATGAATTGCTCCCTGTCAAAATCATTTAGATTCCTTTATAATACTGATTGCTCCTGCTGGCCTCTTGGAATCTAGAAAACTGAGGGGCTCCAAAGATGCAATATGGATCTGAGCAGTTCAGTAGGCTTTCTGCCTCCTTAAATCCCTTTGGGAACAAAGTTGGGAGTGACTGAATAACCCTACCTAATTATACAAAATTAATTCATACATGGTGAATAATTTCTTCACCTTCTCCATCTTTACCCCCAGTCTAATTCCTATTCCCCTTCTTGCCACAAGTCTCCATGTGAATGAGTCTGAAATATATCCTTAAATATTGATCTATTCTTGTAAAATACATAGTGGTGATTTAGATGCACATATGCTTTTAATTTTATAGAAATCATATGCTATGATAAATATCATTCTGCTTCTTTTGTCCCTCAACTATAGGGTTTGGGGGGATGGGAGAACATGGTTTTTGTTTTGTTTAACCTCTTTCTTCTTTTGAAGCACATCACATACACAAAACAGTGCATGGATTTTTGAGGGCCTACTAAGTGGCCTTCCATGATGTCAATTCTCTCTCCCCACCAAAATAATTTTCAAAGCAAAATTTTATGTTAATCACTTTCTTTCTGCTGTTGTTTCATCTCTGCACAATATCCTGTTCATGTGCCTGGCTTTGCCCTTTATATAAATGAACCATATATATGCATTCCTCTTTAATTTGCTCTTTTTACTCAACATTACTTTTTTTGAAATGTATCCACCTTGTTGGCATAGCTGTAATTTATTCATTTTTGTTGCTGTGGAATATATTGCTGCGTGACTATATTATGATTCGTTTCTCTATCTTCCATAGGTATTCATTTGGATTTGTTGTTGGTAGTGGCATTTGAACCATGTCTCCATTTATCATCGGATGGGAATTTCTCTTTAGAACATAATCTAGGATTGCAATTGCTTAATCATAGGGTACAGACACACTTCTGTTTGAAGCAGTACCAAACTGTTCTTCAAAGTCATTACTAACTCACACGCTCTCCCACAGGTATGATAGCTTCTTTTCTCCATATCCTGGACAATCCTTCATTGTCAAACGTCTTAGCTGTCAAGCTGGTGGGCATGAAAATGTATTCACTTTAGTTTTAATGTATACTCCTTAATTGCCAATGAACCTGAGTACTTTGTTATAACTTCATGAGACATTCATGTTTTCTCTTCTGTAACATTTATATTTGTATTTTTGTATTTGCTTTTGTGTCTTTATCCATTTTAAGCTGTTCATCTAACCTTTTCGTATTTTTCTTATGAATTTATGGGAGTTTTAAAATATATACACTTTGGATACTAATCCTTCGTCATGCATATACATTTCAAATATCTTCTCCCAGTTTGGGACTTTGATTTTAACTCTAGTTTTGCTATCCTTTTGGTAAATAGGATCTAATTTTAATGAGATAGAACTTATCAATTCTATGTGTGCTGTGTCTTACATTTTGAAAATTCTTTTCTTTGTGATTATCAAGATATTCTTTTATGTCATAAAAAATTTTTAATGGTACACCATCATGGTTTATGCATGTTATTTACTTTCTCTAAAATGATTTTAAAAATACAAATGTCACGGGGGTTTTATGAGGGTTACATGTGACAAGTGTGTATGAAAGAGCTTAGCAAAGCACTTCACACACAACTAAAACTCAGTATGTGTAAGTTCATTCATTAGAGTTAGCCCAAGTTCTATATTTCACAGCTGTTAGATTTTTGCAAGTAATTTCATTTTTAAACAAATGAATACTTAGTGTGTATTAGTTATACACTAGACATTTTGCTAAATGTTTTATTGTTCACAAAAACTCTGTTAAATAAATAATATTATCATCACCATTGTACACATAAGGTTACTGAGGCTCAGAGAGAAAGTTATTTGTCCTGGGGACAAGTGCTAAGTGGCTTGAGTAAGTGTGTACTCAGTCACTTCAGTTGCGTCCAACTCTTTGCAACCCTATGGACTGTAGCTCTCCAGGCTCCTCTGTCCACGGGATTCTCCAGGCAAGAACACTGAACTGGGTTGCCACGCCCTCCTCCAGGGGATCTTCCCGACCCAGGGATCAAACCTGAGTCTCTTATGTCTCCTGCATTGCCAGGCGGGTTCTTTACCGCTGTTGGGAAGCCCACTAAGTGACAGAGGCATTACTATATTCCCTATCTGCCTTTCTACCTAGACAGAAGTACTTTATGAGAAGATTTGCATTCAGAAAATGGCAAGAGCCCTGTAGTACTGGAAAATAAGTTATATCTATAAGTGTGTATTTGGGGATGTGGCAGAGAGGACAAGATAAATGGGCTTTATATACTCTATTGCTTTCACTCTGCAAAACAAATGCTGTGATTTGCCCCAGTCCACATCTCCCATCTCCTTAGACCTGACAGTCTCTTGAACCCACCCTTTCCCCTAAGTGACCGCCTTGAGGATACGGTCCTTCTGATTTGCATTGTAAAGTCAGAGCCCATAATTTAACCAACCACATGACTCCCTTCTCTCTGAGGAATTCCACATCAAGTGGAACATTGCTCCAGTCATAGTTTAACTGGACTCCAATTATTATCTTCCTGTCAGAATCTTGAGTCACCCAGGACACGCATGTCAACACAGTGTAAAGCTCTGTTTGTTTGCCTCCCCAGACAGATGTTGAAACAGGATCTCCAACCACCAGTCATACTGCCCAGACAACCAAGCAACTCAGTAACCACTTGCTAAAGTTAACACTCTTGGCATTTGGTTCCCACCAGATGAATTATAACGTGGTGTACACTAGGTTCATTCAAGTCACTGAATGTGAGATCTGGAAGAACCTTACCAATCATCCAGACATGCTCATATTATAGTGGGATGGGAACAAGATGCAAAGAAGGAATACATGGGAGTAAATCACTTTATGTTAAATGTATATCCTTAGTTGAAGGACATTATATGACTAGCCCTTACCTATAAAATGAAGATAAATAATATACACCATTCCTGCATAATTGGGTTGATGTGAGAACCAAATCAAACAATATATATGCTTCTCAGATGTAGAGCACAGATTTGTGATTGCCAAGAGGGAGTGGGATAGGAGAGGGAAGGACTGGGAGTTTGGGAATAGCAGATACAAACTGTTACGTGTGTGTGTGTGTGTGCATGTGTGTGTGTGCACACACATGCTCAGTCATGTCTGACCCTTTGCAACCCCATGGACTGTAGCCCACAAGGCTCCTCTGTCCATGGGATTTCCCAGGCAAGAATATCAGAATGTGTTGCCATTTTCTACTCCAGTTTGTGATTGCCAAGGGGAAGCAGGGTAGGGAAGGGAAAGATTGGGAGTTTGGAACTAGCAAATACAAACTGTTACATACTGGATGGATAATCAACAAGGTCCTGTTGCATAGCACTTCTGCTAAGCCGCTCCAGTCCTGTCCGACACTGTGAGACCCCATAGACGGCAGTCCACCAGGATCCGATGTCCTTGGGATTCTTCAGGCAAGAACACTGGAGTGGGTTGCCATTTCCTTTTCCAATACATGAAAGTGGAAAGTGAAAGTGAAGTCACTCAGTCGGGTCCGACCCTTAGCCACCCCATGGACTGCAGCCTACCAGGCTCCTCCATCCATGGGATTTTCCAGGCAAGAGTACTGGAGTGGGCTGCCATTGCCTTCTCCATTGCATAGCACAGAGAACAATATTCAATATTCTGCTATAAACTATAGTTGAAAAGAATATATGTGTATAACAATAACTTTGCTATACAGCAGAAATTAACACATTGTAAGTCAACTCTATTTCAACAAAATTTAAATATATATGTTTGTATATGCACTTCTTTGATGATGTGCTTTACTCTAAGTATAGAGTTGTATACATAAGAGAAGAAAAGCAAATATAAACATTTGTTGGGCTCATTAAGGTTTTTAAAAAAATTGGACTTTAATAGTCTTGTAAGATATAACTGAATACTGAAGATTTGGAAATTTTTTTCTTTGTTCTCAGGTGAATACTATAAAGCAAGTTCTCAAAATATATAACAGACTCCACAAAGACCAGTTATTCACATTTTTTCATTGTATCTATACAGAATTTGGGCTTCCCTGATAGCTTGGTTGGTAAAGAATCCACTTGCAATGCAGGAAACCCCAGTTCAATTCTTGGGTCAGGAAGATCCACTGGAGAAGGGATAGGCTACCCGCTCCAGTATTCTTGGGCTTCCCGTGTGGCTCACCTGGTAAAGAATCCATCTGCAATGCGGAAGACCTGGGTTTGATCCCTGGGTTGGGAAGATTCCCTGGAGAAGGGAAAGGCTACCCACTCCAGTATTCTGGCCTGGAGAATTCCATGGACTGCATAGTCCATGGGGTCACAAAGAGACAGACACAACTGAGCAACTTTCACTTTCACTTTCAGACAGAAAACAGATACCATTTTCTCTGCCCTATCCACATCTATGTAATACACTACTGATTAACAACAGCTCTCTATGAGCATCTTCATGGCTTTATAATCTTCCTCAATGCAGTAGTCCAGGAAGTCAGCAATAACTAATCATTTCTTGATACTGTTTTTGATATTGTTGAAAAACAATTAGCTCAAAGCTATACTCAATGATAAATTCCTATAACATAGTTTTTCTCAGTTATCTTTGCTACTTAACTTACAACCCCAAAACAATGGCAACTAGTTTTGTAGATCAGCTTGAGGGTCGCTCAGATAGATTTGCCCAGGCTCAGTCGTGCAACTGCAATAAGCTGGAGATCTGGTGGGGCTGGAAGGTCCAAGATGGCCTCACTTACAAAACTCAAAGGTGGTTCTGACTATGTGTTGTGGCTCCTCAGTTCTCCTCCATGTGGCTTCTCATCCTCTAGGAGACAGGGCTGACTTTCCCTAGGTCATCTCTAGGATATCTCAGGGCAGTATTCTCAAGGGCAAAAGCAAAAATCACAAAATCTTACAATGCTTAACTTCAGACATCACAATCTCACTTCTGCCATATTCTATCTACAAATAAAATTCACATCTTCATGGGAGTTGTAGCAAAATCATGTTTCAAAAAGGAGAAAGAATACTGTGATGGGGCCAATAAGCAATTTTTTAGAGTGTACCTGCTTGCCATGAATTATTCATGTTCTTCCTACATGTAAAATGTGATCACCTCCAAACTCAGACCTCCAAAATTCTCATCCCAATTGTTCTATTGTTTCATAATAAGTTAGCCTCAAACTTAGCTGACTAAAGCAACAATAAATATTTATTATCTACGACAAGTTGGTCAGAAGGTTAGCTGGATACTTGTCCCAGGCTCTCTCCTGTAGGTTTAGTCAAAATGTCAGCCAGAGTTGTAGTTCCCATTTGCAGTGTTATAGGACAGGAGAATTCACTGTTAAGGTGGCTCATTCACAAGCCTGTGGATAAGAAACTTCAGGTCCTCCTTACACAGACCTCCTCACAAGGCTCCTTAAGTGTTCTTACAATAGGCAAGTTGGCTTTCCACAGCATGACCAGCAGAAGAGAGGTCATTTGTGACCTTGCCATGGAAGATAAACATAGTTATTCCTATAATATCTCATTCAACTCAGCCCCACTGAGTATAGGGAAAAACTACACAAGGTCATCAGGGGCCATTTTTGGAGGCTGACTACCACATCAATTATGGTATCAAGCTTAAAGTCCAAAATTTCATTACATATCTCAGCCTGAATGTGAATGGGCCTCCTTAAGTGTGGTTATCAGGTACTCTTGAATAGCAGCATCTCCACCAATTTGTGAACTAAAAAGATACTGTATCTTCCCCAGATATACTCAACATATAACACTGAGATAGAGAAAAATTTTGTACAGTTGACAATCTCATGTATAACGGACTAATGAGATAGTGATAGACACACTGATCAATAGCAAATCTGAAATCCAGATGTCACATGTTTTCAGGCTCCCTGCCCTGAGGGTGAGAAACATTTCTTGATTAGGAAAGATTCTTCTCCTATGAGTGGTCTCATTGTTCTCCTCATCTCTTCAATCTTCTCTCTGAGCTCTTGGTCTAGCTTTCTAAAAGACTCTTCTTTATTTGTGCTTATATCTAAGTAGCTTTCTCCAGAAGCTTATTCTTCTTCCTTCTCACAGTCTTATTTTCATTTGAACTATCTCCATCTCTCCCAGTTCAAATCACCAAAATTACCAATGCTACTGGAAATATAATTTTCTTGAAATCTTTGTGGGTTTCCTATTAATCTCAGCATTCACTTCATGCTTCCAAAAGACAAATACATGATTCTTTTTGAGGTAGACCTTTTTATACTTTAGAAAATTCAGGAGTCTTTGGGACAATGCCATTGTGACTATTGGAAGCCCCCTTTGCAGCAAAGAGGAACAACTGAGAACCTTAAATCTTATGCGATATCAGCAAAAACTATTAGAGCCATACCCTTGATTTGACCTTTGCCCTGAAGCTGTGTTTTATTTTGGTAATCTTTTGCTAGCTATGGCTTCTCTTGTAGCTCAGCTGGTAAAGAATCCACCAGCCATGCAGGACACCCCAGTTTGATTCCTGGGTCAGGAAGATCACCTGGAGAAAGGATAAGCTATACACTCCAGTATTCTTGGGCTTCCTTGGTGGCTCAGACAGTAGGGAAACCTGCAATGTGGGAGTCCAGAGTTTGATCCCTTGGTTAGGAAGATCCCTTGGAGGAGGGCATGGCAACCCACTCTAGTATTCTTGCCTGGAGAATTCCATGGACAGAAGGGCCTGTCAGGCCATAGTCCATGGTGTCCCAAAGAGTTGGACACGACTGAGTGAACTTCAGTTTCACTTTGCTATCTGTAGACACAAAAAATATAGAGCAGTTTTATTTTCCAACCCAGCAAGTCCTTATTCTTTCATATTTCCTTCAAATTATGCTTGTAAATGCTAGTTTGCTCATTAGCTCATCTCTCTGTTCATGGGCTGACCAAAAAGTTCATTTAAGTTTTTCTGTAACATCTTACAGAAAAACCCAAATGAACTTTTTGGCCAACCCAATATATGCAGTTTTAGACATCATTTGAAATTTTTATCCTTCTACTTTAATGTCTTCTTAACCAGATCAAATAAATTCATTAGTAATTTCTATCTTCCAAGTTACATATACCAAGGACTGCCCTTTCTTTTCTTTTTGCTTTCTGCTTCTCTAGCCTCTCTTCTTTCTTCTCTTTCCAGCCTCCACCCACCCCTTAGTTCCAAAGCCAATGCTACATAACTGAGGTTTTGTTATGGTAGCATTACACTTCTAGTTACCAATTTGTTTCAGTTTCCTATTGCTGCATAACAAATCATCCAAGGTTTAGTGGCTTAAAATGACAGTGATTTATAATTTCTCACAATTTTGGCTGTATGGTTCCTCTGATATTTTTTGGAGAGCTTAGCTTTTTGTTTGTTTTTTATTTCACATTTTTAACTGTCACAACTGAGTGGGAGTTATTTGCATCCGGTGGTTAGAGGCCTGAGATGTTGGTAAATATGCTACAGTGCACGATAGTAAATTATCTAGCCCAACAAGTCTATGGTACTCAGGGTGTAAAACCTGTAATAGTATTTTTAAATCAACCATCTACTTTAATCTTTAGGATCGCTGTGTTAGGCGAGAAAGATCTTCATTATTTACAAGAGAGAAAAGTGAACCTGATGAATAAGAGCACACAATTAGTAAAGGGCAGAGTTAGGGCTTTAACATATGATGTCTGAGTGCTTAATCACTCTACTATAGGATTGCACTGCAATTGCATTGCACCTGGATTGTTGATTTTCATAAAATATCAGATTTTCTAAATATTAAAACCACTCCAGCCAATAGACCAAACTCTCCACCAATTATTTCTTATTTGGCTTTTTCCTTCTATCTTAGTGACTTCTCCTAGAAACAGAGCCCAGTGCAAGGATTAAGTGCTAACGCCTTATTTAGTAGGTACAATAGTATGGCTGCAAAAATGAGCAAAAAGGGAAGTGGAGCAGAGAAGGATAGGAAATAATGCAAGGTGATACATTCCAGCAAGGCACCTATTTGAGGCAGCTTATGAGATGTCTCCAAATGGGCTATTCAGAGGGGAAAACACTCCTTAGCTCAGTCTATTGGAGGGAGGAAACGAGAGTAAATTTATTTGCCAGATTCCTCACATCTCCCGAGTTCTATCACTCTAAGTTTGCCTTCCAGAGACTTAACTCTGCGCTCCTGGGTTGCATTACTCAGCCCTTATTGCAGCTGCTCAGGAAGCTGTTCTCAAGCCAGCAGCGTGGTCTTCATCTGAGTCCAGGAGTTCTGTGAGACATAAATACTTTCATGCATGTTGTTGGTCAGCCTCAAGTAGTTTAACTCTGTGGTTACACAGAGTCAGAGAGCTTAAGCAGCTAGTATGGAACAGATAGTCAGAGGTTCAAGAGACAGATCTATCCAAGAGAATCCAAGGTTGGACATAAGATATGTCCAATGTACTCTTCAAAATGCTCCTCTGTCACCAGAAGGAAATTCTTCCAGCTTGAATGACCCAACATATCATTAGAAATCATAAGCTTTAAGAAGCCAGCAACACAAAGGAAACTACCTAAAATACTAAAGAAAGAAGGAAAGTAATGAAATAATTGCTATAATAAAATGACAGCAGTAACCCAGTCTCTCAGCTACATATCACCACATACAAATATCCAGAGCAAGAAACAAACTATCCATTTGGATCTCTCATAAATGAAGACACTCTTCCAAAGGGCCAGTCAGTAAACACTCCCTTGAATTTCTCATTGTTCAAGTTGGGCAGTGCATCCATTCCTCAACAATCCCATTACAAGAGTCTAATGCACATTAGGAAGCATCATTACAAACAAAGCTAGTGGAGGTGATGGAATTCCAGTTGAGCTATCTCAAATCCTAAAAGATGATGCTGAGAAAGTGCTACACCCAAAATGCCAGCAAATTTGGAAAACTTAGCAATGGCCACGGGATTGGGAATGGTCCATTTTCATTCCAATCCCTAAGAAAGGCAATGCCAAAGAATGCTCAAACTACCACACAGTTGCACTCATCTCACACGCTAGTAAAGTAATGCCCAAAATTCTCCAAGCCAGGCTTCAGCAATACATAAACCGTGAACTTCCAGATGTTCAAGCTGGTTTTAGAAAAGGCAGAGGAACCAGAGATCAAATTGCCAACATCTGCTGGATCATCAAAAAAGCAAGAGAGTTCCAGAAAAACATCTATTTCTGCTTTATTGACTATGCCAAAGCCTTTGACTGTGTGGATCACATTAAACTGTGGAAAATTCTGAAAGACATGGGAATATCAGACCACCTGACCAACCTCTTGAGAAATCTGTGTGCAGGTCACAAAGCAACAGTTAGAGCTGGACATGGAACAACAGACTGGTTCCAAATAGGGAAAGGAGTACATAAAGTCTATATATTGTCACCCTGCTTATTTAACTTATATACAGAGTACATCATTAGAAATGCTGGCCTGGAAGAAGCACAAGCTGGAATCAAGATTGCTGGGAGAAATATCAATAACCTCAGATATGCAGATGACACCACCCTTATGGCAGAAAGCGAAGCAGAACTAAAGAGCTTCTTGATGAAAGCGAAAGAGGAGAGTGAAAAAGTTGGCTTAAAGCACAATATTCAGAAAACTAAGATCATGGCATCCAATCCCATCACTTCATGGGAAATAGATGGAGAAACAGTGGAAACAGTGGCAGACTTTATTTTGGGGTGCTCCAAAATCACTGCAGATGGTGACTGCAGCCATGAAATTAAAAGACGCTTACTCCTTGGAAGAAAAGCTATGACCAACCTAGGCATCATATTAAAAAGTAGAGACATTACTTTGCCAACAAAAATCCATCTAGTCAAGGCTATGGTTTCTCCAGTAGTCATGTTTAGATGTGAGAGTTGGACTATAAAGAAAGCTGAGCACTGAAGAATGGATGCTTTTGAACTGTGGTGTTGGAGAAGACTCTTGAGAGTCCCTTGGACTGCAAGGAGATCCAACCAGTCCATCCTAAAGGAGTCAGTCCTGAATGTTCATTGCAAGGACTGATGTTGAAGCTGAAACTCCAATACTTTGGCCACCTGATGTGAAGACCTGACTCATTTAAAAAAAAAAAGAAAAGAAAGAAAAGAGCCTGATGCTGGGAAAGTTTGAAGGTGAGAAGAGAAGGGGACATCAGAGGATGGGATGGTTGGATGGCATCACCGACTCAATGGACGTGAGATTGAGTAAACTCCCGGAGTTGGTGATGGACAGGGGGGCCTGGGTGCTGCATTCCATGGGGTTGCAAAGAGTCAAACACGACCCAGTGACTGAACTGAACTGAAATGAGTGCACATTGATTGGTTGATGCCTGGGTCCTTGGACCAATCATTGTCAAGAAGGAGGGGTCATCATGACTTCTTAAGCCAAGTAGGGCCCAGCTCCAGCCCTGGGATAATCCTTAAACTGCAGGGCTACTATAAAAAGGAGGTGGACTAAAGAGGCAAATGATGTTAAAGAGAAAACTCCAGTAAACAAGAGACAGCCTTCAAGAATTCCTAAAGAAACAAAGACCAAACAAAGCTGTCATCTGCAAGTCTTACTAGACAGTTATGAGGTCCTGATTTACACCTCACAACACATTTGTGTGTTTCAGACAGACTGTCCAGTTCTCCCTGGCTCCTGCTACTCCTTCCATTGGGTCTATGTCTTCCCAAACCCCTGCCTTTGATGGCCTATCTTTTCCTCAAGCTAATATCAAAAGTCTGTCCTGATGTTTCCCAGCCAGAACATATAGGCTATGGGAAGTTAAGGCTTTAGAGTTAGTAGGAATTTCAGAAATCTAAATCAGGGCTCTACACACTGCATGTCATGGAGTCCCAGAAGCCCTGCAAAATGCTTTCCTGTGTATCCTTAGAGAGCTGAAGGAAAGAGGTAACCAGCAGGCACTCTGGACATTCTGCACTCACCCAACCAGAGCATGGATTCAATTTCACTTATTTGACTTGATCAAATCAAGTTTGAATTGATGTATTTTGCATAGTTACATAGTTTGTTTCAAGATTAATTTTCCTAAGGGATTTCTTACAAAAGTGAGAAAACTCACCTTTAGTGAGTTTAGAGAGGGGTTTGAAGCACGTGTTGAAGGTCATAGAGCTGATCTGACTTTCTTCCTCATGACAACTGTATGGTATTTGGAAAGATCCATCCTGTGCTTCCTGAGTTCTCTCTTCTCCAGAATCAGTGGCCCTAGCTCTTGCCAATCTCACTCACAGAAAGATATTCCAAACCATCTCACCAATCCATTGCTCAACTCCTTGTTAAAATCACACTTAGGGTGTAGTGCCAAGAAATGATGATTCAGATGCATCTGAGCAGCAGAGGGAAGAGTAGGACTACCTCATTTCCACCAAAATGCCTAAGTCCTAATAATGCAGCCAGGAACCACATTAGTTAGCTGGCAGGCACAAAACACCATGCCTCATCCTGTCCGTTAAAACTCTTATGGCTTTCTTCCATAAGTTGCTGCAAAGGCTTCTCCCCTCGTCCTATTCTCATCTGCTTGTTTATTGAAACCCAACTGCAGGGCTTAACATCTATTTCATTTATTCTAAGAATCCACAATTCCAAGGGGCCAAGAATATTTCTGAGCATTCCATGAGTGGCCAGAGAATTCTAGGCCAAGAATAGCAAACTCAACCACCAGGCAGGTAGGGATGCAGGTAAGATAAATAAGTGAAGGTGGGTAGGTCTCTAATTCAAACCCATGAACGGGACCTCTGGTAAGCTGGAGAACTCAGCCCCATCTGAAGGGACATAATCTAATCGATTTTGACTCACCAGCACTATGCAAAAATCAAGCCCAGTATTGCTCAGTCTCCTCATTTTTTAAGAGAAGCCAAAAAAGTGAATGTTTACTGGAAATATCCACCTTGGCCACTAATTCACAAAGATCTAATATATTCTACAGGCCAAACAAAACACATCTGCAGGCTGAGTTCAGCCCAAAGACTGCAAATTTGCAACCCTTGCCCTGTGGGGATGAGGGAGTTGGGCAACACCAGTTCTTGAGACAAAAACATAGAGTGATTTGTATTATCTTGGATTTAATAGCATAACATTTATTTTTTAAATTTTCATGTTAATCATAGGCTTGAGTGTTTCAAACCTGGAAAGAATCTCAGAGATTATATGGTTTAATTCTCTTATTTTACAAGAAAAGAATCTGTGATTCAGAGAGAAGTGACTTGGATTTTAATTATATATATAGTTAACCCTTGAATAACAGGGATTTCAAAGTTTGTGTTCTGTTAGAGATCACAGCATGTGGACTCAAAAGAAGCAGGGGCTGAGTATTGATTTTACCCAAACTATTTCAGATTCTTGGCATGGGTGAGGCGTTTATCAGTCCCTTTGTTTCTGAGGCAGAGATAGCAGTACGTGAATTTTCTGCTGTGCAGGAGTTGGAGTCAGCACCCCTAACCCCTATGTTGTTCAAGGTCAACTGTATTTCAATGAATAAAAAAGAAATCCTATTCTCAGAAGTAGAAAAATGTGTTTTGGTGCCCAGTCCAGGGTTTTTCAATCTTGGCACTGTTGACATTTTGTATTGCATGAGTACTAAGAATTTGTCATGGGGTGGGGTGGGGGGAGGGTCCTATACATTGTATGACATTTAACAGCATCCCTGGCCTCTACCCACTAGATGCCAATCACATGGGGAAAATAGAAGCAAAGATGTACCCAGATGTAGCCAGACATCCTTGGGGGACAAAATCACCACTACTCTTGAAAACCACTGCCACTCTCCAGCCCCTTTGTCTCACAGATGAAGAAACTGAGACTCGGAAAATTTAAGAGTTTTGCTGAGGTTACATGAGGAGTTATTGGCAATACTGGTACCAAGACTCAGGTACCTTAATTTCCAGTAGGGTGTTCTTTCCACCAAAGACTGAAAAACTAAACCACAGTTTATTAGTGAAAGAGCTGTCTAAAACTGCATATTCTAAAATAAGATGCAATATGGCATAATGGTGAGAAGCATAGCTTCTAAGATTTACAGATCTGGGCTTCATTCTCAGCTCTTCTACTTACTAACTTAATAACACTAACCAAATTAGCCTTTTTGTTTCCTCCTTTGAAAAATGGATCACTCTTTAAAAAAGTTTATTTAAAAAAAAACAGGTGGGAAAATTGATATAGTGCTTGCTACATAACAGGAAATCAGTAACTTATCATCATTGTCACCAGTAGTATTATTAACTGGACCTGAAGTCGACTAATTATAGCTCCCAAACCAGATCTGTTCTGCCTGTTTTTGTATAGCCTGTGAGATAATGATTTAGAAAAATTAAAAAACAATACTAATTTGTGATATATGAGTAAATAAAGTTTTATTGGAACACAGCCATGTTTATTCATTCACATAGTCTATAGCTACTTTCCTGCTATAACAACAGAGTTGAGTAGTTGCAAGATAGATCACATGGCTGGCAAAGACTAAAGTATCTGCTGGCCCTTTACAGAAAAAGATTGCTTAATTAGAGCTTTGATCGCCAGGAAGTAAACAGGCAGCCATATTTGGCACAGAGCCCTCTGGTGTACAGGAGGAAACATAGCAAAGTAACTTGTTATTCCTTTGGATGCCCCCTTGTTGTCCTAGCTCCTCTAACTACTACATTTAACCTTGCTTACTTGAAACATTTCTCAGCATCTATGTGTACCTAATATTTTCAGAAATAGCCATGAGGGACATGAAAAACCTTTACTTTTTATAGATGTACTTTCTTGAATAAACCTCATTATAGACTTGGTACTTGAAGGTGTTTTTCAAAATCTGCAATATTTATCAGAAAGAAAGGAAATGGTTTTCTCAGTGTTAAGCCAACCACATATTTTAAGTCTTGCATGATTTGTACTGGACAATAAAAAGGGATATCCGGTTTAAAGGAAAAATAGATAAGAGCTATCTGCCAAGTCTAAAATTTAAGAGATGCTGTCATGTCACCTATTTTATTTTTTTTTGTAATATCTTGAGCATCTTAGTTATGATTTAATCTGACTACAGGCCAGGAGTTTAAAAGTCAAAATACCTATCTACAGCCCTGGACTTGCCACTAACTAGATTTGCGGTCTCCAGAATTCTGTTTCAACTCAATACAATATGTACATTGTCTAATATGTGCCAGATGCTGTCCTGGGCATCAGGAATACAAAGATAAGTCTGACATGGTCTTTTCCCTAAAAGATTTCACTAAGAGTCTGTTTAAATCATTGATCTCCTTTGAGGGTCAATTTTCTCATCTGTCATAGTAGGACATTGAATTAAATGTTTCATTCACTCAAGAAGCTTTTCTTGATATCCTTTGTCTTTCCATACCCTTTGGCAGATATCAAGGAATGAAAATAGGGCTACATCACTGTACTCATTCAATTATAAAGTATGCTAGTTACTTTCCTGGGAAGTAGTTCCTAGGTAATCATAATACAACACAATGCAAAATAAACATATGAAGCACATGAAACAGAGCCATTAATTTTCTGGAATAAGGAAAAACAGATTTCATAGGACAAGTAACATTAGGATGTCTTAAATGATGGGTTCATTGATGACATGGTATATTGGGAGCTCCGACCACTGAGAAGGGATAAAGCCAGACTAACACAAATTTGGGAGCTGGAGAAGGGGACTTTGGTCTATAGAATCTACACTTTTCCCACTTTAATTGGCAATTCAAAACCAAGTCCAAAGGAGATGGGAAAGGTTCAATCTAGTCCAAGACCAGGCAGAATTTTTTACAAAGAAATGAGATAAGGCTTGTCATTTGGGCTTCTGGGCATTTTTTGTTCTTTGAGCCACATGTAAACTAAAAAGTTTCATTCTAAGGGAGATGACAAAAGTCACATACAAAGTTCCCCAGGGGAAAACACCAGGATGGAATCACTCCAACAGCCAACTTCTCAGCTTTTAGGTTTTTACTCTGTAACAGTAAGATAGAAACAAGCATCCAGGATCAGAAATGAGAGATAACAACCCCAAGCTCATGGGTGTCTGGAATAAGAGATACACATGTAAAACTACAGATTATTCCCAAATCTCATGTACATGTGACAGGGCAGCTTTATATGGCTCGCTGGTCCTGGGGGAATCATGATCTCACTAGCATTAGCACCCATGGCTGGAAACTCAGACTACAAAGGGGAAGGCAGAATTGGTCACAAAGACAGAGACGTATGAGAAGGCTTTGTGGATAGAAGCACAATGTATCATACAAAAATACAAAGATGAGCTTATAACTCTCAAATAACCCCACTTCTCTTTCTTGTCCTCCAAGATGCCATCTGCAGGTGTAGCTGCAGTGCCAATGAAAGTTCCCATCATGACTTTCCATTTGATGAGCTGTGAGTAGTTTGGCTAGAGATGCAGGATTCACACACTTTGTTTAATGGTGTTCTGATTAAACCTAATTAAATTGCAAACTTCCAATCCTATTGCACAAGGCATAGGATAGAGCCAGGCCTGCCTTCCTCAGGAAGGATCCTTCAACATTCACACCCTGGAGGACTCCAGAAATTTTGGATGCCTCTGCCTGACTTGATGACTGCATCTTCTCCCTGTTTCCCATTACAACATCACTATACTTAGTCCTCCTTGTCCAAAGGTCCCCTGGATATGTCTGTCCCACTGCGGCCAGTTGAGAGCACACCTGGCCACAGCTAGTTATTGACCCCCAGCCCTCACCCCACCACTTCTCATGGGACCCAGGTTTCACTAAGTTCCCTGATGTGCTGTGCCAAAGCCTTTCCCTCTACTTGCCCCCACACCCAGCCCCCAATCCACTCCTAGGCCACAGTGCACTTGGGGGAAATTCAATCCATATGTTTCCTTTTCTTCCTACAGAACGCATCCAGCCATTGTTTAAAGAGGGAGGCATCAGCCAAGAAGAGCCAAGTGAGACCTCTCCTGGCTTTCTAATCCTTTATTAGGGAGCAGGGAAAGAAGGCCTTTGCCAAGAGCAAACCTGAAACATTCCGTTGGGTTTGGTTCAAAACCTGCAAGTCATGTTTCCACACAAAAATGTCCCTAGGACTGAGGATGTAAGGCACTCTTTGTGGGTTTCTGGGATATGAGAGGGTGATAACAACTACCACCACTGCTCACCCAGACCTAGGATGTGTGTGAAGGGAGTCATTTGCAGGAGGATGTTTTACATTGTTACCTTCTGAAGCTGGCATACACCCTCTCTGAGAGTGTGAACTCTTGGGCAGGGAGGAGAAGAGGATGACAGAGGATGAGATGGCCGGATGGCATCACCGACTCGATGGATGTGAATCTGAGTGAACTCCGGGAGTTGGTGATGGACAGGAAGGCCTGCCATGCTGCGATTCATGGGGTCGCAAATAGTCAGACACGACTGAACGACTGAACTGAACTGAACTGAACCTCAGAATCAGTGCTTTTTAGAGTTCAGTGGAACCTGAGATATATACCAGGTGTCTCAATCATCTTATTTATTTTAAAATAAGAGAAAACTTTGGCTCAGAGAGGACAAGGGACTTGTCCAAGGTCAAAAAGCGTTTCAAAGAAGTTGGGACTTCTGATTCCAAGTTCAGACCTTTGGACTCAGTGTCTCATGCCCTGATGTCACACAGATGCTAAGTGTCTAGTATGGATACATACCCATGCTTTAACCTTCCTGGCTTATTCTGGACTGATTCTTTCTTAAAAGTTTTCTTTATCACATTGTTTACTTGTAATTTTTAACGAGGTGTCATTCTTTGAATTCATAAGCCAGGAACTTCAAGTTGCAATAGAAATTTCTTATCCAACTTCCCCAGCAGGTCTTTATGTAGCCTCTCTTTAAATAATTTTGAAGATGGATTCACTGTTCTCTGTGCTGGCCCATTCCATCTTTGGGCAGCTGTACCTCCTGGAAAGCTCTTTCTCATTTTAAGCAGAAGTTTGCTTCTCTATCCTTTTCTCCACAAGACTGCTTGCTTCCAGGATCTCCCAGAGCTGCTTCCAGTGGAAGCCAAGTAAGGATGCTCCACTT